>NC_056740.1:269860158-270137658 GCF_019279795.1 Protopterus annectens
TGTAGACTTGTATATGTTGATTCTCAAACTACAGTACATTGCAATGTACTGTACATATGTACACAAAGTGACTGTCCCATTTGTGGTTAGTACTGTGGGATGCCTATAGTATAAGGTGTAGTCTAAAGACCATGAAGCATGTATACAGCTCAGATGGCTTAGTGGTAAGTCCCATGACTATAGTGTGCATGGTCCAGGGTTCAACACCTGCGATGCTTTAAAAATGTTTTTTACTCCAGAATAAGGTTCATTTAAGCAGTTGTAAGCATGTTTAAAAGTGTGTGTGTGACATTAAAGCAGCAGTTAAACAGTTAAACAAACTTTAAAATGTATAACCTGTGTGCGCAAACATGGCCACATCTGCTAACTACTCAGGATATATACATTTCAGTGAAGTAACATCTCACTATGTGCTCACATAACATTACATTCTCTGTTGACTTTACTCTCCAGCACACATGGGTTTATATGGGTGTTTCAGATGTGTATTATACTGACGAATACTACCTATATATGCAAGCTGTGGTTAAGGTATACTTTTTAACATGATAAACATCCCTAACTTTATTGGGATTTGAACCTCAAATGCACAGATACTATGCAAATGCTGTAACCATTACACTATTGACATTAACGTTGCTTCTGCCTATTTCCTGTTTAGAAGATTTCTATGTGTACACTAGGCTAAGCAAAGGGCGGAGGCGCCCATACCCACTGAGCTTCACATACTCTTGAAATAAAAACATATAACAAATGAAATGAGAGACTATAAATTCTATTCTTAACTACATTAGGCATAGCCCCTCACTGACACACTTCAAGGCAAACCTTGATGTGTGAATGGGTAACAGAATATACACCCCTGGGATCATGTGTCCCAGAACCATACAGCCAGGGAGTGGGGGAGCCCCTCCTGTTTTATAGCTGCAAGACCTGTTGGGGAAATTCAATGGTGTTGATTTTTCATGTTAACATGCCCTCTTTAGATCACTAAGTGCCCCTATCACGCTCCACCACCCCAGTCTTCAACAGCTTCTGGCAACTCTGCCTGGAATCACTTCATTGGCTATGCTTGACAGAGACTCAGTTACTTCATCAATGGTGTGAAGAAAGCCAACACACTGTAGCTATGCTAATAATTGCTCTTGGGCTGATAGCCTGCTACCTATCTGTGAACCTCTAAAGTGCAGGCCATCACAGCCATAATATGTGAATAAACAGAGCTTTCAAATCACAATATACCGTGAAAAATCACCATGTAGTCAGAAAACAGTTAAGTACAGCAAGAACATGCAGAACACTGATACTTAATCACTCCAAAAGCCTATCTTGGAAGCTAGAAGACTTGTATAAGTTTAAGGTTTTCTATTGCTTACCAGTAGGTTACCTACAGGAAAGATGAGAAACAAGCACAGATGGGAAACATGCATGCAACAATACCATACTGGCTTATGTGTCAGCCTTAGGCTTTGGAATACTGGCCAAGGCTATTGGCGCCCCCATGGTGCCTTTTTTAGGAAAGTCTCAAAGGTGAATCCCACCTCCATAAACAGCACAATAGCAGAATCAATGAGGGTTATGCCACTCAACACCATGGGTTGTGATCACAACATGCATGCAATCACAGCACTCCTCAGTATGGACAATGTCAACATCTGTGCAGTATTGAGACCTGTTTAAAGTCTCCTGAGAGCACACCAGAACTACCAGACTACAACCTATACCACACATTTCGACCACAGAACATGGACTGACACAGACATGGAGGGGGTGTATCCATATTCATCAGGGATACCTACACCTCCAGGTTAGTGGGGCAGCATGATACCTCTGAGATCATCCATGTGCAGCTAACATCAGCCACAACTGCAACACAAACTGTGGCCTGCTACAGATCACCCTCCATGCCCCAGGACCACCACTCCACCCACCTGGAGACAGTGGAAAAGATGACAGTCCTACCGCACACCCTGGTATTGGTCGATGTCAACTATCCTACCATTAACTGAGAAACTTACTCAAGTACTCACTTCCAGGCCCAGCGCTTCCTGGAATTTATCACTTCATATGCCCTTTATCAGATGGTAAACTCCCAAACGAGGGGTGGAAACATACTAGAAGTGGTAATCACCAACATGGATGACAGGTGCACCACAGCAAAGGTAAACCAGTCACTGGTTAGATCTGACCATGAACTATTCACTGTTTCCACATCCAACCATCTCCCGCACCCATGGAAACCACAGTGTATACCTTTCCTACAACTAAATTCACACTACTAGAGACAGGGGTGGGGGGTTTTGCATCCCCCACGTTAAGGGAAAACAATGCTCAAGATACAGACAGATTTACAAATGCACTCTATAAGCACCTACAAGGATGTATGGATCATGACATCACTGGTAAACCAAGACTCACTCCTCCTAGACAAGGACACCAGTCTGGTGGACCCCTGCAATAAACAGGCTATACAACAGAAGTAGGACAGTAGTCCAGAAAAACAGCAAATCCCAAGAAGGGCAGACATCCATGGCCACTATTAGTAATAAATGTAGGTCCCTCATGAAATAATCCAAGGCTAACATCAACAGGAAAATAGGCAAGGATTCGAAAGATAACCACAAAGCCTTCATTGGCTATGTCAAGGATCTAAGTGGTAACACACAAATGTGTACTGTGCCGGTGCAATATAGCACAAAATATACTGACCCCACTGATATCGCCAACATCCTTGCAGATACATTCAGTGCAAACTTCGCCCCCTAAAGAGCCCACAACAATACCCAAAAAGTATAGTATCCCAGACATCAGAGACACACAGGTGGAAATGGCCCTCTCTAACAGCAATACACAGTGTCAATGGTGGCAGATGGTATCCCAGACTGCATCTTGCAAACACTACAAGACAAACTGACCCCCCACCTAATTAAGCTTTTCAACCTCAGCCTCTCCACAGGCTACATGCCCATACAATGGCACGTGGCAACAGTTATTCCACTTCACCAAGGTGGAAACACAACTGACCATGGTTACTACCACCCCATAAGCCTGACTAGCCTGGTCTGCAAAGCTATCGAGTGCATCCTCATGGCACTCATTAACAAAGATATTGGTAACATCCAAACACTTGACCCAACCCACGTCAGCTTGGTTGAATGCAGTTCAAGCCTACTGAACCTGTTCGACATCTTACAGACAGTCACCAAGATGTTAGATGAGGGGAGAGGTGGTTCACACATACTACCTGGACCTCACCAAGGCTTTTGACACCATTCCCCACTCAGGTATTATTGATAAACTCACCAGCCTGTACATACACCCATACATCACAGGATGGGTTACCAACGGGCTTACACACAGAACCCACATGGTACGACTAGCGGTCTCCAGGTCCAACTCATGACTGGTGTCCCACAGGACTCAGACCTGGGACCCCTACTGTTTGGCATATACTTCTCAGAGGTACAGGCAAACACAGGTGGACTACGGCAGACCATGTTTGGCAATGACTGCAAACTTGGATCCATAATTGAAAGTCCAGCTGACACAGACATCCTTCAAAGGGCCTCACAGAGACCAAAAATAGGGTGTCAAAGTCATGGCCTCCAGCTAAGTGCCACAAACTGCATCGTCATTCCATTGTGGAATATTAAGCACCCACATATTAACACATAAGTGGCAGCCACTTTAATACAGATGAGGTAATAGGGTATCTGGGGACTAAGGTAGATAGTGATCTCTCCTTTGACAATCATATCTCCAAAGTAGTTAGGACATCCTTCTATGTAGGCCATCTGATTACTAAAGGGTTCACATCTAGACATTCTGAGGTTATAGTTCTCCTTTACTCATCACTCATCAGTCCCATCAGAGTATAATAACCCATTTGGGATGTACCTCAGAAGACACATCCAACTGCTGGAAGGTCCACGAATGTACCTTGCCAAGAGGATTATTGGCCTCAAACATATGTCCTATGCAGCTAGACTGAATAAACTCCTACTTTACTCAGTGGCATCTCGTTTACTCAGAGATGATCTCTGCTGGCCAACAAAGCCATGTCAAACACAGGCTTAATGGATATGCTCCACCTATGGGAATCCATGTCACAGTGAGCCACACGCTGTAGTGAGCTGAACCTTGCCACAACAATAACTGGAAGATGCTGGAAGGATGGATTCCAGTCACAGAAACTCCCCTACTTTGAAACAACATCTCTAATTACATTATACAGAGTCCCTCACTAACACTCTTCAAAAGAAACCATGAAGAGTGGATGGGGAATAGTAGATACACCCCAGGGATCCTGCCATTGGCTCTGCTCCACAGAGATGCAATTACTGAATCAATGGGGTGGCAAAAGGTGACACATTTTGGCTAGGTTTATGAATACCATCAGGCAGTTAGACAAGTACTTACCTATGAACCTATGAACCTATACATACAGTATCAGCACATCCTGATAGCTTAATTTACTGTTCAGGTGTTGACTTACCTTGTGCCAATAGTAGTTGTGTGTGCAATAGTTGAGGGCTGCCTATGTTGGATGCACACAGTAGACTGCCTATACATGACAATTTATTTATTTATTTATTTATTTATCTATTTATTTATTTAACATTTGTTAACCGGGAAAGTCCGACTTGGAACAAAGCCAATTTTCAGCGGAGGCCCGGGGAGAAATGCTCCAGATGCATGTCTTTGAAAGTAGGAGGAAACTGGAGCACCTGGAGGAAACCCACACGAATGCAGGGAGGACATGCAGACTCTGCACAGAAGGCACCCCAGCCAAGAATCAAACCAGAGAACCTCTTGCTGTGAGGCAACAATGCTACCGCTGCACCACTGCGCCGTCCAATTACAATTTACAGGTAATTTTGTGTGTGTGTGTGCCATCCATTTTTACTGTGTGTGCAGATGGAAAAAGTTGTCATTCCCTAGGTGCCTACACTGTCAGTGTGTGTGCTATACATTCTCTCCTTGCCAAGGCATGGGCATACTGTGCACGCCTCTGTCTACCATGCCTACTGGGGCTGGCTCAGGGTGTTCATGGTCTGAGTACCTATCTGCCTGTGGGGCCCCTGCCAATGGTGGTGGGCTGTGAGGGCCTTCACCATTCTGTCCCTGCTGCAGCTGTTTCCGCAGGATCATATTGTGTAGCATGGCACATACTATGAAGATGTGGGCACATGTGCCTGGAGAGCACTGCAAGGCTCCACCAGATATGTCCAAGCAATGGAACCATGATTTAAGCATACCAAACACACACTTTATGATGATTCTGGTTTGTGCATGTGCCTCATTATGGCATTCCTGCATGGGTGTGTGTGCATTTCTGATGGGAGTCATCATCCATGGGTCCAGTGCATAGCCATCATCCCCACCAGGTGGCCATATGGGATGTCCCCCCTGGCAAATACCTGATACAGCTGTGAGGCATGCCAGATGTGGGAGTCGTGATAGCTTCCAGGGCTGCCAGCACACACATCCATGATAATGCCCTGGGCATTGCACATGACCTGGCAGCTGATGGAGGGGTATCCCTTGCGGTTTATGTAGCACCTACCCTGCTCACTGGGTGGTGACTTGATGTTTATGTGCGTGTGGTCTATTGCACCCAGTACCTCCGGGTATTCTCCCACACTGTGGAAGAGACACATATTGCTGGCCAACACCTCCTGCATTCGGGGGAAGTATATGTGCTCATTGGCATGTGATAACATGGCATCCAGGAACTGGGGAAGTACCCTAGATGCTGATGCCTGTGAGATCCCCATGATATCCCCAGTTGGCCTTTGAAAGGTACTTGTAGCTAGTATTCTCAGGCTTACACATACCTTCGTATCCACTGGGATGGGTTCCCCTCTGTTCTGGCTCTGAGGCATGGCCGGCACAGCTCCACAAGTTGCTGTAAGGTGTCCCTGTCCACCCTGTAACGCTCTGTCTCCAGAACATGTAGCCCCTGGTAGGTCATCCTGGGTCTGAACACTCTTCTCCTCCTCTGGTGCCTGAGGTGGTTGTGTGCATCATCCTCCACACCACCTTCAGTCTCCAACACATGCTGGTGGATCAAAGCTATGGCAGCCCTTAACATGTGCATACTAAAAGTTCCCCATCTGTATACACCAATGGTGCAGAGTGTATTGGAATGCACAAGTGTGTGTGAGGTGCTTTCACACTTTATGCTATTTTGCTATGGATGCTGCTAATGTCATTGGGTGTGTATCAGCAATTCCAGCTGCAGGGTATCTTAATTATGGGTTTTACAGTGAGTACTGCAAGTGTGGGGCCTTTAGTGTGGAGTTATGCTTGCCTGCCTTGATTAATCTGTTGCCCTGTAATTCACTTTTAAACCTGGATCCCCTCCCATTATCAGGCATGCATCCACCTGTCGTCTTTCTTGTTTTGTACTTTCTCTACCCAGTCATGTGTTGCAAAATGTGTCTTGTAGCTGATATACTGCAAATCCGCTTTGTTCTGCTGTGACACTTTACTGTTTTCTTTGCAGTACAGCCCCTCCTCTTTCCTGTCTTGCAGGTAGCTGCTTGCAGCCTTGTTAGCTGTTGTCCATGGCCCACTGTAGGTTCCTAGGTGTTAATTAGTCATTTGTACTACAATTTCCCTGCTGCAGCATTTCTTTATTTCTTTCCTATATCCTTCCTGTTTCAGCTCCAGTGTGGGCCGCACAAACCCATTTACCGGGTTTAAATGCGTTTTCATCTCAGTTCACATGCATACTCGGTTACCTTGTGTACTCTCAGCTAAGCAAAGCTATGCCCAGTTCAACACAACCCTATCCTGCAGCTTTGCTTACCTACGGGCAAACCGGATTAGCAATGCTCCAATGTGCTTACAGCAAAGGTGACACACCCCTCTCTTGATATCATCTTTATCTCAAGGGCACACCTTGGTGTTATAATGCTACACTGTGAGGTGCATCCTTACACCAGTGGGGAATCTGTCATTCACTATTACTCCTCTCATTTGCAGGGCATTGCCTACTAATTCCTAGCTACCGCACATAACACTGTCACAGCCCCTTAGCAACCCTTGCGCCATGGTGTGATGTAGCATGCCTGCCATTCACTATTATGGGGAAATCATGATATGTGTTACATTGCAGTTTTTTTCTATATTTTTCTATTTTCCTTGCGATCCCGTTTGTGCGCCGCTGCCCTGCGCTTCCACTTCGTGATAGTGCAAATATAAATATTAAATGTTAATTTTATATTTTGTGCATTTTTTTTATGCTAATGGCTATATATTTAGCCATTGGCATATATTAACAATATAATACACGTGTTTGGTCGGCTGTCATGGCTCCGATTTTATGTTTGCAAAAATGTAAACATTTTTTTATAGTTTACATTTCTGCATGCTTACACTACGCCTGCACCACTTCCTGGATCACTACATATCTTCATTTGCATGCTACACTGCTGCACATGGGTTAATTAGCATACAGGGCCCGGGAGCTGTGCGGGCGTAGTGTACGCAGGTAATGCACGAGGGAACAGCTCATACATGGATTGCTTGCCGGCCATATTTGGTGTTGGAACACTGACGTTACGCCTGCACCTGGCGCAAGCTTCATGAATCCCGGGGATTCTCCTTTAAAAGGCCACAAATCGTAATTGTCTTCTTGCTAAACTTAAGGTTTCTCCTAGTCACTTCTGAGTTTCTTTTAAAAAATGTATCCATATTTTTAGGCACAATGATTCCATCAAGGAAATGTTGTTATAAAAGCTAACTTTTACACTTACATCTTTAGAAATTTTTTTTAAATTTACTAATATACATGTAATATGTCTAGTATATATGCAAACATATAATAATACCTACTGTTTTTCTCCCACATATTTATTTTACCATAGTCTTTTTTACCAAGATAGAATTTGTCAAAGATCTAAGCAATCTAGATTCCTTTACCAGCCGCCTCTCTTACTCTGTTCAAATGTGAAAGGTTCAGTTTCATTGAATGCCGCAATGCATTAAGACCATGTGCTCTCAATACAGAGGTTCATTGATTTATACTATGCTATTGACCACTGAGGCCTTTGTAAGCCTTGCATGCAACTCAGATATATTCCACAAATTAGTGTGCCTTATTGGTTACTTTAAGGGCTGTATGTTAGTTAGGGAATGATTTAACATCTGCCATTGTCCATCAGAGATTAGTCTATTCCTCTTTCCCTGTGATAGTTGGGGGAGGGGCTTAGTGCCCCATGTGGAGGGTCAAGGGCCCACCTCTCCCTGTAGAATCACTTATTTGTTGTCATTTTTAGCCTGTCAACATAAACTGTAGCCTGTCAGTATTTTAGGTGACATACTAAGGGGTGGTAGCTTGACTTGTTGGCTTGTTAATGGTTCTGTCTTCATAACAAATAAAACTGAACTTTCTAGGTTGACTGTTGAAAAAACAAGTCAGATGTGGATTATTAGCTCATGTTACGGATTCTTACATGATCTGCTGAAACAGGTCCAATATGATCAGGGCATGTAACCAATTAATATATACATATAAGAATGGCAAGGAAATCAGGATGTTGTAGTAATCTTCTCCTGCACAAAGCATTCTAGTGATCCATTTGAAAATTAGGGTGAGCAGTCAAGGCCTTCTCTGTCTTTGACACAACCTCCCTTAAATACAGACCCATTTGTACAAAGTTCACACCATATTCTTTCTCTGAAGTTGAAAACACTTATTTGAAGATTGTTCACCTCTCATTTTTAACAACAGTTTGGCACCTCCCTATCAGCAATCAATCAGCTATTTTGAGCATCACTATAGCAAACTTTCCTTTTCTTCCCAGTACAATCCTACTTCCAAGGAAATCTCCTTCAATGTAGTTAAGAAAATACTTAAAAAGCAGGACATAAAATACAACCCTGTTCCAAATAGTATACACCTGACATTCCTAAATATGTTTGCTAAATGACTAACAAAACGTCTGACATCTATGTTTAACCTACTAATCATTAGAGGTAATTCTCCCCTCAGTTCACCCACTCTCTCATAATTTCCATTCCCATGATATCCCCACCTTACACTTCTTGGCATTTTTGCCCATTTTCTACTCTCTGCTTGGTCACCAAGACATTTGAAAAACTAATGTATAACCAAGTGTGTGAGGATATCAAAAAGTTTGGTCTGTTAATCAGTATGACACAAAGTCTTCTGCTCTGTGGAAAAAGGCTGGCTGAATGGGAGCAATGTTCATTGTCTTATGCAGAACCTTTGAAAGTGTCATCCACAAAATACTATTAAATAATCTGCAAGCCATGGAATTTGACATTAATAATGGTACCTTGTTTATAAACTACCTCTCAAGTGAACCTTGTTAGTGTAGATAGGTAACTTAAGCAGAACGAGGGTACCTTTTCTGCAGAGGTCCTCAAAGGATCAATATTTGATTCAGTTTTATTCTTGTTATTTATCAACAACATAACCACAGACAGACAACATAATACTGTATAGATGTGGATTTTCCTCATAGCCAGCATCACTACAAAAGGGCGCCACTATATTCTGCAACTGACTAAAAAAAGAGCCACTGCTCACTCAATGTCTTTAAAACAGCAGCAATGCTCTTTAGAACACAGCAGACCAAGAGTAAGCCAATATATCCTACTGATAACAACAGCAAGCAACAAAACCATAAATTCAGTCAGCAAGTTCAGTTATGTTGGACTCACCCTATATCCAGCCCTGTAAAACCAAGGAGCATGCAAACACAGCCATCACAAGACTTTCAGAACAACATAAAACTTATTTCATCTCCAACCACCTTATTATAGAAGACAGATGGTCTATTGTAAAGAATGTTCTGAAAACAAAAGTTGAATAGGCAATGCTCATCATCTCCTGATCTCAGTCTACTCAGCCTACAACAACTGTATATAAACTGCTTTAAGTGTCAAATGTAAATTTATTGACCTTTCTCCACAGACTGTACACCACTGTAGCACCTTGTAAAACACCAAATGGGCTTCCAGTAACTGCTCACTCCATACTGCTTCTTTCGTCCCCACTTACAAAGTATTAAAAAAAAAGCTTCTAGTTCTGCCTTGAAAACAAGCTGCAGATAAAAACATTGTACTCCTTAACTAAGCAGTTAACAACACTCCTACTCTCTCTCTCTCTATATATAGGCTGTCCTTTGAACTTTCCACTGGAGAAAAAAAAGGTTTCAGTAAAATCATTCTAGCTAACAGGAACCATCTGCCCTCTGAACTTGTACAAATCACTAAATATACAAAATTTACAGACAACTCTTAGAAACCTTAAAAACCCCTCAAATGCACATGCTTTATAGACAAAGGGTAAATGGCTTAACCAACAGTCTAATCTAGTTAACCTATACTTAGTTTTTTTTTTCAATTTCTGCAATATAGTAAGTAACTTCTAATTATAAATATGTACACACATTTAGATAGTACATTAACAGTATTCTCGTTGCCTAGCAGGGATGAATTGGAAATTTTGCCTGTTTAGATAATAATAGTAATTATAATGGCAGATTACATATATATAAGTACTTACAAAATTCTGTGACTGGAGCCAAATAGTTTGAATAGTTACATATTGTCTGAACCTTTCTGTAGTTCACATAAAGTAAATAAACATAGGTAAATCAGATAGATTAGACAGCTGCATACAGATTGGTTAGGTAGTTGCTTGTTGCCATTTATTATAAGTTAATTTTAAATACTTACTGTTTTATCCACTGTCTATCTGGAAAGTGCTGGCAGATTTTGTTCTCCTTGTAGAACACTAGGTAATGTATCTTACTAGCTCTCACCATGATCACATTACATTGACTTCTGTATGACATCATCATAAGCTACTTTTGCTAAGTACCTGATGTCAGCTGTGCTTGTATATTACATTGTGCAGTCTCTGTGCTATGTATTGTATACTATCATGCCTTATAATATCTTTTATTATACTTAGTATTGTGAATGTACCATGTCTCTGTTTACTGCTCTCCTCTGCACCCAGGTCAGGACTGAAAAGAGTCTTTGGACCAGACAACTTACCTGGCTAACAAAGTTGAAATAAATAGATAAGTAGATATAAACATATCTTTTGGTAAAGCTAATCATATTATAATGTAGACCACAATCTGTAACGCAAAACCAGGAAAGTGGTATGCCTTAAATCTGGAAATGGAGAAGTGTGGAATTCACTTTAGAGGCACGTTGAAAAATGCAATAATGTGGAACGGTTATAGAAACTATTGATGCTGAGAACAATTGTTGGTATATCAAAGAGTTAGTAAAGAAGGGAATGAGATTAAATATTAAAGGAAGGGCACAGTGTGTTAAATATAAGGGATTTAGCCTGACAAACATGGAGATTGTGCTGTTCAGTATAGAAAATAGAGATGCACATAGGATCAAAACTGCACAGGCATACGAAGGTTAGCTTTCCATAGCATATCACATTAACCTATCTTTGATGGCTAGGGAAAACTAAAGTGCAACTGCACTGGATTTTTGATTTTTTGATACATTGTTTTATATTTTTCTGCAATACTAACATGCCTACATCATTCTAGTCAGTTAAGAATGCTTGGATTACTATTTATACCACAAAATAGTTTGGGAATGCTGTCACACTCATTTACTTTCATTCTGTAACTAATATTTTTTTATTCCAGCATACACTCATTGGTTTCGTAAGATTATATCATGGTAGCAAAGCCTGTTCTATGATCATATCTCTCCATTCACTTACAGTTTAGATACAGTGAGTTTTTGATTTCTCTGCATCTGTAGTATCATTTATTCTGTTAATAACACCCTTTGATTCCACATGCAGTCATTGCTTAATAATCATCACAGCTGTGTCATTGGGAGCACTTGCTAATGCAGGTGTTCTCAGGGCCGGTGTTAGCATTTTAGGGGCCCCCAGCATATGTCAAGTTTGGGGGCCCTTAGGCACTTCTGTCAAAGTATCACCCTGTCAATGCCATCCCACCAAAGCAGCCTTTTAGTTCCTGCTGCAAACTTTTAGGAGTGGTATCCACAGAGTGACCTGTAGCTACAATGCTATTACAGTACAACAGACCTATGTACCACACTGTGTCCACCCATCTAACAGAGGGATGTTCACAGTTACTGGCATTTTAGTTACAACGATACATTATAGCAACTCTATGTATAGGTCTGGACTTGGGTGAAATGCTGTCCATATGCTCTAAAGTGCATTTTATTTTATTTGTTTTTTTTCTTTTTACATAATCTTTTCATCCAATGATGGCTCGAACAGAAATGATGATTAAGGAAAGAAATTCAGTGTTGCTGTTCAGCTTAAATTTTCCTTGCATCCTTTCAGCACCACTTTCCTGACCAAGACAGCACAGTGATAGCCATTTAGGAAACAACTCAGATAAGCCAGGGCCCAAGAAGCCATAGGGTTATACGTGTTCTAGGATGCATTTTAGAGCATTTTCCCAAACTTTTAATCCAGTGGTGTCCTAAACAAAAATCATGAGTAGGAAAAGAATTTCAGTCTTTTTTTTGTTTTCTTTCAAGGAAGACATAAGGTATGCTTAAGGCTTAATATTCAAAGATGGCAAAATAGCTCATAACAAACTTACAAACCATATGTTGCCTGGATACTTAGGTCCAATCTGGGAATATGGCCTGCCTCTCTAACCCACCTGCTTATGCATCCCTCTGGTGTCAGACTGGGATGAAAGCAGATATTCAAATTGCCACAGTCATGTGTTTCAAATGAGTGCTGATATACATATACATAGCATGCCTCCTCACTCCTCAACCCAAACTGTCAAAGGCAGCTACCTATATACATGTCTGAAGTGCGATTGTGAGGAAAGTGAAATGAATAACGATTACAGCAATGTATTCAACTCTGTTGCTCATAGACAGTACACACTGCCCCTACACAAGCTATAGTAACCTTTTCTGTACACATCTGATGTCTGAGGAAAAGTAAAAGAAACAATGACCACACTGTCCTCAGCCCAAACAAACATTGTAATGACCTAATGTGCACACCTCTATGGTTAGACTGTAATGAAAATTAAAGAAGTAACCTCCCCCATAACCTACTGCAGCTTTCTGTTCACACACGTCTGAGCAGGACTGGTTTTAGAATGGGTGCAGTTGAGAGCAGAGGCCATTTATCAGCTTTATCCTAACAGAGTCAGCCCTGTTCAGGTTAAAGCGCATAATCAGAAAATTAATACATTTTTTTTCAGTTTTTCCCCAACCAACAACAGCCTTTGTGGGGCTCTCACACAGTCAAGGATGATTAAGGGAGCCCCCTGTATCAATTTGTACAGTCTGGGGAGTGGGGGGCCACCATACTCTTGAAGATTGAAATGTCTGAATGTTCTGTGATATATTATGCATTACTTTTGAAATATAATTTCTTGTTAGCTACATTTTTCACTGCTACCCATAAGAATGTGTATCCTGTTAGTATTTGTATGCAGAGATAAAAATCAGTGTATTTTATACAAATACACAAAAGACATAGCAATACTAGTTTTGTACTTATTTCAGCAAATAGCAATACATTGTGCAATATTGGTACTGCCACACCTGATAAGTGAATGCTGTTTAGTACTTGTCAAACAGCAGCAGTGGTAAGTCACTTTTATTTACCTCAGTGAGGAGTAATGTATACCTGTCACAGTCTCTGATTTCACAGACCCTCCCTGATTTTGCTTCTAATTTTGCTCCATCATTCATAAAAAAAGATTGATTTGTTAATACATCAGTCAGGAATACAGCCAATAATTCCAAGCGTCAGAGGTTTATACCTCTTACTGTCCAAAAAAATGCATGTTGATGCAAAAAGTGTTAGAGTAATATTTAAAATGTGTTCCTGATTTTGAGCCTTTATTCTACTATTTTTGGTATTATGCTAAATTTTCTGCAAAGAAGTTGAGAGTTATAGTATCTGGTATTGTACCAGTATATATAAACCTCCCTGAAAAAAACATCTCTGAAGACTGGAAGCATCATCTCTTAAAATACAAGGTTTCATTCAAATAAATCACTACAATCTGTTGATATCTCTATTGCTTACCTTGCTTATGTTCATTATCAGCTTTATCCTAACAGGATCACACCACAACCTTGTTCAAGTTAAAGAGCATAATCCATCAGCTGCTTTTGTGTGACCTCCATGCAGTCAAAGATGATTAAGTGGCCCCCTTGCAGCCACAGGTATTGCAGGTATCTAAAGCTGGCTATGCTGTGGGTGCTACTATAACCAGAGATATCTTGGAATTTTAAAGGAGATATAAATAAGAGTTATTACCCACCTGGTTTATTAAGTATACAAGATTGCTGCACTAGCTTTTATTAGTTTGACAGACATGTTACAAAATATTAAGATAAGACAATTTTTTTTGGTTGGGGACCCCCAGGAACAGGGGGTCCCCAATGACCGCAGGGTTCGCTGGTGCCTAAAGCCAGCTATGGGTGTTCTTCAAGTGCAGTCATGTGATCCTAGGCCACACTTTTTAGAGAGATGTGAAGCAGGTCATTCTCACCTAACAGTTCAGGCTTAAAATACTGACTTTACATTCTATGTGAAGGTATAAGGCTTTTTAGTGACCTTTCAGCTATGTAGCTAAATTGCTGCACCTCCAGTCAGTAACCTAATTACTTTGCTGTCATTTGTCATAAGCTGAAAATTTCAACAGAATGTAGTTATTTTTCTCTTTTTCAACTGATTGCCTCAACCAAAAACTGAGTACATGATATACTCGATGATATGAAAAATATCAGAAATAAATATGATAACGAACAGAAAACCAAATGAATAGAATAAAACTTTGTAAAGCTTAGTGCAGGATACTGAGAGTAATATTTTGGTTTCCTTGTATGTGGAATTCTTGATGTTAGAGTAAATAGGAGGTAAAAACATTTTATAACAAGAAAATATGGCCTTTCTGAGGAATTGTTCTTCAAATAAATTCTAAATAAGGTAAGTATTGAGGAATAACAGGACATAAGATGAAACAATCCCAAAATCTGAGAATAAAACTGTTTATATAGATGAAGCATTGGTGTATGGTTCTTCATTTTAAATCTCAGTGATGTATACCTCTCAACTGTATAGATTTTCACAGAATGTCTAGATTTTTGCCTCATATTTTTGGTTTGTTTCTCATAAAATTGTGGTTTTCTGGCAAATCATTGAGGATTAAAGTTAGAAAATAATGACAGACATTTGAATTTCGGACTTCATAACCCGCAGAAAAGTCATGCTAATGCAAAATTTGTACTACTATCAATTTTCAAAGCTTTTAAGAACAATATTTAAAAAGTGTCCCTATTTTTAGGCCTTTGTCTCCCCATTATTGATGGCTTTGTCCAGATTTCTTACCCTATGAGGTTGAGGGGTATGTGTATCAGTAATAACTAAACTGAAATGTGTGTGTTTTGCCTTTTCTATCTTGCAGTGCATAAAACTATGAAGGACCATAGAAAATCCATATTTAGTTCCAGTTAATTGAACTAAACTATAATAGCAGGACTGTCAAACAGATCCATGACTCAATTGCCTAGCTGCCCACTAGTCCCAGCACACATGTTCCAGTGTCCCCTCTTATTTTCCCCCCTCCTAGCCTCCCTTTATCATTTATATTATATATTTTGTTCACACTTTCACTTGCACTTCAGATTTTCCCTCCATCATTTCAACACACTTTAAATGCGAAAGACTTACTAATGTGAAGGAAGTAAATTAATTAGTCAGGGATGTGGGGGATGTTAGTTCAGAATAATCCATGAGGTTCTACTAAATGGTCTGAGGTGATTCGTTTTCCAAATTTTAATCCATCTTTGCTCTATCCTTGCAATACACACTAACAGGATGGGGCTATGTTGAAATAACTGTAGAAGAAATAACTAAATTAAACCAGGGGGTTGAGGCAGCTAGGCCCCCCAAAAGACAAAAGCTTCTAAATGTTCTGTGGTATATTTTAGATATTTTTTCCAATCTTTTGATCCAGGGATGCCTTAAACAAAAATGTCTAAGGAGAGAAATTAATTCTGTTCTTTCAAGGAATAAATATGTTGCATTAAATGTTTAATCTTCACAGCTAACAAAATAGCATTTTTCCAATAAACTGAGAAGACAAATGCTTTACACAACTTGTATCTAGGAATGGCTCCTGTCTCCTACCCTGACAAAAAGGATAGCCACTTTTTAGCATCCCTCTATGTTAGATTTTGATGATAACTGAAAAAAAAAGTGGCCAAAATCACATTTTCAAGTTGCTAATGTCATTCATATACACATCATGACTAATCATCCCTATCCTCAAAAGGCAGTCACCTTAGGATCACAGGATCACAGGAAGTTACTAGTCTATTGTCCCTGAAGTTCTTACAAGCCTAGCCAAGAATTTAGCTCATGTTCTGACAAGTCAGCACCCAATGCCGCTGTCCAGCTGGACACAGGTGGAATCCCAGGGGTGTATTTTCTGTTCCCCATCCAATTATCCAGGTTGCGCTTAAAAAAAGGTTAATGAGGTGCTGTGCTTGACATGGAGAGGGAGTCTATTCCACAGAAGGGAGAGTCTCTGGGATACAAATATGTCTCAACAACAAGTCCTATTGATGTCACACACCAGGTTGAATTTGCCCATGTTGGTTACTCAAGTGGAGTTTGACTTGTAGATATGCAGCAGTCCCATAGGGGGAGGGGGTCTGAGATTGCTTTGTATGCCAGACAGAGGCCACCTCTGAGGAGTCTGTATGAGACTGAGTAGAGGGACAGGGCCTTTAGCCTATCTGTGTAGGGTAGATGTTTGAGGCCCTGGATTCTCCTGGTGAGGAACCTCTGTGGTCTCTCCAGCTGCTGCATGTGCTTTGTAAAGTACATGCAAAAAGGGGCATTATACTCAATAATGGGTCTTATAAGGGAAGAATACAGGGATGTTATGGCCACCTTGTCCCTGTATGAGATACTCTTAATAATGTAATGGGCTATGTAGAAAGCTTTTCGTACAATGGAGGCAATGTGGTGGTCAAAAGTCAGTTTGCTATCAACCTCCATGCCCAAGTCCCTTATGACTGATTGTGTGCTTAAGACCTTGTTATTAATGTGCTAATTTGTGGGGATGTCACTCTCCCCAAAGGGGATGATGATACATTTTTTGGCATTCAGTTTGAGGTCATGTTTCTGGCACCAGTCATTGGTTTGAATGAGACCCTCTTGGAGGATGTCCACATTACTAGGGGGGAATTGATGACAGCACCCAGCTTGTAGTAATCTGAAAACCTGGTCAGCCATAGCCCACTGGTTTTGGCCTGTAGCTCAGAAAAGTATATTCTAAACAACAGAGGCCCCAAGACTGATCCCTGGGATACACTGCTCATTATGGGTCTACTACTTGAGGTGGCTTCCCCTATTTTGTCTAGGTGGGTTCTATCAGTGAGCCAGTTTACTACCCATCTGGTAACATATGGGTTGATGCCTAGTTGAGTGAGTTTATCTATTATACCTGAGAAGGGAATAGTATCGAAGACTTTGGCCAGGTCAAAGTAGATGGTGTGCCCTGTCTTGCCCTTGTCCATGGCTTTGGTGACTGTCGCAAAGAAGTTGACCATATTTCACAGGCATGACCTCCCCCTTGACAAAACCAAACTGTGTTTGAGACTGAGTGTTTGGAGGTTGCCTTCTCTCTTTTTTTTTTTTTTTGATGCATTGAAGAAGGGTTATTATACCTGAAAGCTTTGCTGTTCTCAACATTTTTATTTTATAATAAATAGTGTTTTTTGGCCTTTCCTAGTCCGTGTTTGTTTTTTGGCATTTACTGTTTTCTCAGGCTTGGTTAACCTCAGTGTTGATCCATTTTACCTTTTGTTTTACTGATGGGGGGGCAGAGAGTGAAGTTTTCACTGAACCTGTCTGCCAGCAGGTTGGCTATATCTGCTGTGTTTTTATATGTGGTGTCCTTAACCACCAGTTCTGAGCAGATCTGAGTGCTTCTTTTGAGATTGTGGACATATGTGAAGAAGGCCTTATGATTGTCTTTAGTAGATGTGGCCAGTTTGGACTCAAACGTTTGCTTTGGAAGATTTCACTAGTGCTTTTATTTGCTTGTTCAGGTTAAAGAGAGATTACTTCCAATTAGGCACCTGCTCCTTAATCCTGGTCAGCTATATTTTCCTTTTGTTATAGAGTTTATTTATTGCTGATGTCCACAAGACAGGTTTACTCTTCCTTGAGGAGGGTGACTCTTCCTTGAGGAGGGTGATTTTGTCCTGTCAGGTATTCCTGATTCCATGCAGCTATATAAATGGTTGTATATTTATTTGGTGTTGATTTGGACATATATGCCAGTTACTATGGAGGGGGAGGGGGCTGTGAAGCTGTTTATACATTCGCTCAGGAGGTTGTAATCAGCTCTGGAGAAGTTTTTTTGTTTTATCCCAGCTAGGTGGGGGTCAGGGGAGATGGTAACTTTGAAAGTGACTGCTTTGTGGTCAGATCTTACCAGGGAAGATGACACTGTAGGGATGCTGCAGTGGTTAGGGATGCTACAGTGGTTACTGATGTTGGTTAATACTAAGTCCAAGATATTTTCATCTCTTGTGGGGAGTCAATGAGCTGGTCCAAGGCATTTGCATTGATGAAACCAAGGAATCTCTGAGCATTTGTGTTTTGGCATGGGTAGTTCCTCCAACCTATGGTTGGATAGTTAAAGTTGCCCAGAATCTGGGCAAAGGGTCAAATCTTGATAGATCTAAAGAGGTCCAGATAGGTGGAGTGGGCATCTTCAGTCAAAGTTAGGGGCCTGTAGCTAGCTATGCTTAGAATAGGAGTCTTGTCAATGGTTAACTACACCTGGAGTGTCTCCTGTGTGTCATACTGTTTGACCAGCCTGGAGGTGTTTATGTCTTTTATATATATTGCAACTCCACCTCCTTTTGCTCTGCTGTCCACAGTTTGCGGTCTGAATGTAAGATAGGATGAGTAACCTGGTATGGCTAGGGTGCTCTCCATGGCTTTGAACTAGGTTTCTGTGACTGTAAAAATGTCAGCATCTTCCAGGTTTTAGAATGCTTGCAATGAGTCCAGTTTCATGTTTAGACTCCTAGCATTTAGCAGCATGACCTTTCATTTGCATTTTGATAACATTTTCATGTGTACCTTTCTGATGCTAGACTAGGAAGAAAGTGAATGAAACAATGGCTATAGAAATATATTTCAACTTTCTGTGGTGAAAAGTATGCCTCCTTACCAATATCCCCAAAATACACCTTTGCTAACCTATGAAATTTGCATGGGAAGAAAAATTAAAGGAGCACTAACCATAGTGTCAACAGTGAAAACACAAGGTATGCAGACCTTTCTGTGCATACCTCTGAACAGAATGGTTTTGGAGTGAGTTGTACTCAGAGTTCACCTAGGTCATATATTTCAGGTGCTGGAAAAAACACAGCATATTAATCACACTCACACAAACAAAGGTAGCATACACAGAATTAACACAGAAGGAGTATCAGACAAGAACTTAACCAGACAACAAAGCTTTGTGAGACAGCAATCATCTTCATGGTGCCACTGTTCCAATAATCAGTTGCTTTCACACACATCCCGAAGAGACTACCAAATATAGCACTTGTGAGTACATTGATAATATCTGAGTGTGACAAAAGTGAAAGAAATTATGGCAAATGTGTTACTGCTGAATCCACTGCAATCTCCCCCTTCAACCATACTTATATACAGATATTAACCACAATGAGTATCATGCTATTTTGGATTTCAGCAAATACAATACATTGTGTGATACTAGTCCTTCTAAGCCAGATCAGTGAATGGTTCACAATGATCAAATGACAAGGGCAAGTGACTTTTATCCAGAGTTAGCCTCCATATGCATCAATTCTAACGTATTACTGACTATATAACCCTCAGATGTCCAACTATGATTTCAAAATATGCATTGTATAAATGTACACTAGGCTTGCAAAACCAGATTTTTGAACAGTTAATCACAGAAGCAGAAGCCACCAGAAAGTGTGCTCACTTATTTTATAAAAATGGATGCTAGACCTACGAAGCAAGATTAGCTATTTAAACTGAGGAAAAGTCACTTTCTTCTATGCACAGCCAAGACTACCCAATACATACAACCACTTTGTTGAATGTGTACAATCCAGAAGTCTGATTGTGAAAAAGTAACAATTGTGGCCACAGTAATGTATTTCAGCTTTATTTCACACATACAGTAGTCATAAGAAGTATTACAACTTGCTTTACACAAATCATATTAGTCTTGCAAAGGCCGTATAATAAACAGACATAAGCAGCATCAGCCATTTTCATCCAAGGACAAGAACTGTCCATATCCAGTAACTGCAATGACGTTGTTAACAGAATAAATTACAGATATCTTACTGTAATAAAATTTAAAAAAGTGTAGCCACAATAATGCATTTCAGCAGCATTTCACACAAACACAGTTTCCAGCAATCTACAATGGAATACTTGCTTTAAAACTGGTCCTGCAAAAAAAAAAAAAAAAAAGAAGAAAAAAGAGAGAGAAGAAAACATTAATTGCCCATAATCAGTGATAGCGTGTCAGGATTTATAAAAAATACAACACTCTGAAAATTCTTGCTGCTGTTTTAAACACTGTCATCACAATTTGCAGTCTTCCTGCTTCTTGTTATCCCACCCATAATCTGGAAAATAAATCAGATTGTTTAGATCATGGGCACAACTGAGCAAAAGTCCTACAAATTAAGTGTTCAAATCAAGTATACATTATTCCCCCATAGGGTGTTGCAGGCCATGAATTTATTTATTGTAAGTAAAGAAATGCTGCTTTATGTTTCTTTACTTATAATAAATAAAAAATAAACACATAAATATATTTTCATTGGAAAATCACTCTGGGTCTCTATAGGTGGTTGCCTAGTTTGATATTAATAACACTGGATATATAACAAAAGGAAAGCTAGCAGTAGACAAAAGAATTCTGAGCAGAAGAAAATATGACTAAAATAGTAGAGAAGCTTGGATTTTGTTCTTTGCTATCTCTCCACCAGCATCGAGCTTGTCTATCTGTGCAAGCTTGAGAGGTAGGTAAGTAGAAGGAGGTTAGCCCACAGGGCCAGCAAGTTGGATCTGAGCTGTCAGTCAAGAGTAAAGGTTGGAGGAGGCATCAGGAAAGGAGGGGTGAGCAAAAGTAATATAAAACAGTGAGCTCAAGACAAAGTAGATGCAATTTTTCTAAATTTTGGTAAAGGAAGCAGTGCCTAGTTTTGCTTACAAACCAGTAAGGTTACTGATGGAATTCCATGGTCTAACAGGGAATGTGTGAGGTCAGGTTTACCTAGTAACACTATTCTGGGTAGATAGATAATTTTGTTGTGATATAAAAGCAAATGCTTGTTGTGTGTGACCTGAATGTTGAATGAGCATATGATAGAATACACTGCTTTTTCAGTAAAGTTTGTGTGTGTGAATTTGAGTATGTGTGGGCTAGGGTTAGGTAAGGGGCCAGTGTTTGAGAGTTTTGTGTGTGTGTGTGTGTGTGTGTGTGTGTGTGTGTGTGTGTGTGTGTGTGTGTGTGTGTGTGTGCGTGTGTGTGTGAGTATGTCGGTGCACGTTTGTGAATTTCAGAGTTAGGACAGGGGATAAGGTAGGTGATATGTTGTATGTGTGTGTGTGTGTGTGTGTGTGTGTGTGTGTGTGTGTGTGTCTGTGTGAATTTCAAGACTATTATAGGGGTAAAATTAGGTGATAGTTATGGTGTGTGTGTGTGTGTGTGTGTGTGTGTGTGTGTGTGTGTGTGTGTTTGTGTTTGTGTTTGATATAGTTCCATGCCCGAGATGTTATATGGAGTGGTAATATTGCAGGAAAGGTTTATCTAAAGTTTTTGTAAGGTCAAGTGTAGGGTTGGGATTAGGGGAAGGAGCACTGTGAGGATTAGTAGGTATTAGTAAACGGGGCAACGGCAAAGTATGACCGGAGTTATAGGTAGGGTTAACTGATCAGAAGAGGAGAGTTTGTGCCAGTTTCAATCTGCTAAGTGCCGAGAGCACTCCAACAGTTTTCAATAAACCAATTACAGAACTCAAATGGTGAAAAAATTATTTCTTTAATGGCACCAAAAAAGTCACAGTGATCCCACAACATACCCAGGATTTGACCAAAAAGGCTTTTTCAATGTTGTGGGGAATTAATTTAATACATTTTTAAATATGTTTTTATTAATGTATAATTTATTTATATGTTTTTAGCAATGATTGTATGTAAAAAAAATTCTTACCATTGTTAATATGCATATTCAGTCACTAGATGGTGGACAAGCAGTTTTAAATAGAAGTTTATATGTTACAGGTATTCCTCTTTTGATTAGGTAACAGAAGTAATGGCTATATTTAAATGTTTTAAGCGGGATTTCCCCACAACATTGAGAAATCCTTTCTGGTGAAATCCTGGGTTTGTTGTGGGAACACTGATTTTTTGGTGTCATTAAAGAAGTTATTTTTTCGCAATTTGAGTCTGGGTGTATATACATATACACATATATATATATATATATATATATATATATATATATATATATACATACACATACACATATAAGGGTCTATGTGAAAAGAACGAAAGCCCACTTGCCCGAAGACGTAAAGAGCAAGATGACATCACCGAATCTTCATTTCAAAGACTCTTCACATAACTGACAATTTACCCAGAGAAAAGAAGCGGATGGCCAACAATCATAAGAAACCACAAGGAAGCACTCTGAACCCACACTCCTCTAACTAATTATACCAACTCCGAGATTCCACTATAGTGGGGAAAAGGGCAAACTTCCTAAGGTTGGCCGACCGCTGTATCAGTTGGCAGTATTGTTACAAGTATTGTGGGTGAGGTGAGCATGTATTGTTGAGGTGAAAGTGTCTTATCGCATTGCCTAGAGGGCCTGTGAGGCTTACAAAGGCACTTAGTATCCATGGGTATGAGCTCAGTGTCAGTGTTATACTGTGGCTGTATGAGGTATGGTGAGCTGTGATATTCAGATGATATGAGTGGTTTGCCTCCAGTTTAAATACATATCTAAAACTTTCACAACCAGACAGTGTTAGGTAGAAACAATCGGTTTTTAGTGAACATGAGTCAGTTTTTATGTGCCTCAAATTGCATAATCATTTTAAGTGGACAACAGATTAGTTAATCATAGACTGAGGTGTCATAGTAACAGAAATCTTGATGATGGAGGGGGCTCAATATGAAAGGTTACTATGCCAACCAGTAACGAGTAACCAGTAACCAGTGTTGATGTGGAAGTAGCTCAGTAGTAATTGTTCTGACTACTATGGCAACTGACATACAGTGATAATAGTTGGATGGCTACAACAATACGGCATGTGCTAGTACTGCAATGAGTCATTACATGGGTGTCACTCATGAGGTAAAAAATCAAGTACTAAATGACCAGTTAGATAAAGCAGAATCATATACCATATATTCAGTAGGATAAAACAGAACCATATACCATATATTCAGTAGGATAAAGCAGAACCAAATACCACATATACAGTAGGATAAGGCAGAATGATGTAAGATTCTCACACAGGTGTCACAAGACTAGCAAGCTCAGTATAATATACACACAGTATTATCAAAGATGCAGGATATAGGTGCATGTGATAGAAAACTAGCAAACTCAGTACAGTAATTCAAAAGTGATACATGATCGGCCAGATTCAGCAACGTTTAATTTCCATGCAGGAACAGTGTAACCACTGCTGCATGGAAAATGGCCACTTTGCCATCCACGTGCATCCTGTTTTCACGAGCATAAGTGGCCCTACACTGTTCCTGCATGGAAAGCCATGTGGGATGCAAATCACCTCATCTGCTGGTAAAAACCATGCAAATGAGGTTATTAATGGCCACTTTGCGATCCACTTACATCCCGTTTTAACGTGCACAAGTGGCCCTACACTGTTCCTGCACGGAAAGCTGTGTGGGATGCAAATCACCTCATCTGCTGGTATAAAACATGCAAATGAGGTGATTTTGAGATCCACAAAGCTGCCCAGACTCCATGCAGGAACAGTGTCAGAGCAGAAATGTATTTAGTTAGTAACTGAATACATTTCTGCATCTGACTAAAACGGAGGCATGACAGCTCATGGAAAGCATGTATTAATGTGAAACACACACGCCAATGGCCAAATATAAGGCCATTGACATTAAAATATGTTTTTTTTTTTTTTAAATAAAATGTTTTTATTTATTGGCCAATCTCGGCATTTTAAGCTCAGGGCAGCCACGCGCAAATACGGGGGCGGGGAAAAGAAAAAAAAAGAAAAAAAACGTTGCCATTCTAGTCTATGGCATGCAGAATGTAAACAAAACCAGGGAGAAGTGGTTGCCAAGGGGAAAGGGTGTGCTTGAGTGCAGTAACTATGGACTTACACTGGGGGGTATGTAAATGAGGGCATTAATGGTGAATTTCAGATTTCTTCTTAAGTGTCAGCCTGCACCTAAGCGTGTAGGTGCAGGCACAGAACAGTGTAAGAATAAGAGCTTGATGACTTCAGAAGGGGGTGTGTCATGCTTGCTGTAAGCTCATTGGACCCCTGAGGCCAGTGTTTGCCTTAGCTAAGCACAGCTAAGGAAGGGGGTGTGTCGGAAGTTGCTTAATACTGTGTACATTGCTTGAACATGTGTGTGAGGCACGCACCGGGTTTAAAAAAAAAAAGGAAAGGGCTTAAACAGGGAGGAAATGGAAAGGGGAAAAAGCAGTAGGAAGGCAATCCAGGAGAACTAGCATAGCTGGCAGGTGGAATGTATCAGAATCAACCAATTACATGTGCAACAACCCAGCACACCACTATAAACTATGCAAACACCTTACAGACTGTTTTTTTTCCCACAAACACTACACCACTGGTGTACACAAGTGTGGAAATGTTAAATTCACAAAACTAACAAAACATGTTAGGGGCTGCTGTGGCTTTGATTTACCAGTATGTGCAACAGGTGGGGGGGTGTTGAGGAGGAGAATGCTAACAATCGACCTGCAGTGAAGAGGAGGAGAATTTATTTTTATTTATGTAGTTATTTTTATGTTACATTTGTTTACTGGGAAAAATCCGACTGGACACAGGTCAATTTTCAGCGGAGGCCTGAGGAGAAAAGCTCCACAATACATTAGCACACATTAAAAACATGTTTAAAAAGAAAAAAAAGACTGTACAGACCCAGGGTAACCTATCGGGGGCTACGTGAGCTGGAGATAGTGGAGCGCTATATAGTGGACAGGGACATTCTACAGCAAATCATCGGGCTGTGCCGGCCTCACCTCAGATCCAGAACCAACAGAGGAGAACCCATCCCATTTGATACTAAGATATGTGTACCCTTAGAAATATTAGCCACAGGCACCTTCCAAAGACCAACTGGGGATATTATGTGGGTCTCACAGGCATCAGCATCCAGAGTACTCAACCAGTTCCTGGATGCCTTGCTACCACATGCCAGTGAGCACATATATTTCCACAGCGCCCATGAGGCATTGACCAGCATAATGTGTCACTTCCCCCATACAGCAGAATACCCTGAGGTAGCTGGTACTATAGACTGCATGCACATACACATCTAAGCCCCAGCCGGTGAGCGCGGTAGGGTCTATATCAACCACAAGGGCTTCTCTTCCATCAACTGCCAGGTCATGTGCAGCCCTGGAAGCTATCACAACTCCCACATCTGGCATTCCTCACAGCTGTATCAGGGGTTTGCCAAGGGGGACATCCCAATTGGCCATCTAGTGGGGGATGCAGGCTAGTATTGCAGCCGTGGCTGATGACACCCATCAGAAATGCACACCCCCCCAAACAAGAATGCCATAATGAGGCACATGCACAAGCCAGGATCATTATAGAGCATTTGTTTGGGATGCTCAAGTCATGGTTCTGCTGCCTTGACATATCCGGTGGAGCCTTACAGTACTCTCCAGCTACATGTGGACAGATGTTCATAGTATGTGCCATGCTAAACAATATGATCCTGCGGAAACAGCTGCAGCAGGAACAACACGGGGAGGGGCCACACAGCCCCCCACCATTGCCAAGGTCACCACAGGCACAGAGGGACTTGGAGGAGGAACTTTCTGAGCCTGCCCCTAGAGGCAGACAGAGGAGTGCCCAGTATGCCTATGCATTGGCAAAGAGGCAATGCATAGCACACAAACTGACACTGTAGAGACCCAGGGACTAATACCTCTCTCTGACTCACACATACAGTAAATGGGATACCAAACATGTAGAGGGAGTGTACTGTGTGTGTCCCACATAGTCAGCCCTCCAGCGCCATCCTTAATACCACCCCAGGCACAAGGTAAGTCACCCTTACTATCAGTTACTGAATGGAGTAGTATGTTTTGATAGTTATATCTATGCTATGGATGCAAGCATGCAAGGGAATTGGGTGGCCAAATGGGATACCAGCAGATAGCTGACAGCTATATAGGACAGCATGAAATCCATAACAAATACTGTCGTCCCCATACTAGGCAGTAGTACTCAATGTGACTACGCCCACTGTAGTAGATGTGGTGGCTCGACTAACTTTGGGTGTCCACAGATCTCACACATGGATGTCAATGAGCGTTCCCATACCCACCCGTCAGCCACACCCAACAGGGCAGGTGTAGATGACCGGTAAGAAAGGTCAGGCAAAGCTCCACAAATGCTGGCAATGGTGAACAGCCCCCCTACAGACCTACACAGACATACTACAACAGGTCTGGCAGTTAAAGTATAGTTCTGAAGAGTAAGAAATCTGAAACTGAAATGTATGCCATTACAATCTAACTTGTGTACAATACAATACTAAATGGAAGCAAACAGAGTATAACTGAAATACCAGTGCAGTCAGTGCAAATGAGTAAAGTTATCAGGTGTGCCCCCCAACCCCATGTATAAATGGCAGTAACATGTAAGTTTGTAGAGTAATATCAGTGGAGCACAGATTGACTGAGCTGTTCCAATCAACATGATAATTGGTGTATGTCCACTATATGCAGGGGTCAGTGTGCCAATTTTTTGTGAGTGTTTAATATTGTCTGGAAGTGGACAGCATGTAGGCCTGGATGTTGTGTCTCAGTGGTCTAGGTGCAGTACTGTGGTTGACAGGGCCATGTTCCAACAACTACAGTGCCAACCAATCTGCTTCCCAGCTACACCAGTTGTTACTAGTTGTACACACTCACTGTCCAGATATCAATATGTGTCACTGTCAGAAAGCCGGACAGGCTATGAACAGGGGTCTATACAAAGAAACAGCACACAGGTGGAAGTACTCTATGCAGTGCCTAGAAAGTAACTCTGAACTGCACACACCTTTGAAATTAAATATAGAGGTTAGCATCACGTTAGTTGTCCCTCTAATATGGAATACTGATTGTCTGCCCAAACACTGGCAGCCCACAAAAGCCACAGTTATAATGTAATGACACACTGCTGATGTCCACATACAAGGCAGGAATAGGAGAAGGTCCCAGTTATATCTGTGAGTCAGGTGCCATAAGCTTCCATATCACACATGCACTCAGCCCCCCCCCCCCAACAGCCACAGGTATTTCATCAGTCATATCCTTGCTGTTGGGAATGATAACAGAATCATCACACTTCTTTTATGGAATGCACACAGGATGCAGCATGCTGAAATGGTGTCCCATGCTGTTGTGACCCTAGCTGTAAGCAGCACAATGCACACATCCAGACTGATGCATCACTATGAACTAGAAGGATTGCCAGGAACTCCTCACCCACTTGCCCATGTCACCCAGGGGGATCCACTGGCTTGCAGCCTGGTAACGTATGAATGACAAAATGCAGTGGCCTGCGTCACTCTCATGTGGCCTACAGGCCTCTGGAAAATGCCCATGGCTCACCCATACTGCCATCATATGCTCCACCTATAGTGCCATCATACAGAATGTCATAGGGTCCTAACTAACAACATAACACATTAAACAGAGAACAAATGCAAGGCCATGCTGACAAATGCCTGTAGCATGCCTCTCCATGTCCTAGTGCAAGAATTGTGGACCAAGACATAAATACTGCTGTGATAAAGGTCAAACTATAGAAATACATCTTAGATATTGCTCCTATACTGTTGGGAAGAGGATAGAATTACAGGGGGGGGCATGGCGTAAAAGCATGGATATCACAGAGTGTGTGAAGTCTGAAACTCAAATGTCTTCTCATACTTCCCCCTGACTGCAAACCAATGAATGCAGAGCAACAAACCTGCTTGTAAACCACAATGTGAAAGGAAATCGGCCAGATGTATGAGTCCTGCCTTTGGACAACCTGGCCAAATCTGTACAGCTGAGAGGTATGCCCACAGCAGGATATGGCCATTCAGTTAAGTTGAGAAATGCACAAGAAGTGGATGCCCAGCCAGCTTAGAACCAAGGTGCTGGACCATTTACACAGACCCATCACTCAATTGTCTGTAGCCACCCCTCCACAATGGCATGGTTGTGCCACAATTTCGAGTCTTTGCCTCACAATATTGGTCTCTGCTTCATTGCTCTTGTATTTCCCTGGTAAATAACTGTGATACTTGTCAGTAGTTGATGACACAATACATTACACTGTAAAACAGTACATATGTCCAAAAAATCTATGCTAAAACACAATATGTTACACAAGCAACACAGACAGTAATAGGAAACTTAGTTAAACACTGTATCCCCCCATGTTTGGACCAATTGTGTCTCCATATTGACAACCTATCTACAGATATCCTGCAAAAATAGCTTGCTAGGTGTAGCTGTAGCACACAAAACCCTGGACTGGAGTACAACTCTCCCTGGAATGGATTCCCACAAGCAATATAGAAGGTCATACTGGGCATGCTCCTACACTTAGAGAAATAAAGCCCATGTCTGACACCACAGTGGACCATAGATATCTATTATCTGCAAATGTCCGTGCACACACACCAAAATGTAAGCTGTTTGGTCTTCACACACACGCACATTCAACAGGAAAACCCACAGCCAGCTGTAGGTGTCTGATATGTGGTAAATCTCCATCTGTTTTTTGTGATACACACACATATCTAAGGCCAACATACTATAATAATTCAAACATACACACACATACACATGGGGAAGAGAGACACAGACAGTGAGAGAGACAGTACCATTACAAAGCCTTTCCCACACAGTACACATTCCATAGTTCCACTCTACACTATCTGCTGATGTATGTCACCTTAGATGTACCTTTGCACAGGCTTCAGCTCTGTAAGCTCAATAGTGTGTGTGATAAATGCATCACTTATTAAAGCAAATAAGTAGATAGGTAGGGTTTTGAATCTTAGTCATGTGTGTGTGTGTGTGTGTGTGTGTGTGTGTGTGTGTGCGTGCGTGCGTGCGTGCGTGTGTGTGTGTGTGTGTGTGTGTGTGTGTGTGTGTGTGTGTAAGGGAAGTACTGTTTTACTCCATCCCTACCCGGTAACATCCTTTTACCCAATATCAGAACATGTGCTGCAGTCAGTCACTGTACAAATTCCTTTTGTTAGCCCTCAGCCCTATAGGCTCTGTTGTGCTTGTGATAACTGTGTAACAGTAAAGTACCAATAACTATTTATGTAGCAATCCTAATCACAGTCCTACCAAATGTAAAGGTGTGTCTATTTGTGTGTGTGTTTGTAGGTGAATTATTTTGAGACCATTCCCACTCACTCCATCTCACATTGCCCTCCTTTATCACTGCTGCTGATGTCACTCACCTTTAAAGATACCTTTGGACAACTTTCAAATACATAACTTTTGTGGTGCATCTGATAAAAGCGTAATATTATAATGCAGTAAACTAGTTAGGTATGAGTTCTAATCTCGCTCCTGGCAAATGTAGAAGTTTGTTTGTGTGAGAGTGTCTATAGAGACATGATTTTGAGGCCATTGGCACTTAGTATACTTCCCTTTCCCCTCCTTTATCACTACTGCTAATGTCACTCATCTTTAAAAAAAATACCTTTGGACAGCTGTCAAATATGTAAGTGTTGTGGCACATCTGGGAAATGTGTAATGCTATAGTGCAGTAAGCTAGTTAGGTAGGGGTTTGAATCTCCTTCCTGTCAAGTGTGTGTGTTTGTCTGTAGTTATGTCATTAACATTGTGATCCATATCCATTGGGGTGTGGGTTTTGCTACACTTTTATGTGATCCATCAAGCAAACTACCAAATATCCACTGTACAGGGCCCACTTTTGTGGTAGTTGTGGACACGCTTCAGTCCTATAATCTGTCATGTGATATAACTATAGAACAATATGGAGTCCAAAACAAGATATTTGGCCCTTGTAGTCCTGTGATACAATTCCACACTGAGGAATCACAGGCAAACACACTCATCTATTCATTAATCCCTATGTGACTAAGTGGTCTGCAAATTGGCTCACACATGGAACTCACAGTGTGAAAGCAGTGGACTCCATGTCAGACTGCAAAACAGTCATGAGTGGTGTCAAACTGACAGTGGCAGCTGATGACTTCAAATTAAAGGGGGGCTGTAGGAGACAGCTGAATTGGTGGGGCCAATGGGAAGGGGTGTGACCAACTAGAAAGTGGTGGAGCTATGCTCAAAACCACAAAAACTGGGACTTTAAAACTTAAATATGCTTCCCTGAGTGCCAAACCATTTTTATGAGAGTCCAATCAAGACCAAATGAAGTGGAGAAGAAAAAAAATATTTCAATGCATTAGCTACATGGGCAGCTTACTTAATATCTAGATGGAAACAAAAAGGTTCTGTGGCATGAAAAAATAAATTACTTTTTAAATACATTGCCAGTCAAAATCAAGTATAAAAAAACAAGCAGCACTCAACTCAAACCACTTCTCCTTGTACTGCAGTTCTAATTATAATGTATATCCATCTTTACAAAAGTACCAAGTAATATGCTAAAAGTAGCAATCTCTGTGATACCCCCACTTGTAAAAATGTTTCTTATCCAAAAAAGACCTGCTGCCTGACAACAGCTATCTACTTGTTTTATGGGGAAAACATGATCAAAGTAAAAAAATGAACAGCTAACAAGAAACAAGCTCAAGATAAATTGCTTAAAGGATTACTGCACAGGTTATGGACCACACGATAGACTGGCATTCTGTTTAGTTTACAGGTAAAGCCCGCAAAGATGACTGCAAGTCTCCAGTCTCCAACAATTGTAATGAGCTTCTGAAAATACTGTAATCCTGTCCTTTATTACAAATACTGTCATATGCATTTCAATACCTAAGGCTTATATGTTATCTAGTTATGTAAATATTCTCTGCATGGCAATAGCAAAAAGGCTTTAAATGTTGGTAATTCTTTAACAGTATGCGTATTAAAGCTTACTTGCATCTTACAATCTCAGACAAGCTTACCTGATGGTCATTAAAGTATTGCTACTTAAACACAGAGCAACAGGCACTGTAACAGCATGCATTTTCTGAATAATAAGAAGCAAAAATCAACAGTATAAAACTATGACAAAAAAACAGAACATTCTGCAAAATCAAGGACAGATGAAAAGTCACTGTAGTATTTATGTCTACCTTGGATGGGGGGGGGCTACTCTGCAGACTTGCACTGCATAACTGCTCCTTGCCTTGCTTGGATACACCCAGAGTCACTACATTGCGGAGTGGGGTGCAACAAATATGTCACAATTTGAAATGTCTCTGGCTAACAGTGATGGCCCTGACACATTTGTCATACCTCTCAACCTCAGAGCAAGAAATCTGGACAAAGCCATAAACAGAAGTGGGACAAAGGCCCAAAAATAAGGACAATTTTTAAATATTGCTCTTATAAACTTAGAAAGATAATAGAATAGTAGGTCTTGCATTAGTATAAATTTTCTGAAGGGTATGAAATCTGAAACTCAAATGTCGGTCATTATTTTCTAAGTTCAGTCTTTAATGATTTGCCATTAATTTGCCAGAAAACCACAATTCTATGAAAAACGGACTGAAAATGTGATGTGAAAATATGTATACACTACACACACGGACACAAAAAATAGACATAGATAAAGGAATGTATGCCTTCCTAAAGAATCAGTCATAGGCACTAAACCAAACATTAGCAGTTTTAGTATGCCATGGGTTCCAGAGAGACACAAGTGTCTTTCAAAGTGTGTGCTACCAAAAACAGCTCCTAAGACAACATATTAAAACATTATTACTTACATGAAATAGTTATCAAATAACTGTTTAACTTAAAAAGTCATTACAAGAGAAACTGCTATGTCACACACATAGGCTAAATTGGACAGTGTCTGAAGTTACTACTGAATGTTACTGTTAGGAATTTTACAGTCCTTCAATGGAGCTGGCTAAATTTCATAGCAATTGTTACAACTAAAGCTTGATAAAATCATGTACAAAGCATATGCTTCTTTTAATTAAAAAGCACAGTTTACTTATCTCTAAATAAAACTTTTATTATGATATTGTGTGGCTGGACGTATTGCACTTATAAACGCAGAAAGTCAATGTAATAATAGGTGTCACTACAATGCATCATCGCCTCACAAGACAAAGTCTGCCATTCTGTAGTGACTTCAGTCATCTATGACTTGCCAAAAAACACACATTTTAAAATATGATGCAAAAATATGAACATTCTGCCAGGCTCTTGACAGTGAAGAGGAATGTCTAGATTTAATTTAATATATTTATTAAATTTTATTTCACTTACTCTTAATTATGCATTTAATCTGTATATCTCCTGTTTCCCATACCTGCTCCTCTTGTCACCTCTAACAAATAATTGTTCCTCACTCTCCCCTGTTCCTCTTTCCTCATCAGCTGTTTGAATGCCACAGTCTCCCTTTTGTTTTATGAGTAATAACCTCTAACACTTACACCGTGCCAATACTTTTCAATACCACATTATGTTGTATTTATCTTGTTTTAATGATGATATATGTGCATTATTCTACATGTCACGTGTGCATTATTTGTATTAATCTGTGTGTTTGCAGTATATTGTAATACAGTGTCAGTTTTTCACTTAGGTATATATATTTTCTGTTTTATTTGTGGAGGTTTTCTCCCCTGGCCTCTGCTGAAATTAATAAAATTGTCCAGCAGTACTTTGCCAGTAAACTCATGTTGATCAATAAATGAATAACTAAATAAATACTGAATAACTGGATACTTTATTGCAGCTGTCGATCATGCTTAGTGATTGATGATGGTAAGCGTAAGGCAAAGAATAAGAATAACAAAAATACAGCCAGAAAAAAGTAGCAAAATTTAGAATATGGAGCTGTTGGCAAAGTGCTGCATATCAAGTAAAGTTTTGTTTCTTTTTCTAAAGGTGATTTCAACTCTCAGAGATGACAACAGGCTGTGCCATTATACCTGTGATATGAACTTGATCTGTTTCAGTTATGTGTTTTCTCATTTGGTCCTTGTACCCTGGGTCAGAGTAGGAGACACAAAACACAATCACTGGTGCTATGATGCCAGGGGTAAGTTGTGGTCTATAACATGCCAGTGCTGCCTGTGTGACTAGGCCTCAGATAACCCAGTGCTGTCCGAAGGTAAAGGCTAAAGGAACATGAGAGGCCATGCCATAGGTGAGGTCAGTGCACCTTCTAAAGCAATTTCATTGAAGGGCACAACTCAGCACACCCATGCACATTGTTACATACTGAATGCTGTCAGAAGTAACAGTACTCAGGGTGCCTGCAGTTGATCAAGCTACACTGCCTTCACTGATTAATTGTGACATTGCAGGGATGCACATTTTCTTTAATAATAAAATGAGGGCATGTGTCTTATTCATACCTCTCAACAGTGATGACTCATGATATCAGACTGCAGAACTGCAGCCCCCCCCCCCCAGCTGTGAACCACAATGGTACAATCCCAATAACTCACACAGAAAGTGAATCTGGACTGCTGCCTTACCAGTCCAGATTCAGGAAAAAGGAAGCAAACAGCTGATGCCCCAGAAATGTATGCGGTGCTAACTGCATAGACTGGAAGGGGATCGGACTGCAAGGTCAGCAGTCTTGGAACACTTGCAAACAGGAAGTGTGCATTCCGGTGTTATCTTTGCAGAGCCAGCTTTGGATTTTTACATTATCAAAGCTTGTATTTATGTTTGCAGAGCCGTTAATTTGCAGGTACACACACTGCTTGGATTTATGTTTGCAGAGCCGATAATTTGCAGATACTCACAGAGCTTAGGTTTGGAGTGTGTGTGTTTATGTTTGCAGAGCCCTTATCGAAGCTTGGATTTATGTTTACAGAGACGCTAATTTGCAGGTACACACACACTGCTTGGATTTATGTTTGCAGAGCCATTAATTTGCAGGTACTCACACAGCTTAGCTTTGGAGTGTGTGTGTTTATGCTTGCAGAGCCATTATTGAAGCTTGGATTTATGTTTGCAGAACCGTTAATTTGCAGGTACTCACACAGCTTAGGTTTGGAGTGTGTGTGTTATGTTTGCAGAGCCGTTATTGAAGCTTGGATTTATGTTTGCAGAGCCATTAATTTGTAGGTACTCACACAGCTTAGCTTTGGAGTGTGTGTGTTTATGTTTGCAGAGCCATTATCGAAGCTTGGATTTATGTTTGCAGAGCTGTTAATTTGCAGGTACAGACACACACACACACACACACACACACACACACACACACACACACACACACACACACCCACGCACACACACACACACACACACACACACACACACACACACACACACACACACACACACATACACCGCTTGGATTTATGTTTGCAGAGCCGTTAATTTGCAGGTACTCACACAGCTTAGCTTTGAGGTGTGTGTGTGTGTGTGCGTGTGTGTGTGTGTGTGTGTGTGTGTGTGTGTGTGTGTGTGTGTGTGTGGAGGGGGAGTAAAATGCCCCAGTTGAATTATACTGGTGGCTATAGAGAGAACTCAGGATACCTGCTGGTGGTGGTTAGAGAATACCTCAGGCTTCAGCCCTGTACCCTGGGTTTAGGTAACAAGAGTCTGAATTCCCTACCCACCACCATCTGTGAAACTTTTGCAGATTTTTGCCTCATATTTTGTTCTGTTCATCATAAAATCTGTGGTTTTTGAATTTTTAATTCTTTAGATAGTTGATGGTGCAGTGGTAGCATTGTTGCTACACAGCTTGGGGTTCTTTGGTTTGATTCTTGGCTGGGGTGCCTTCTGTTTGAGTCTGCATGTCCTCCCTGTGTTTGTGTGTGGATTTACTCTGGTGTCCTCCCATGTTATAAAGACATGTGTCTGCAGTATTTCTCCCTTGGTCTCTACTGAAAAATGGCTTTTGTTCCAAGTCAGACTTTCCTGGTTAACAAATGTTAAATAAATAAAATTGACAGGAATTTGAATTTCATACTCCATCTTCTTCAGAAAGTACATAGTAACACAAAATCTTTTATTCTAGCAATTTTCTAAGTTTATAAGATGAATATTTGAAATCTGTCCCTATTTTTGGGACTGTATTTCCCCATTATTGGCTTCGTCCAGTCTTTTTGTGCTAAGGTTGAGAGGTATGGTGAGAACTGAATTCACTGAATATGTTTGAGGGCTGTATTCACCCATTACTCTGGCTTTGTGCAGGTGTTTTGTGCTAAGAGTTTGGCAGCTATGGTGAGAACTGAATTCACTAAATGGTAGCCTTTTAAGTTTCAGTCTTCCGCTGTTTCACAAAACAGCTGATGTGGCATAGTGGTATGTTTTTCTGACTGTTATGCACAGAGTCCTGGGTTCAAGATTTGGCAATGAAATGTATGGTGGTAACACAGCATTTCATATTAGCAACTTTCCAAGATTATACAAGCAATGTTTAAAATGTGTCCCTGGTTTTGGGCTTTTGTTCTCCCCCAATAAATGTTGGCTTTTTCACGATTTCTTGTGCTGTGAAGTTGAGAGATATAGTTGAGTATTGAGTAGATTTTACAAGGAGCTGAGAGCTGCAGGGGAAAAGAGGTTTAGTGCTGCTTATGGTAAGTCTGCTTGCATTGTTAATAGCACAACAGGTAGTGTAATTGCTTTTGATGCAGAAGGCTGTTGGTTTTACTCCCACAGGGAGTGGATGCTGCTGTACTGAGAATGTCCTCTTTGGCGAAGATACAGGCATTTTATTTGTAGATGAAACAATGAAATATAAAGTTGTTTGCTAGCAGCAACCTCTTCATTAGTTACAGGATCCATCTCTTTAATGTGGAATTTTATAGATGACTTTTACTTCTGCAGAGATTGTACATATTTACTGACACTGGTGGATTGTAGAAGTTTGAGTAGACTTTTATGATGGAAATGTTCTCAATTGGGCAGTTTTGTAATCATTGGTGCATGCATTTTGTTTCATTGTTTACTGGAAAAATGTTCAAAACAATAAATTTAAAACACCCTTTAACAATTGTACTGTATTATACAAGGAATATAATTTAATACAATCAGGAAGGTGTATCACACAACACATGTATGTCTTGTGTGCAGAGGGCCTATCATTTGAAAACAGCCCAAAGTTAATCTTTATACTAGACAAATTTAATTTCTTTGAATGTGGATTTCAATTCTGTTTCAATAAATGTGAGTTTCAAGGGCAGAGAAGTTTTAATGCTAAGTCTATTTTCATTGTGAGGCTGCATTGCATTGTTTAGCGGATGTCTTTAGTGTTTGTGCTGTAAAATGCAAAATAAAACTTTCAAATAAAATCCAAATCATCGTAGAAGTAAAGCAGTATGCACATTACAGTGTTTATGGTAAATGGGGTGAAATAGCCAAGTAATGGGACATTGGAATGACTGCAGGGGCATTTGACCATGATTTTGTGAGGGGGGAGGGCAGCAAACTCAAAGACAGACCCGGTTTAACTATACCTCTCAATTGTCCAGATTTTCACAGAATGAATAGATTTTTGCTTCTTATTTTTGGTTTGTTCCTCATAAAGTTTGTGGTTTTCTGGCAAACCATTTAGGAATTAAGTCACTAAATAATGACAGACGTTGAGTTTCAGACTTCATAACCTTCAGAAAAATGCATGCTAAAGCAAGACTTGTTATTCTATCAACTAAGTTTATACAAGAGCAATATTTAGTACTGTTTGTATGTTCCCCCAATATATTTGGCCTTGTCCAGATTTCCTGCATTAACAGGTTGAGAGGTACGTGCAAATAAATTGATTTATAGAATTAGGCATATCCAAACCTCTCAAGTGTCCCTGATTTTGGCTCAGAATATTGCTCTCCCTCTAATAATCCCTCCACAAATTAGCAATTTTGGAAGAAAACGTGGATGGTTTACAATTACTAAACTGTAATAATCAGAGTTGTAGATTACTTTTATTTCAGAAATGCATGTACATTTGTTTATTTTGTCAGCTGCTCAAGTTAACAGTACTAATATTTAAAAAAGTGTCCTTTCTTTGACAGGTTCCCAGCTGTATTGTGTGGCTACTTTATATTTTTGCATCACATTGTTGGTCCATTTTTCATAAAATTATGGTTTTCTGGCAAATTAGAAGCAAATCATTAAAGATTGAAGTTAGAAAATAAAGACAGACATTTGAGTTTCAGATTTCATACCCTTCAGAAAATTCATACTAATGCAAGACCTGCTATTCTATTAGAAAGTTTATAAGAGCAATATTTAAATATTGTCCTTATTTTTGGGCCTTTGTCCCACTTCTGTGTATGGCTTTGTCCAGATTTCTTTCTCTGAGGTTGAGAAGTATGACAAATGTGTCAGGGCCATCACAGTCAGCCAGAGACATTTCAAATTGTGACATACTTGTTGCACCCCACTTCCCCATGTAGTGACTCTGTATGTATCCAAGCAAGGCAAGGAGCAGTTATGCAGTGTAAGTGTGCAGAGTATTCCACCATCCAAGGTAGACACAAGCACTACAGTGGTTTTTCATCTGTCCTTGCTTGATTTTGCAGAATATTCTGGTTTTCTGTCATATTTTTATACTGTTGATTTATGCTTCTTATTATTCAGAAAGTGCCCGTTGCTCTGTATTTAAGCAGCAGTGCTTTCATGACCATCAGGTAAGCTTGTCTGAGATTGTAAGATGCAAGTAAGCTTTAATAAGCATACTGTTAAAGAATTACCAATATTGAAAGTTTTTTTGTTGTTGCCATGCAGAGAATACTTACATAACTAGATAACATATAAGCCTTGGGTACTGAAATGCATATGACAGTATTTGTAATAAAGAACAGAATTACAGTATTTTAAGAAGCTCATTACCTTTGTTGCAGAGGTCATCCAGTCATCTCTGCAGGTTTTACCCGTAAATTCAGCAGGATGCCAATCTATCATGTGTGGTCCATAACCTGTGCAGTAATCCTTTAAGCAATTTATCTTGAGCTTGTTTCTTGTTTGCTGTTCATTTTTTACTTTGATCATGTTTTCCCCATGAAACAAATAGATAGCTGTTGTCAGGCAGCAGGTCTTTTTTGGATAAGAAAGATTTTTACAAGTGGGGGTATCACAGAGACTGCTACTTTCAGCATGTTACTTGGTGCATTTATAAAGCTGAATATAAATTATAATTCGAATTGCAGTGCAAGGAGAAGTGGTTTGAGTTGAGTGCTGCTTGTTTTTCTTATACTTGACTTTGACTGGCATTCCAGTAATGTATTTAAAAAGTAATTTATTTTTTATGCCTTGCAACATTTTTGTTTCCATCTAGATATTAAGTAAGCTGTCATGCAGCCAATGCATTGAAATATTTTTTTTTTCTTCTACACTTCATTTTGTCTTGATTGGACTCTCATAATGAAGGTTTGTCACCCAGGGCAGCGTATTTAATTAAAGTTCCAGTTTTTGTGGTTTTTGAGCATAGCTCCTCCCCTTTCTTGTTGGCTGCACCCCTTCCCATTGGACCCACCAATTCAGCTGTCTCCTGCAGCCCCCTTTGATTTGAAGTCACCAGCGGCCACTGCCTCTCAACCTCTTTGCACAATAAATCTGGATAAAGCCTAAAATAGTGGGGCGACAAAGGCCCAAAATAGGGTCAGATTTTAAATATTGCTCTTATAAACTTAGAAAGTTGCTAGCTTAACAGGATTTTATTACCATGCATTTTCTGAAAGATCTGAAGTCTGAATCTCAAATATATATCATTGTTTAGTAACTTCATTCCGTAGTGATTTGCCAGAAAAATTCAAATTTTATGAGGAACAAATGGTAAATACAAGACAAAAAATCTGGGCATTCTGCAGAAATCTGGACAACTGAGAGAGGTTTGGTCTTATTACCTGGCTGCAAGTTAGCTTATTGTGGGTGAAAACAAGTGAAATTACTATGTAGTTATTATTACTAAGTAATAATTTGGGCCATGTAGCAAATCATCGTTATGTAACTCTTGTATTCTGTATTGCTTTAATCTGGTTATGTTTTGCCTCATTGCCCAGGTTGCTCCCAAAAAGGGTCCTTGAGCCAGTGTCCTTCTTACTAGATATTAACAAATAATAGTTTATACATAAAAACGCACACATATACATGAATCAAAAATTAAATCAATAACTAAGCAAACAAATATATCTTCTTCTTCTTTCAGCTTTTCCCAGTTAGGGGTAGCCACAGTGGATCACGTGTCCACTCATGATTGGCAGTGGAGTTTTACGGTGTTGAGTTGCCAGCCTGGTGCCCAACCTTCACAGAAGGCACACACTCACACCTAGGGCCAAGTTAGAGTGTCCAATCCACCTACAGCATGTCTTTGGGATGTGGGAGGAAACCACAGCACCCGGAGGAAACCAACGCAACCACAGGGAGGACATGTAGACTCTACACAGAAGGCACTTCAGCCGAGGATTGAACTGGAAAACCTCTTGCTGTGAGGTGGCAATGCTAACCGCTGCACCACCGTGGCCACCCAACTAAGCAAGCAAATGTATAAACAATGTAATTTAAGTACGGATGAAGAAAAAAAGGCGATGGCACATAATCAAACTTTTCAGTTCATTCGGGGACTCCAGCCAGCTTCGAAGTGTGCAAACGGCATCGACTCAGTAGCAGCTAAAAGTGCAAAGAGCTTAAGTCCAAGAAGAGGTAGAATTGTGTACTTAAGAACTAGGGATGTAGTCTGAGATGCCCCTCCCTGAAAGCTTTTATTTTTTCCCCATTCGGCATTGTTAAAAAAGTGCGTATGTCTCCAAAAGTTACACCAGTGCACCTATGAAAACACTTTTGGGTATTGCCCCCCAAACAATTAAAGGCTGTTTGGTAGGGGTGTTAATATCATGTGCAGATCTATGTTATAATTAGTTTAAACAATTCCTCAGCTATATGACCTGAAATGTTTCTAAAAGATGCCCGGGAAACTAGACTTGTTGAAATACACTGGGGATCCACTATTGTTTAAGTAGCCCTAAGGCAATTAAAAACTGTATAGCTATAAGTGAACAATGTCAGAAGTTACACAGAGAAACTGGACTAAACTATGTGGCATGCCACGGAAGGAAGATATCTGAAAAGATCCAAAAACTGGCAAGATAAAGAGCTCTTCCTTTGAAGCGGAATAGAAACCAAGGAGACTGGTTCATGTAGTTTTACTTTTGCCAAGAAAAGAAGATTGTATTAGTCAAGCCAATGTAATATTCATTTGCAGACCTAGACTGAATTCAAATACCGTAACAATGCATATACTGAAAGGTTTGCCACACTTGACAGAAAATAAAATGAGCTTGTACAGGTTAACAAGAAAACAAGAACAGCAGCAAACAGTTGGTCCTATACATATGGAGAAAGTTTTACTTAGTTATGAATCAAGTCAACTCTCCACCATAAAGTAAAGCAAACAAGTTTTTTTTTTGTCTCAGCCAAGCAGGGGTAGCAAGTAGCAACCAAACTACCAAAGTACTGAGGTACTACTGATTGTTTCTCGCTCTCTTATTTGGAAAGAGAGCGAGAAACAGTCAGTAGCCATCCTGCCGTCCACATCACATACGTGACTGCAGATGGGGCAGTCCGACCCCCTTCCACTTTATTGTCTGGTTAGACTACACAGACTTCTGGACATCAAACACTGATGCAGTACTCTCCATTCTAGACTGTTGTTACAACAGTCCAAATCCAGATTTGCAGAAACAAACAAAAAAAAAAAAACCCGGAACTCGCCGACCATGCTCAGTTTGAGTTCCAGGACTTTGTGAGTCAGTCGGACTCGCTTAGAGCACAGCCAGTTTAATTTATATTTTTTTATTTTACAAAATGAAATGTATGATCTTTTTTTTCCTTCACACAGCTGGGTGGGGCTGTAGTTCTGCAGACCAATGCCATGAGCCGCCACTGCAGATTACCAAACAGTCATGTGTGGAGTATCACAGGTTCTTGTCCTGTGAGCAGTCTTGTGTGTTGTGTGTAGCTCTGATATCCAGCCCAACAGGAATGAACTGTGGTTAACAATGTATGCAGACAATTGCTAATTGGGGGCTATGTTTACATCCCCAGATTATGTTAACTTCCTGCATAAAGTCGCCACTGACACCTCCAACTGTTGTCAGAACACAGGCCTTAGTCTCAATGTCAAGAAATGTGTCCCAGTCCCCAGTTGAATCAATGTGTTGTCCACAAATGACCACATTGGTGGTAGCCCAATGTTCTTATAGGAGATCTGTGAACACAGCTTGACAGCAACCTCCCTTCTGACCACCACATTGCCACTGTGGACAGAAAGTCCTTCCATGTGGCACATTGCATAACTAAGGGTGTGTCATCCAGGAATGAAGAGGTCAATATCTCCCTCTAATCCCTGCTCATTAGACCAATCAGCAGGTTCAATGTCCCATTTGCCATGTAACTCAGTAGACACCTTCAACAACTGGGTAGGCTGCAAGTGTACCTGACATGTATGACCCCAGGCATGAAACAACTGTCTGATATGGAAAGAGGCCAAAACCTCCAAGTGTTCCCGGTCACATCTTGGCTACTGACAGGCAATCCCTGCTTGACTGACAATGCCATGTCTGCCCAGCTGTATTACAAATGGCACAGCTAGGAAATCCCAATCTGTATGCACCACATGCCATGGATACCTCAACCGCATTACCACATTCAACAGAACATGCTTGGGGACAGGTCCATAACCCAGACACTGGCCACATTATGTAATATATATTGCATACATTTCAATCAAAGCACTTCACTGGCCCTCTTCAAGAGAAATTCAGATCAGTGGATGATGAATATAACTGTCACCCTGGGGATCACTCATGTGGCAGTAGTTGATAGATGGCATGCTGACAAATGTCAGGTACCATGATACCAGTGTACTCACATGCCCTACTCTTTTGATATCTCCATGGACATTAGTCTGGTACACACCCAGGGACACCTGCACCAATGGACCTCAGTACTGACAAATATGTCTGTGTGCATAATGAGTATAACAGTGTTTGTGAGTTTGTAAACTTGTAGTTGAAAATACATTGGGGACCTTCTCAATCACTACACCCCCCATTGCTATACTTAAAAAAGGCTGCTGCTGTACTGCACTGTAAAGGTACCTTGTGACATCCTTCACCCTATAGGCTACCTTGAGCTTGCAGTACCAGCATAGCACTGTTCTACCAATGAGGAGACAGGTGTGGTTTATCCTCTTATTCCTGGCAAATGTGAGTATGTGTATGTGTGTATGTGTTTGCAAGTGTGTGTGAGTGTGCAAATTTGTAGGAGACAGCATTCTGAGGCTTCATTCTCCAAATATACTGCACGTTGCCATACATTACAAGGGATGGTGATGTTGCTCACCTTAGGAGAGCCATGAAACAATCTTCACCCTACTAGCTCTGTGGCACGTGCGATAAATGCATATCAGTGTAGTAGCAATAATTAGATAGGCAGGCAAAGGTTTGAATCTCATTCCTGGTAAATGTGTGATTGTGGGTTTGTCATTGCATTATCATGGGTATGAGTGAGTACTATATCCAATGTGGGTGGGGTGCTGGGTTTAATATTTTTACACCATGGTGCAGCCAGTACATGTCCCAAGGTCCACTGTATGAGGACCGCTGTCACCATCGACCATACAGGTAACTGATGACAGTCTTCAGCCCAATAAGGCATGTGCTGTGTGCCGAAACTGCAACAGTATAGACTGAATGACAAGATAGACAGGGCTGCTAACTGCAGATGTGGCAAATGTGTGTAAGGCTGTATCTGTGTTGGTCATTGTGTATATTTCTGTAGCTAATAGTATTTCCTGGCCATTCTCACCCAGGACATCTCCCATTGCCATACTGTGCAAGGCCAGTGGATGTTGTTCACCTTAGAGGAAATGTGGAGCACACTTCACCCTACTTTCTCTGTGGCATGTGCAATAAATGGAGAGCACTTTAATAGCAAGACCTGGATAGGTAGTGGTTCTAATCTCAGTCATGCCAAGTGTGTATGTTTGTGTGTGTGAGAGATCAGTATTTTGACTGTGTGTGCTTGAGTGACAAATATGGCCATGGTTTACAGTTTTACACTGGTGTACTCCCAGCACATGTGCTGTCCTACCTCCATGTGGTGGATGCCTAACTCCCACCACATGCTGTGGCACAGACATCCCACAGTCAAGGATTGCCACCATCTCACCCAACCGTCTATCTATGACCTCAGCATAATAATGGTGGGCATCTAAAAGATCAAGTATGTTGTCACAAATAGCATGAAGAGTTGCATTTGTGACCCTGAGTATATGTCCAGTGTTAGATTTGACATGTGCCTGTGCCTTCATGACAGTCCAAAACATGTGTCTGGTGACACCTGCTGTGGCACTTGTGGCAGGGGCATGATGGGCAGCAATCCATCTATGAGCATCCCCTGTCCATCCACATATGTGGAATCTTGCCTGTTCTCTGGCTATGGAAGGTGTATACACTATATAGTTCTCTTAGATTTACATGACAAACATGTGTATCATACTCATATTCACAGGTAGCATATGGATATGTACAATATCCCTGTAGCTGGCCTAACAGTGGCACAGTCAGTAGTGTGTGACAAGCACTCCAGTGTTTGCCATATGTGAGCTGTCCTTTCCTGGGGTAAGTCAGGGTACTGAGCTGTGTTCTATGTCACAGCAGAGAGAGGCAGATGCTATGGCCATAGGTGCTGTTTAGCAGGACATCATTACAGCAAGTCTTGCTCAGACATAAATCTTTCAAAATCCTAATTCCCATTATTAGAAAACACATACTACATTCACTTATATGCTGACTTGTTTCACATAACTTTTTATTATTTCACACTGCACTGGGTTGTATCAGAAGGTTGCTCCACGTCTTTTTGTTTTCTGAACATGGAGTACTGGTAGACAGATGTATGAAATAGGTGTCTGCATGCCCTTTTTAGGTAATGCTCTTGACCAGGTGATGGCCTGTGCACCAATTGGTGTTCCCCACTTGCTAATTGCATGCAGAGCAGCTGGATAGTTCTTCCAATAGCCAATATCATGACAACACACTCCTATAATTCAGTACTTAATGTGGGCATTGTCCCTTTGTCTTGGCAGTGAGGAACACATCTTGGAGTTGTATGGCTACTGAGTGTTACACACAGCAGGTGAGAATAACTCTTACAACAAGAGTTGTGGAGACAGGCCAACTAAATGGTGGAGCGGGTTACAGACTTAGGGACTGAATATCAGCATTATTTGTATATGGTGTGAATACTGCTAGTTTTACGGGCTTTGTGTGTACATGCTACTTCTGCATGGATTTCATTCTGACAAAGTTATGTGTCTATATAGCTGTGAACTGTAGGCCTATCCACATAATGGCCAGAGGTTTGCCTGTTATGTTTGGTGTGTTTCCCAGACAGGTGTTGTCCTTGGCAAATCAGTGGCATACTCTGATCATTGCTGCCAGTAAATGGCAACATCCAATTGTGTTTCTGACTTCACATCCCTCAGAATAGAGATGTTGTAACCAACCCTGTAACACCAGCAGCTTTCTCACTGTATAACAGCAATATTTTAAATATGGCCCCATGTTTGGACCTCTGTCCTCCACTTATATGACAGGCTTTGTCCAGTTGTCATGCAGTAGAACGTTGATAGTTATGGTCTATCAGTAAATAGTGCTGACATTCCTGCTATCATCCCAGTGATGTTGTGGAATAAGACAAGTTAAATGAGATAGGGGCCATACATATGAGTGCAAAGGCTGGATAGCATGTAGAACCCTGTACAGTTAAGAGGTGGGTCTGCGGAATAGTAGGACATGGCTTAGAATCAGTCTGTTAGAACATGTGAGAAATATTAGTTATTACATGGACAAACGTATGCCATGGTGGTACGGTGGTAGCGTTGTTACCTCACAGCAAGAGGTTCTCCCGTTCGATTCTCAGCTGGGCTTGGGAGTGCCTTCTGTGTGGAGTCTGCATGTCCTCCCCGCGGTTGGGTAGCATTCGAAAGACATGCATGCGTAATGGGCGTGCCTTCGTTGAAGGTTGAGCATCGAGCTGGCACCTCGGCATTTCATAAAAATCTACTGCCAATCATTAGTGGACAGGAGTTCCGCTGTGTCAACCTCTTACCAGGAAAAGCAAAAAGACAAACAACAACAACATGGACAAACGCTCTATAGCTGTTACTTCTCATACATTTCACCATGGGGACTGTAGTGGGTTACAATGTACTTTTCTGAAAAAAGGTCTGTTTCACAATTTGATTGAACACTTATAACAGAAACATTGTTAAGTGAAGAATCAATTTACATTGTATCATTTGATACTGTATCCCCTAGGGGGTTAACTGAGGAGTATAATTGGAAGCTGTTTAAGAACATATGTAATGAAGTGTCAAATGCTTTGTGTATTTAAGGCAAATATGTTTTGTAATATTGTAATACTTGGCAAAACACATTAAAACATTTGTGTGTATTGATGGCTGGTTGTCTGTTGCTTTACTATCTTCAGTCATTTTTAGTTATATTGCTAAGAGGTCAGTGTATGTCTGGCCATTGTGTATGGCCTATCCTGAATTTGTAGCAGTGTACTGTGTACTTATTAGTTGTACTGTGTAGGAAGGGTAGCAGATGTCAGTGGCATGGGTCCCTTTGTATCATTACCAATGTGTTTGTATGTCCACAGACTGGTCCCCCAACTTCATCTGACATGGTCCAGAATTGTACTAAGGTGCTCCTGGCTCTGACAGTGCTGCAAGTTATTGACAACTAAATCATTACTGATTCCACAGTCTTCCTTCTCTATGATAAAGCAACTGCACTGCATGCTGTGATTGAAAACATCATAAGGCAGTACAGCTCAGATGGCTTAGTGGTTATATGCTTTGACTATTGTGAACCAGTTCCTGGGTTCAAGACCTGCAATGCCTGTATACTTTGCTGCATGCCAGGTGTATATTATTTCCTTTACATAACATCCCTATATGTGGCATCATTACAGTAGCAAGGGGTGTGAGTATACTGTATGGGGCACATGTTTATACATGGGTGGTTGCACATGTGATATGCACTCACACATCCATTGTACACCAGCTACACTACCATGGAGACAAATATAATATACCAGACATTTGACTATTAAAATAGTACTAATTAGTTACCTTTCCTGTAACTAGTCTAGTCCAGATACATATTTGCTGTATCCAGGACTGTGTGTTAGCTTCTGAGTGTTGCCCAAGTCTGTTCCCCAATTTGTCACTTAGATATGCTAGTTCTCTCCTCTCCTGCACTTTCAATAGCTTATTACTTTAGCACTTTACCAGACATCTTGTAGCAAGTATTGTAGCACACAAAAGTGTTAACAGCACTAAGCGTTCTACAAGGAAACAGCTCTAGTAATTGTTATTAATGGCCACCCCTCCAGGCATGTCTACAGGGCAGTTCCCTGTGCTTTCACCTACCAACCTGCTAAACTTGGCCATCCTGAGGCAATGTAACAGCTGCCTCATGCACACTGGCAACCCTCACCTCTTACCTTTCTACACTCAGACTTGCAAGAGATGCACTTATATACCCAAACTGGAAGCCACATACTCTCCAGCCAAGACCAGAATAGTTGGTCAAGAAAAGACAGTCAACACTTGCACCACACTACATGGAACACATAGCCCTCCAGAGCACACACCAGCACTGCCTTCATATAAACACACAAACCACACAACCAACTTTGCGGAGGCTCTTAATAAAAAGCTGCACAAACAGCACAGACCTCCAAGGCAGACATGCACTCCATCACCACCACACACCACTAATCACAAGACACATATGTCTCCTAAACAGTGTGCCAGTCAACCAAAGCACCTAAGGCAAAACAGCATGGCCAAAACACTAGGCATAGTTGATTTGATAGTGAGGAACAGTGATGTCTGACTCACTATGTTGAAAATGGAGAAAGTGACAGTCAGCTGCCTGTCAGGCACCAGGATCAGCCACATAACACATACACTGAGGTCCCTCAACAACAGGTACACATATGACTCTGTCATTGTACATGTGGGTGTGAATGACCTGAGATGTACCTCCCTGGACTATATGGAAACAGACATGGGGGAGCTCTCCAACTATGAAGACCAGATGGGTATGACCCTAGCCCTGAGCAGCATCCTACCATCACCCAGAATGATACCACAGTATAAGCTGAAAATGACTGATTTTAACAACTGGCTACATTTCTGGTATCATTGTAAGGGGATCCGCTATCTGTGTGCCTGGGATGACATGCTTGATAGACCATGATCCTTTGCCAGAGATGGCCTGCATCTGTCAGCCCTGGGCTTCCCGATACTGGCCAAGGCTCTTGCTACCCCCTACAGTGTCTTTTTAGGCAGTGTTCCAAAGACCACATTACCACTGTAACAGCTACAATTAAATGTAATCTGAGGATCATGCTACTCAACACTAGAGGTCTACATTTCAAAATGCACTCGCTCAAAGCATTCCTTAAACTGGAGAACATCGACATTTGTGCTGTAACAGAGAACTGGTTCAAGGCAGCAGGAAGCACACCTGCACTACTAGGCTATCACTCATTCCACACCTGTTTGACCCAGAACTTGGACTGAAGCTGCAAAGGTGGTGGTGTTTCAATATTCATAATGGATGTGTACACCTACAGACTGTTAGCACAACATAATGCATCTGAGATATGTCAGGTGCAGCTAACATTGGGTAAGACAGCAATACAGGTCATAGCCTGCTGTAGGTCCACAAACATGGCCCAAGACTCATACTCCCCATGCCTAAGCACCCTGGGGAATAATAGGTTCCAACCCAACACTCTCATACTGGCCGACATCAACTACCCCATCATTAACTGGAAAAACTACTCATGTACCAATACACTTGGTCAATGCTTTCTGGAATTCAATAATTCCAATGCCTGGAAATGCTCGTTTTTACACCCACTAGAGGTAGCAACATCCATGACCTGGTCATTACTAACATGGTCGAACGTTGCTCTACATCAATAGTCAGCTCCTCCCTGGTTAGATACTAACACAAACTAATCACCTTGAAAATCCACATCCCTCCCACCACCCCACAAAGGTAACCACCATGAAATCTTCTCTGTCGCTAACTTTAGGCACCTACAAACAGAGGTGGCTAACTGCATGGCACCCATGCAGATGGAGACTAGTTACATGACCGCAGAGTCTTACACCGATGCACTGTACGAACACATACACAGATGCATAGATCTTGCCATACGCAATACAATCAAGATGCTCTCCTCAGAAAAAAGGAAGCCAATCTTGTGGTCCCCTGTCATAAACAAACTCTACAACAGAAGGAGGAAATTGATGTGGGATAAGGTGAAGTCCCAAGACTGGAAATACTCCCTTATCAGTCTCAGCCAAAGGTTGAGATTTCTCATCAAATCCTGTAAAGGTAGCTATGAAAACATGATTGCAGCAGATAGTGAAGACAACCACAAGGCCTTCAATAGTTATGTATAGAATCTCCACAGCACAGTAGCATAACCCTCAGATTATGTATGCTTGTATCTGTTAAGGTGGTTCTTTCTTTTGGCTTCCGGACATTAACTATAAAATGAACTAAAGTGATATTTCTGTCAATATATGTTAGCAGGAACAGTGTTACGACAACAGCCTTCTCAGCTTATCTACTCACATCATTTGGATATGTCTCTATTGCCATGCCTTTGTCCCCCCACTTTGTCTGGCTTGTTCCAGATTCAGTGCACTAAACCTCTCCACTGCCAGGCTGTTTGAAGACTGTCCAAGTGTTTGGCCCATACTTTATTTCTGTTCCACAGTTTATTTGCATTTTTCTAGGTAACACTGTTATGATGCAATGATTTATGTCAGTGAAGACTGACATACATGTCAACTCCCATCCTCATATCATTCAGACAGTTCTGCTGATACAGTCCCTGTTGTTGTACAACTGTTCAGTTATGACAGCAATATTCTGATGATGTCCATATATGTGGCCCATTTCCCACCCTTTGTAGAGCCTTTGTTCATTAGTCTTGCACTAAGAGGTTGATATGCATGATTCTGAGGTATGTCTGCACTGCATGTTATATGACTACATATATATATATATATATATATATATATATATATATATATATATATATATATATATGCATAGGTTCATAGGTAGATACTAGGCAATTGGCCCTAGGGGCTATATAAGCCTAGCCAACAAGATTCCCTGCCTTTCGCCACACAAGACAAATAATTTCCTGTGCCCTACTTGAGCAGACACACAGAAGTGAATCACGGTAGGCAATATGCAAGGTATTAAAGCTGGTGTATTTTGAGACAGTTTGCATAGGGCATCTGTTTGAGGCCAGTGATCCTCTTTGTGAGGTAGTTCTGCGGACTTTCCAGTTGCTGTAGATGTCTTGTGAGGTACATACCAAACTGGGCATAGTACTGTATAATAGGTCTAATGAGGGATGAGTAGAGAGGAACAATGATCTCCTTTTTTCTGGATGAGACACCTGTCATGATGTGATGTGCCACATAGAAGGATTTCCTGACTACTGTGGCAATGTGGTCATCAAAGGAGAGACTACTATCCACCTGTGTACCTAGGTCTCTTATCACACTTTCAGTGTTAAATTTACTATCAGCTATGTGGTAGTTCATGGGCACAGAGTTTTACCCAAATGGAATGACAATACATTATTTGGTGATGACTATGAGGCCACGGCTTTGACAACAGGCATCTGTGTCAGTGAGGCCCTTTTGTAGACTGTCCACATCTTTCTGGGATTCAGTAATGGCTCCCAGTTTGCAGTCATCTGCAAATTTTGTTAGCCATAGACCCTCTGTGTTAGTCTGAACTTCAGAGAAGTAGATGCCAAACAGGAGAGGACCAAGGACTGAACCCTGTTGTACTCCACTTGTCACTGGTCTGGGGTCTGATTTGGAGTCTGCTACTTTCACAGTGTGGGCTCTGTCTGTAAGCCAGTTGGCAACCCATCTCATGACATAGGTATTTCTGTCTAGTTTAGTGAGTTTATCTGTAATTTCAGAGTGGGGATGCTGTCGAAGGCTTTGGCAAGGTCTAGGTAGGCTGTGTGTACCACCTTGACCTTGTCCTTGGCTCTGGTGACTGCTTCAAAGAAGCCAATCAAGTATAGGTGACATGATGTAGCTTTCATATACCCAAACTGGGTGGGGTCCACAGTTTGGAGGTTACCTATGTCATTGTTTATAAGTTCCATAATGATACACTCCATGGCTTTGCAGCTCAGGCTTCTCAGGCTGATGCGGCAGTGGTTGCCAGTGTCTGTGTTGGCTTCCCCCCTTGTGGAGTGGGATAACCATCACTGTGTGCCATTCAGTAGGCACAAAGCCTGAAGTGAGGCTATGATTAAACATGGTACTTAGGTGGGGTGTCAGTTTGTTCTGTAGTTTATGCTGAACACAGCCTGGGATGTTGTCTGGTCTCATGGATGATGTATTCTTGGCTTTGGAGTGTGTGGTTTTTACCTGTGCAGCCGTGATTAGGTTCATAGGTTCATAGGTTCATACTAGGCTATCTGCCCGAGGGCATTTATAAGCCTAGCCCATAGTTTTGTGGCTTACGCCACCCCTTTAGTTTGGAGAAACTATACCCATTATTTTGCTGTGCCTCTGTCGAGCAGTGACACTGAGGTAACCCCTGGGGTGTATCTGCGATCTCCCATCCATTGGTCAAGATTCCTCTTGAACAAGGCCAGCGAGGTGCTCTGCCTCACATAAACCGGGATTTTGTTCCACAGCATAGGGAGTCTTTGGGTGATGAATCTATCCCTCCAGCACGTCCTATTAATAACCGTGTCGAGGTTTAAGTCTCCTGCCCTTGTGGCTCTGAGGGATCTAGATTTTTTGAGATGAAGCATGTTCATCAAATCTGGGTTTGACATGGCCTTGTATGTCAGGCATAGGTCACCTCTGAGCTAGCCGTAAGCAACTGAATATAACTGGAGTTCTTTCAGTCGGGCAGCATAAGACAGATTTTTGAGACCCTTTATCCTTTTGGTGAGGAACTTTTGTGGCCTCTCCAGCTGCTGCAAGTGTCGGGTCAGATACATTCCGAATGGGGCATTGTACTCGATCATTGGTCTGATGAGTGATGAGTATAGGGAGACTATGACTTCCCTTGATCTAGACAGGTGCTTTACATTTGTCCAGCATTGATATGAGCCCTTTAGTGGGTGAGAAGTGGGTAAATGTAGCACTACCTATCTGTCAGGATGTTGGCAATATCAGTGATGTGGAATGAGTTATAGCCTGGTTGTGCAGGGGTGCTTTCTGCTGCTTTGAACCAGGTCTCTGTTACAGCATAAATGTCGGTGTTCTCCATTTTAAGGAGTGATTCGAGTGAGTGCATTTTGAGATTTAGACTTTTAGCATTGAGCAGCATGACTCTCAGATTGCATTTGTTTGTAGTTGTTATGGTGGTAATTTGGTCTTTGGAACACCTCCTACAAAAGGTACTATATGGGTGGCAAGAGCCTTGGCCAATATCCAGAAGCCCAGGGGTGACAGATGTAGGCTATCTCTGGCAATGCATCGGGGTCTATCATTTATGTAATCCCAGGCAGACAGATACTGGATCCCCTTAGAATGACTATATATATATATATATATATATATATATATATATATATATATATGTGTGTGTGTGTGTGTGTGTGTGTGTGTGTGTGTGTGTGTGTGGGTGTGTGAGACTATCTTTCTATAAATATGTTTCAATGCACACACACACACACACACACACATATATATATATATAAAATTATAAAGATAAATAAAACTATATATATATATATATATATATATATATATATATATATATATATATATACATGTATATAACATTCTGCAAATATATCAAATTATGAGATAGATAGGTATAGATATACATGTATATGTTTATATATAGATATGTATATATGTCTATATACAACACATGAATGTTTCTACACCGCTTTCTCACTATTGTTGTATGCCTCCATTGCATGATATGTTTGAAAAAGCAAGAGTAATTCTTACAGCTCAAATGGTGCAGTGGTATGTTCTCTGACTGCTGTGTACAGGGTCCTAGGTCCAATACTTGGAAATGACACTTTTTTCCATTAATGTTAAATAACCGGATTGCATGATATGTTGGGAAAAACATCATTCAATTCTATAGCTTGCATGGCTTACTGGTTAATTGCTTTGACTATGGTGTACAGACTCCTGGGACTGACATTTATTTGCCATTAATGTTTAATAACCAGAGTGCATGATATGTTAGGAAAAACATCAACATTTGTTATATCTCAAATGGCTTAGTGGTTCAGCATTTTGACTATAGTGTATGGGTCCTGGGTTCAAGACCTGCAAAGGCAGTTTCATTTATTGCTACACTTTATTGCAGAGGGGGAATAAAATGAAAAACAAAAACATATGTGTTCTGACTATTTTACTAAGGGTATGGACATTCCTTTCTGCACCTTTATCTGTTTCGGGGGCTGTGTGAACATTGATAACATGACAGGGGCTTTGCATTACCTTGTACCTGCACACATTCTGGGTAAAGCATATAATGATGGGGGAACAAATAAGGACAGATTTTAAATATTGCTCTTACATATTTGGGAATGTATCATGTGTGCTTTACTGTGTAGGGTAAATATGTGTCCCTTGGATGTGCCATGTCGTGGTGTCTGAGTGGGTGTCTGTCTTGCTGGTCTGTGCTGTTTGGGTAAATGTCCATTGAGTGCCTGTGTGAAGGTGGGTGTGTGGCTTTTCACTGTATGTCATGGCTGTCAAAGTTGGTGTCATGGTGAGATATGTGTTTAACATGGTGTAGTGCAGGTGTTGATCTTATCCTCTTGTCCTGCTAGTCCAGTCTTTGCTGGAGAGTGCATATGTCCAGATTGGGTGATATACGGGTAACTCCCACAGGTCTGAGTGTTTGGAGTTTAGAGGGAAGGGTTGTCTGTGTACATGAGGTAGTTGCAACAGTGCCTCAGAATGGACTAGTGCAGCAGGGTAATGGGTGACAGCACAGAAAACTGCCCTGCAATCATGCCAGCAGGGCTGGAAACAACTAGTAAGTACTGGGGCTACTTCTGTGATGAATGAGTACTGCTGACAGCTCCCAGCTGTGCCACACTTACTGATACATTAACCTTGTGAAGTGCCAAGCCATATTGCGATTTGAAGTGCAAGACAGAAAGAACTAGTATGATGTAAGGGTGGAATGAAAGGCAAACTTACTGCCACCTGTAATACTTTACCTCAGCTGTATAGTTATCAGCAGCTTTGGCCATGTGAAAGCTCAGTAAGCTTTGTAACGCATGCAGTAACTGCAAAACACTATAGTAGACATAACTAGATAGGCAGGGGTTCTAATCCCAATACTGGCAAGTGAGAGTGTCTGTGTGTGAGAGAATCATGTATTGTGTGGGTTATGCCATTTTGATTTGTGTACCACGCTGAAATTGTCCTATCACCCTACTTTACTAGGCCTGCTGATGTTATTCGCCTTAGAAGTTACTTGAGACAAAGAAAGCTCATGTAAGCTCCATGGCATGTCTGATAACTGTGTAACACTGTAGCAGAAATAACTAGATAGGTAGGTGTTCTACTCTGAGTACTGGCAAATATGTGTGTGTCCCTTTGGCCAAAGATGATATCCTGTTTGGTTGATAGAATTGTGATTGGTGTACCATCCATGCCTGTTTACCACCTCTTGATGGCATTACCTTATATAGCGTGATGATGTACCATCCATGCCTATTTATCACCTCCTGATGGCATTACCTTATATAGCGTGGTGATGGCATCTGCCTCACATACAGCAAGTTAAACCATTGTGCAGGCCATTCCAGTCTTCAATACAGATGTCTATGGGATATCCAGATGTTTAGGTTCATAGATTCATAGGTATATACTAGGCTAATGACCCTGGAGCCTTACAAGCCTAGCCATAGGATTATCCTGTCATTGTGCCACCTGACATTATTTCCCAGTGCCTCTGTGGAGTAGAGCCACTGCAGTGATCCCTGGGGTGAATTCTCTATTTCCCATCCATTCAGCAAGATTTCTCTTGAAGAGGGTTAGTGAGGTGCTCTGTTTGACATGTATGGGACGTCTAATCCCATAGCATGGGCAGTCTCTGGATTATGCACCCATCCCTCTGGCATGTTCTGATGATTGTGGTACTGAGGTTGAGGTCTCTGGAGCATTTGGTGTGGAAGGATTGGAATATCCTTGGATGTAGCATTTCTAACAGAGCTGGGTAAGACATGGCTTTGTAAGGCAAACAGAGATTGCCTCTAAGTAGGTGATATGAGACAGAGAATACTTGTGGTGATTGTCCATATAGGACAACTGTTTCAGGCCTAAGATCATCTTTGTGAGGTACGTTTGCGGCCTCTGCAGTTGTTGCAGGTGCCCATTGAGGTACATGCCAAATGGAGCATTGTACCCAATGATTGGCCTAATGAGGGAAGGGTACGGGGAGACAATGACCCCCTACTTCCTGGATGCAAGACCATTAGTAATCAAGATGTTCCACATAGAAGAACTGACTGCCCACAGTGGCAATGTGGTGGTCCAAAGAGAGGTTGCTGTCAACTGTGTTCAGGGGACTACCATCGATGTTGTGATTTATGGGAACTGAGTTGTGCCCAAAGGGGATGCTGACACATATTTGGCCATTGAGCTTCAGGCCATGCTTCTGACACCATACATTGGTCTCAGTGAGGCTTTTCTGCTGGATGTCAACATCACTTTGGTAGATAATAATAGCTCCCAACATGCAATCATCTGCAAACTTTGTCAGCCAGAGTACCCTTGTAATAGCCTGCACTTCAGAGAAGTAGATACCAAACAGGGGAGGACCCGGGACCGAACACTGTGGGACTCCACTCGTGACTGGTTGTCAGTCTGACTTGGAGTCAGCTACTTTCACACCGTGGGGCTATCTGTGAGCCAGTTTGCAACCCACCTAGTGATACAGGGGTTGATGCCTACCTTAGTGGCTTTTCTATGATTCCAGAGTGGGGAATAGTATCAAAGGCCTTGGCCAGATCAAGGTAGTCTGTATGACCACCTTGACATCATCCACAGCTCTGGTGATTGACTCATAGAGGTTGACCAGGTTGACCAGGCATGATCTACTCTCCACAAAACCAAACTGTGTGGGATCCAGACTTTGGAGATCCCCTATATCCTTGTTTAGTAGGTCCATGATGTTGTGTTCCATAGCTTTGCATATCAGACTCGACAGGCTAATGGAGTGATAGTTCCCAGGGTCTGTAGTCCATCCTACTTTGTGGAGAGGGATAATTGTAGCAGTGCGCCATTTGGTAGGGACAAAGCCTGAGGTGAGGCTGTGATTGAACAGGGCATACAGGTGTGGTGCCAGGTCACTCTGTAGTTCATGTACAACACAGCCATGGATATTCTCAGGTCCCATAGAAGATGTATTCCTGGCCTTGGACAATGCTATTTTAACCTGTGCAGCAGTAATACTGGGTGTTTGGCAATCTACTGGTATTGTGACTGGTCCTTTGTGGGGGTGAGAGGGGTCAGTTTGGCACTGAATCTGTCGGACAGTATGTTGGCAATATCTGTTGGCTCGGTATAGGAGGTACCATTGTGCAGTAGCTCAGAGCACATCTGGGCATTGGCGTGGAGATTATCTACATAACTATTGAAGGCCTTGTGTTTGTCTTTCCTATCCACTGCAATTCTATTTTTATAGCTAGCATTAGAGGATTTGATGAACGACCTCAACCTTTTGTTGAGGCTGATAAGGGAGTTGTTCCAGTCTTGGGACTTCACTTTTTTCTGCATCAGTTTATTTGTTCCATTGTCGAGTTTGTGTATGGCAGGGGACCACCACATTGGCTTCCTGTTTTGGAAGACAATGTCTTGGTTCTATTGGTCATGGTGAGATCCATGCATATGTGTATGTGTTCATACAGTGCATTGGTGCATGATCTGGTGGTCATGCAACTATTCTCCATTTGCATGGGTGCCGTTAACTTAGCCACCTCTGTTTTAAGGAGCCGAAGGTTACCTTTGGAGGTGTTTGTCATGGTGGACACCTTTGTAGGGGGGGGGGTGGGAGGGATGTGGATTCCCAAGGTGATTAGTTTGTGGTTGGATCCACACCTCAGTATGTTGACATGTGGACTCAACAAAGTCATGTATGTCACCACGCACATCAGGGAGAGTTGCATCCGCCACCCTGAGTATTTGTGTGTTGTGGCATTCACTATGTGCCTGTGCATCCATGACAGCCTGGAACATGTGTCTGATGACTCCTTCTGTGGCAGTTGCAACAGTGGCCCAACAAGTAGCATTCCACCTGCAAGCACCCCTGTCCATCTGCCTGTGTGGGATCTTGCCTGCACTCTGGCTATGGCCAGTATCTATACTCACACCTGCCATAGTCACCACACTAGCCTGTTCAAGGCCACCACCTGTCAATTGTCCATCATCTGTGGCCACTGGTGATGAGGTATGTGTGGGCATTGTCACTGTGTGCAGTGATGGTGTGCACAAGAGTGGGAAGCCAACTAATGGCACAAATTCAGCCCCTGACAACCCCATCTGTACCTCAGTATTCCTATCATCATTGGCAGAGTCTGGAGAGAAAAACACCAAAACTAAAAGCAAAATCCAACCAAGAATAAAAACCACTTGGCACGACAGGACCCGGAAGCACGTAAACAAAGGCTTTCAAAATAAACAGATGAAGAAATCAAACAGCTGCTAGGTCTCCAAAAAGATCCTTTAATATAACAAGGCAAAGTAAAAATCCACAATATCTTCCAAGCCTGGAGGGTCTGGAGAGATACTGACATTGTTTCAAAAGGGGGGATCCCAGACCCCATCGCCACCTGTGAGAGAAAGACAACATATGTACATTAATACCTGCACTTTTGATGTTGGCTGGCACACACACACACACACACACACACACACACACACACACACACACACACACACACACTTACAGGTGAGGTGGCACAAATCTGTTACGCAGACTGCACATTACCCACATGGTGGCATGCATGACGCACGGCTGTCAACATCATGCATTGCAGCCAGTTGTGCAACATGTAACTGACAATATAGAGCTCTGGGATACGTGATTAGTATTAGTATGTGATGGCTGTTCCCCAGCACAGACTGCAGCCATGTACACATCATTGCTGTCAACCTGTATAGCACAGTGGCAAGTACTACAGAGCATACCTCACAACTGTACATATCCTCAGAAGGTGTGTAGTGGTCTGTCTCATATGTCTGCTCTTTTTCTCATAACCCCTGTGTTTCTCTGTGACATACGTGGGATGATGTGAGGAGTGACATCACTGATTAATGACACACATGTTAATGTCAGATGTGCAAACAAGCAGTGAATGTATGGTCATACAATCCCTGTTACACCACCAGCCTTGTAAGCTTACAGTGGATATGATATGTGTACACAACCCTGTTAACATGCCATGTTCTTGTTATATAGAGGAAGGGACCACAATAATGCATTCAAATATGTCACCCACCTTCCATGTGACATATGACCTGTACAATCCAATCGATAAACACACGTGATACGTGTAAAATATGATGACTGCAATTTGTACAATATGTTGATTGCATACGTGTGGACACTCTTAAAATGATAAGTTGTTGAAGCACCTTGTAAGTGGCTTACAGCATTCACTCTTCTTGTTAAGGTGTCTATCAGCATGGCACATCCTGACTTGGCATTATTTGGCCACTCTTCCATGCAAAGGTCACCCAACTCTGTCAGAATGCAAGGTCAGCTCATGTGCAAAGCCCTCATCAGGTCACATTGGGGTTTTCTATCTGGTGTAGGTCTAGGCTGTGGCTGGGCTAATCCATACCCATGTTTGTGTTCAGGTGGAGCCATTCTTAGGTAGCTTTGGATGTATGCTGCAGTTCTTTGTCATGTTAGAGGCTGACACACCTCCACATCCTCAGTGTTCTTGCAGACATCTGATGGATTTTGGGCAGAAGTGGGTGTTATTAGGAAATGTTCAGTATTCCCACCACCGTGACTACAGGCCCTGTTCTGTCTGTGGAACAGCAGCCCCACAGCAGGCTGCTGCCACCAATGTGATTCACCATGGGGATTTTGGTGTTCAGGTTAAGAGAGGTGTTGCTTGTGCATCACACATACCTATTGGTATTATGCCTGTGAGGTCGATCCCTAGTCTCATTACACCATGATACATTTTCACACCTGCCTTTGGGAGACATGATGTGCTGAACTGCAATTTGTATCAACCCCTGGCTGTTTTTGGTGTGTGGAAATGCTTCCATTTTCTGACCCTACCCCATAGGCCAGACGTATGCAACATATGGGAAAGTGTTCTCACAGGTTGTACAGAACACCAGTACTAGCAAGGGGTTCCTGCAACTCCCACAGTGTTGCTGTATGTCCCCTGGCAACCTCCCTGGCCAGGTCTTGACATGTGTTGTCATCATTTTTGTAGGGACATCAGGTTCTTGTCAACAGCAGTATTGTCCCAGATTCACTCCACCTTTTGACAACTGTCTCCACTGTGTTCCATGGTGTATGCATTGCTGTGTTAATGTTGTTGTACCCTACTCTTGACTGATAGCTTTCAAATATGAGATCCCTTTGCTGCTTTGTACGCTGCCTGCAAGCCATGGCTGTTGCTGTTGCAGGCAACTGAGAATATGTCATGGTTATCCCACTTGGAGAGCAGACTATTATTTGGTGTTAGTCAGAGTGCCTTTACATGATGGCTGGCGTGTACCCAAGCAGATTGTATGCTGTCAGTAAATCACAAGCTGCTGCAATCACATATTATTTGAAGGATGTGCACACATATGCATCCAGCGTATTTTGGGATTTGGATACTCCATGTTTGGTGGCCAACAGATTGATTGTACAGGGATTTGTTCATGTCATGGGTCACATTACAGTTTTGAAAAGATGAGTACTGACATATTGTGGTATCAATTTTTATAGACATCACAAACACCTGGCATCTTATCTTGGGTGTGTATACTGTTTATATCCACTATATGACAGTAACGTTTCACAAAAGTCCCTACCTTAGGCTGTTTCTCCAACTATTGTGTTGCTCTCTGTCCAGAAGTCTTGCACTGACAGGCCGTGTGTTATGCTACAGGGATGATGCATTCTCATCAGATAGGCCCCTGTGATGACCACTGAGATACAATGCAGTTGACCCCAACACAGGTGAACATGCACATAAAGCAATATGGCTATGAGTGACAGTTGTGTGGATGGTACACTGCATGGCCTTTACATGCCTGGGGTATTGGCAGATCACAACAGTACAATTGCATATTCACCAGCTGCAGGCTGCCGTCCCACATGCAGACAGAAGGGACCTAGGTAGTTGTGTAAGGGGAGTATGGTCAGCAGACCCACAAGTGGCATTGGTACAGGACGGATGCAGCATGTGTGCACATGTACAGTACAACCTCCAATACTATGCAATTTGCTGTCTTTCACCATAGATGTGCATGTCTGTGCATTAGAAAACCCCATCCACAACTGCAATCTGACCTGGCACATGTATGTAGATACTCTACAATTACAAGTATGTCTGCTACACTAGTGTAGTCTACACTGGGGCCTTACCTACACCCTCCTCATCCATTGTCTGGGTACCAACAACCTCCAGTATGTGGGGGGGTCTGTACTCTGATGTTGTACTGGGATGGGTGCCCTATTGTACCCATACAGCTCCCTGGTGGGTGCCAGTGGAACTCCAAGGCCAGGCCCACGCCTGTGGCTGTGCCGTCCCTGGCCACTGCAGCAGCCCTTTGCCAGGCATGGTGTATGAGGTCACATTCATGATGCCAGACTTGCTCATATGTACATGCATGCAGGCTAACATCATTTACCCTATGGACAAGGTTGTCCCACAGGCCACTCCTCTCCTGCAGATGTTGCTGGCTCCAGCCAAACATTATGGCATGGTTGTATAGTATGGCTTCTATGATTATATTTGTCTGAGCTGCTGAGAATGTTGGCCTTTGCTGATGTGACATTGCACCTGGGAGATATTACAAGGGAGACACATCATAGGACCTCATATATTTGGCAACCATATAAACAGAACCTGCACATCTACATTGAATACCAGTAGCCACCACTCATAACCACACCATACCCATGTAACATATCAGTGCTGTATCTGCTTGCATTGCACTGCTGGCCCTGAGGTGTCATATTCCCACCAATGAGGCCTACTTAATTTCCTACTCCTGTACTCCTCATTCATGTCTGTGTTGAGGGATGACATTGGCCATCTTCCATGTGGATGTGGTGTGGATGGTGCCAAGCCTTGCTGTGACTATGGTGTGTAATGTTGCTGGGTACACATGCCTGAGTTCATGTAGGATGCAGACAGGGATGTTATCAGGTGCCATGGATACCTACATTTGTTACCTTTAAGTAGGCAATATGTACCTGCTCACTGGTGATGAAGGGAGGGGTGTGGGTGCTGTGCATATCTAGATATAGTGCTGCCGAGCCAGGGGGTGATGTTTGGCTTAAACTTATCTGCTTTGGGTTGCCTATAGCTATGTTGTGTGTATATATGGCCTGATTGGCCACCATTATAGGGTGGGCTGATATGTGGTCTTAGAGATTGCAGACATACGTGAAGATGGCCTTGTGATTGGCCTTGGTGGATGTGTCCAATTTGTACTCATAGTTAGCCTTACAGTACTCCACCTGTGACCTTATATGCTTGATCAGACAAAGGCTGACTTGATGCCAGGTTGGTGCGTGCTCCTGATTTGACCTGTACAGCCAGTCCAGGGACCAAGTCTGTGGTTTGTGTATTGCTGCTGTCTACCACAAGCATTTAGCCTACCTTAAGGGGGTTGATGTTATCCTGTCGGGTATTGATGAGGCCACACAGCTATTTAGGTGCTCACATAGTGTTGTGCTGTGGGCCTGGACACAGCTGCTAGTTCCACCATATGGGATGCCCTTCATGTGGGCTTTGCACATTTACCTGGCCTGTGTGGAGGACATTACAGAGTTGTGGGGGCTATAGCTTCAGAGACAATAGGTGGAAATACCTCACAGGACAGGACATGTGGAGACAACCCAGCAACATGGAGGACAAAGGGGTTGCTACATTGACAGGGTTTGTTTGGACATGTATTTACTGTGTGACTTGACATCTGACAGTGATATGCCTTTGACTTAGCTCTCAACTGGCATGTTGTCCACAGACTGGCCAGATGTTTCCCTATTATACTTGGTCTGTTCCTCCACCAACATCTGTTTTTGTGGGGTTGGTAGGATAATGTGAGGATTGTAGTCAGTATGTGTTGTCATCCATTGGTGTTCCAAACATCATTTCCTTCAGGGATGTGATGTTACAACAACACATGTAACAGCAGCTACTGTCTCAATTTGTAACACCATTATGTGTGATATGTCCCTCTTTCCAGCCCCCTGTCCCATACATATGCCATGCATTGTCCTGATGTCCTGCACTATGAGGTGCAGAGGTGTGGTATATCATTAATTACCAAATGCATGCCAGTTAGCATGACAATGACCTGGCAGACTCCTGGCCATGGTATGCAGTGGTGGCCAGGGTTAAGCATCCACACCCTGATAATTCTGTGGAAATCTGTACATATGACAGTATGTCTGTCTGGCCATTGTGAACAGACTGCCAAGGTTGTGTAGCAGTGTTGTGTTTTTGTGTTTTTTAGGCTGGGTAGGGAGAGTAGCAACTGTGAGTGCCATACATCCTTTACCTATCTGACTCTGCATGCTGCTACAGCTGCTGGTGGTCTATCAGGTCCGTATGCTTGTAGGGACTGACTGTGAACTATCATGTAACACTTCTGGATTCCCAGTACACTGTGAATTGGGGCAGTATATGTAGGGGTAATGTGTGAGTGGCAAATGGTATGTGGTTGCTCTCACAGTTATTATACTGTCTTGTTTAGTTTGCTTACTGGTATGTTGCTGTCACTGTGATGCACTTGTTTGGGGTATGCACTTTCACACCAGTGTCTGTGTTCCACTAGTATTACATCCCTGTAGTGCCTGTTATATTTGCTACTGCATGTGTACAGCCCCAAAGCTGGACCTGGGTAATGTTATGTCTGTCTGATTGTAGTCTGGACATTGATCGGTAGCGCAGTGTAGTTTCCCTACTGTTGTGTTATGTCCACATATTCATAGGATGTCCAGTTGTGTAGCCAGTATCTTTGGTCTGGTCCCCATAACTGCTATGTATGAGTGACACATCAATGGGATGATGTGGGGATTGAGGTCAGTCAGTAATGTGAAACAATTGAGTCCTGGTATTGTGATATTTCAGTTGATATATGTTAGGACATACACTGTTACTACATGAACGTTCTCAGCTTATCTACTGACATATTTTGTACCTGTTCCTATTTTCATGCCTTTCTTCCCCCACTTTGTCAGGCTTGGTCCACATTCATTGCATTAAGGGGTTCTGAGCATATCTCTCCACAGTCAGGTTTTCCACAGAATGTCCAGATGTTTGGACTATACTTTTGTTCAGTTGCACAATTTATTTTTGTTTGTCTGGTAAATCATGGTGATGATCCAAGGATTTATGTCAGTAAATACATGACATGACATTTCAGTTCCCATCATCATATCCTTCAGTGACTGTCTGCTGAAACACACACTGTTGCTGTCACACATGTCTTCATTTGTAACAATGATTTTCTAACTATGTCCGTATATGTGGCTCATTCCCTTCCCCCCCTTTTGCAGTCTTTGTACAGGTTTCTTGCACTAACAGGTTGGGAGGGATGGTTTGGAGATATAACTGCACTGCATGTTATATACACACACACACACACACACACACACACACACACACACACACACACACACACACACACACACACATATATATGTATATTTTTTTTAATTTTCCTTTCGTTATATTTAATATATGTATATCTATATTATGACTGTACATTTACATATATGTTTCATCTGACATACATATATATATATATATGTGTGTGTGTGTGTGTGTGTGTGTACATGTCTATATACAATGCACAAAAGGTTCCACAACACTTTCCCCCTAATGTTGTATGCCTTTATTGTACAATATGTTTAAAAAAGCAACATTAATTCCTAAAGCTCAGCTGGTGTACTGGTATATTCCTCAGATTAAAATGTTCAGGGTCATAGGTCCAACACTTGGACCGCTGTTTTTTTAATTAATGTTAAATGACCTGAATGCAGGATATGTTCATTAAAACACTATAGCATCTCACTGATCAGATGGTAAAGTGGTATGTTGTTGTGATTGTTGAGGACAGCGGCCTGGGTTTGATACTTGGCAGGGCTGGTTATTTTGTTGCTGGGCAGAACAAAGTCTGATGGATACAAACAGATTAAGGCACATTTCTGCATATCATATGTATAATGTTATATTTAAGCAATAACCCACAGCTGAGTGTGGGTAATACAGAATTTAACCACTGTTGGTGTGGTTTGTTCAAGAGGGCAATGTCCTCAACCGTGGGTAGGTCCAGCATTGCCCACACACAGCCATGGCTTATTGCTATTTATTGCTATTATACAGTGCCATTATTTAAGAAAAACAATACGTACCTTTCTTAAAAATGTCATTGTATCATGCCTCCATGCTGCCCTTCCACAGTTTTCAGTATCCTGGGACATTTCTGATGTACTGCACATGTGTAAGGGACATGTTCACATCATTACGCAATACATCAGTGCTGTGCAGAGGTAGCAATGGAGATGGGGGGGATCTCAATTGCATTTTTTTACATACCTTGGTATGCTATACAAGTTGATGAACTCGTGTAACATAGTGAGATTTATTAAAAAGACAATGGAGATTTTCCTTTCTCTGTTGACAGGAGAATCTCCATTGCATTTTTTATGATATCTTGCTATGTTATACAAGTTCTTCAAATCGTAACACATAGAGAGATATGTTTGTAAGTACAATGGAGATCTTCATTTCCCCATTGTTATCTCTGCAGACTGGAAATAGAAACAGGTGGTATACAAATGGAAATAGTCCAGGCATCCAGTCCTTTCTTCATTTGCATACTCTCGGATTTACAACAGGCACTCTGTTTGGGGTGGCCAATTAGCGTACTCATTTTTGTATGTTAATGGCCGGTCATTGTGTAATATAACATGAATATTTACATACACATTTATACTTTTACATTTACCTTCCATGACATCTCCCTATGTGCATTTCTGACATTACATTTTGTGTGACTACGTCTATGGGACACTTGGGGGTTTCACAATTTTAGTACACTGACACCTCACATCTGGGCCTAATACACTACTCTGGTTGAGAAATATGTTATTTCCTACATAAATATACAAATAAATTAAAATTGTACTGATTTCACATACAAAAGGGAAATGGCTTTGGGGAGTGCAAACCGTGAATAACTACATGCAAAGCGTACACTATAACGACTACACTATTGCACTACTGCTTAGGTTGTATGTCTATTGCTAGTTAACTTCTTGTGCTGTTTAAGCTGGGCAAAGCATAGCTAAGCAATGGGCACACACACGCAGTTACGCTTAAACTTTATTGCAGATGTGAAAAAAATGCAAAGAACAAGGCAGGAAACCACTGGATAAACACTTTATATAAGTAAAGCTTTCGGATACAATCCTTTCTCAATACATTGTATCCGAAAGCTTTACTTATATAAAGTGTTTATCCAGTGGTTTCCTGCCTTGTTCTTTGCATTTTGGTTCCTGGCGTTTATTTTCTTCAAGATGTGAAAAAAAACAATTTATTTGTTGGGGGCTGTGCTTTGCAAATGTTGATGACATATAACTTTTCACAGTATGTCCGGATTTTTGCCTTATATTCTTGGTCCACTTTTCATAAACTTGTGGCTCTCTGGCACATCATTAAAGAATGAAGTTTGAAAATAATGACAGACATTTGCATTTTAGACTTCATACCCTTCAGAAAATTCATATTAATGCAAAACCTGCTATTGTATCAACTTTCTAAGTTTGTAATAGCAATATTTACCAGTTGCCCCTTATGGCTTTGTCCAGATTTCTTACTCTAACGGGTTGAGAGGTGTGCGTTTTAGACTTCATACCCTTCAGAAAATTATTGCTAATGCAAAACCTGTTATTCTATCAACTTTCTAAGTTTGTAATAACAATATTTAACAGTTCCCAAAAACCAAGAACCAAAAAACAACTAAAAAACAAAACCAAGGAAAGAAAATCCAGGCACCAAACATCCAGTTTATTTCTAGTTGATTAAGCGCTTTCGTCAGCATCAATCAGCTGACTTCTTCAGAATAAAAAAACTCTTTGGTTCAAGCCCTTTTATATAAAAATCACATGACTTCAATTCAAATCAATTAACAAATTTAAAGCACCAACATTCTTAAAATAACACCAACATACATTGATGTTACATATTACAAAATCCACCCCAGTGCAAAATCAAATGAGTGATCCTCCACCAAAAAAATAAAAATTAATACATCTGTGTATTTAAATATTGTTAAAATAATGTTTTATCATAAAAAATAATTTTTTTTCTAATCACTCCGGTGTTCAAAAAAACACACTTGCTAAAGTAAAATTAAATACCTAACGTCTTATAACTGGTAGGATCTTAACCTTAAAAAACTATCAAGGCTTAATGCTTCATTGAGTCCAGGGAACTTAGTGGCATCCAGTTTAATCTGCAAACATAGTTCCCTGAACTCCAGGTAGTCTTCCCATGGACCACCACGTGGGTCTTGCTGAACTTTCTCTAAAACCAGAAACTTGAAGTCGTGTTCAGGAAATTGTTGAATATGTTTGTAAAGGGTATTATTCCTGTTTTTAATCCTGATGACCCTGACATGCTCATATATCCTTTCCTTCAGGGTTCTTTTGGTTTTCCCTATATAAAATCCCAAGCACTTAGTGCCCAAAGCCACGTAAACTACTCCCCTGGTAACACAACTATGTTTCCCTTGAGGCCTAACATTGATGTGGTTAGCTTTAAACTCAGTTTTGCTACATATCATACAGCACTGTGTGCAAAATCCACATCTTTTAGTACCTCTATCCTGTGTATTTGTTCCTTCATTTACCTGTTCCATCAAATTATTGAAGGTAACTCCCCTCCTAAAAATAATGTGTGGGGTGTATCCTATTTTGTCCAGAATGTCAGTCTGACTATGAAAAATGTTCCAATTTTTTCTAAGTATATTATAAATCTCTCTATAATCTTGTGAAAATCTAGTTACAAAGGATAACCCAAACTGACCACCAGGGTCATCCTTCTTTGTCTGTTTTTGAAAAGTAAAGTCCGGAACTACCTCTAAGCCCATTCCCCCTTGGACTTTGATCAAGGGTTGGAGAGTACCTCCCTTTCTTTTCCCAGAAACTTCTTTATACATAGACATTATAAGGTCCAATGGAGACCCTCTGGCCACTAACATGTCCTTCAATGTTTCACTTTGAAATTCAATGTCCTCATCTCTTGTCACCATACGGGAAATGTGGACATACTGTCCCTTCACCAATCCCCTCTTTACATGATGGGGATGGCTATTTTCATAATGCAAAAGGCTGTTGCTATATAGGTTCATAGGTTCATAGGTTCATACTAGGCTGTCTGCCCTAGGGTATTTATAAGCCTAGCCAGAATGTGTTTGGCTTTCGCCACCCATTATAAATTTATTTTGCTATGCCCTTTTTTGAGGTTAGTATACTGCGCCTCTGTCTAACAGTGACACAGAAGTGATACCCGGGGTAAACCTACGATCTCCCATCCACTCATCAAGATTCCTCTTGAAGAGAGTCAATGAGGGACTCTGCCTAACCTGGACTGGGATTTTACTCCAGAGTGAAGGGAGCCTCTGGGTTATGAATCTGTCCCTCCAGCATGTCCTATTTATTTCAGTGCTGAGGTTCAAGTCTCTCGAGCGTGGCTCGATGGGATTTGGATTTTCTGAGGTGCAGCATGTCCATTAATTCTGGGTTGGACATGGCTTTATACGTCAGGCACAGATCGCCTCTGAACAGGCGGTATGCCACTGAGTAGAGCTGGAGTTTCTTTAACCGGGCAGCATACGGCATCTGTTTGAGCCCTTTGATCCTCTTGGTGAGGTACGTTTGGGGTCTTTCCAGTTGCTGCAGGTGTCTGGTAAGGTACATCCCAAAAGGTACATTGTACTCAATTATGGGCCTGATGAGGGATGAGTAAAGAGCCACGATGACCTCTCCTGATCTAGATGTGAATCACTTCATGATTAGGTGGGCTATATAAAATGTTTTTCTAACCACTTTGGCTACGTGGTTGTCAAATGAGAGATTGCTATCAACTTGGGTCCCCAGGTCCCTAATTACTTCTTCTGTACTTAATGGATTACCACCTATGTGGTAATTTGTGGGCACTTTGTTTTCGCCAAAGGGGATGACTATACACTTTTTGGCATTTAGCTTGAGGCCATGGCTCTGGCACCAGTTGTCTGTTTCTATGAGGCCCTTTTGGAGGATGCTTGTGTTGGCTGGAGAGTGGATTATGGTGCCCAGTTTGCAGTCATCTGCGAACTTGGTCAGCCACAGTCCTTCCGTGTTGGCCTGTACCTCCGAGAAATATATACCGAACAAGAGAGGTCCCAGGACTGAGCCTTGTGGGACACCACTTGTAACTGGATTGGAGTCTGACATGGCTCCAGCAATTCTAACCATGTGGGTTCTGTCCTTGAGCCAGTTTGCAATCCATCTAGTGACATAGGGATTTATATTTAAGCTGGTGAGCTTATCTATAATGCCCGAGTGGGGTATTGTATCGAAGGCTTTTGCGAGGTCCAGGTAGGCTGTGTGGACCATCTTCCCCTCGTCAATGGCCTTGGGGACTGTTTCAAAGAAATCAACCAGATTTAAGAGGCAGGATCTGCCCTTAACAAAGCCGAATGGGGTAGGATCCAGTGTCTGTAGGTCCCCAATATCTTTATTTATGAGGTCCATGATGATCCTTTCCATAGCTTTGCAGACCAAGCTAGTCAGGCTTATGGGGCGATAGTTTCCAGGATCCGTTGAGGCACCACCTTTATGGAGAGGGACCACTGTTGCTGTACGCCACTCTTTGGGCACATATCCTGTAGTAAGGCTGAGATTGAACAGTAGTTTTATGTTTGGGTTTAGCTCTTCTTGGAGTTCATGTAGGATGCAGCCGGGACACCGTCTGGTCCCATTGATGCTGTGTTTTTGCTTTGGAGAGGCGGCTCTTACCTGAGCATCTGAGATGTCAGGGGGGCAGCACTCTGCTGGGATAGATATTTGCCCTTTTGGTGGGGAGGGGGGGGAGAAGTTTGCGCTGAACCTGTCAGCTAGGATGTTGGCAATGTCTGTGGGTTCAGTGTATTTTTTGTCATTTTGGACTAATTCTGAGCATATCTGGGAATTACCACCCAGGTTCCTAACATAACTAAAGAAAGCCTTGTGATTATCCTTAGTGTCCTGTGCAATTTTTTTCTCGAAGCTGGCCTTAGACAATTTTATGAGTGCCCGTAGTTTTTTGCTAATACTGATCAGTGATGCCTTCCCTTTTTGGGATTTTGCTCTATCATTTAGTAGCTTCCTCCTTCTATTGTATAGTTTGTTTATGGCTGGGGTCCACCAGACAGGATGTCTGCCTTTGGAGGATTGGGTCTTGGTTTTATTTGGGATCGCATGATCCATGCATTCCTGAAGGTGTTCATAGAATGCATTTATAAAGGATTCTGCGGTCTGGGCCATATTTTCCATAGGCCCGGGGGCTTTGAAGGATTCCACCTCGGTTTTGAGGAGTGTGAAATTTGCTTTAGAGAAGTTTTTCACTGTGGTTTTCTGGGCAGGGGGTGGGGTCGGGATGTGAATATCCAGTGAGATTAGTTTATGGTCTGATCTTACTAGTGAGGGATACACTTCTGGTCTGGAGCATAGAGTCCCCATGTTGGTGATGATCAGGTCCAGTATGTTTTCTCCTCTTGTGGGAATGGTAACAAGTTGTTCCATAGCATTTGAGTTTATAAATTCTAGGAACCTTTGGGCTAGGGTGTTGGAGCTAGAGTAATGCTCCCAGTCTATGTTTGGGTAGTTGAAGTCGCCCAATATAATGGTGTTTGGAGAGACCTTCATATTTTCCAGTGTTCTCAGGAAGGCCGAGTGGGGTTCCTGGGTTTGGGAGGGTGGTCTGTAGCAGGCTATAAACTGGAAGGCAGTTTTACCCACTGTTAGTTGCACATGGACAGTCTCTGATGCTTCGTGCTTTGCCACCAACCTGGAGGTGTGGGTATCTTTGATGAATATCGATACTCCCCCTCCTTTTGTGGTTCGGTCCAAGTTTTGGGACCAAAAAGCATGGTATGAGGTATAACCTGGTAGTGCTGGGGTGCTCTCAGGAGCCCTGAACCAGGTTTCTGTTACTGCACAGATATCGATGTTCTCCATGCTAAGGAGAGTTTCGAGTGCATGCATCTTGAGGTTTAGACTTCTGGCGTTGAGTAGCATTACTCTTAGTTTCTTATCCCTTGTGATACCTATGGAGGTGGGTTTGTCTTTTGAGCCTTGCCTAAAAAGGCACTATAGGGGTAGCAAGAGCCTTTGCCAATATCCGAAAGCCCAGGGGTGACAGGTGCAAGCCGTCCCTAGCGAAGCATCGTGGCTTGTCGAGCATATCATCCCAGGCTGACAGGCATTGGATCCCCTTTGAATGACACCAGTACTTAAGCCAATTGTTGAAATTGATCATCTTGTCTTCATATTGTGGCATCATTCTTGGTGAGGGTAAGATGCTACTCAAGGTCAGGGTCATACCGGCCTGGGCTACATGCTCAGAGAGCTCCTTTATGTCTCTTTTCATGTAGTCCAGGGAGGTACGTCTCAGGTCATTCACACCAGCATGGACAATGACTGAGTCATATTTGTGCTTGCCTTGGAGTGACCTGAGTGCTTGTGTTATGTGGCGGATCCTAGCGCCCGACAGGCTGCTCACCATGACCCTCTCCTTGTTCAGCCTGGTGAGCGGGACGTTAGTGTGCCTGACAATAGAGTCACCTATTACAAGTGTATCAGGTGTGTTGTTTAGTCTTAAGGGCTGTGACTGTTCGGCACACTGGCTTTGTGAGATATGTGTTGCACGTGTTTTGTTTTGGGGTAGCGGTTGCTTGGGTGTCTGCTTTGGAGGTCTCTGCTGCTTAGGCAGATCTTTATTTAGAGCCTCCAGTATGTTTTGTGTGATTATGTGTTTGGTTTGCTGTCGTGGTAGGTCTATGTGAGACTGGAATTGTAGTGAGTGTGGTTTCCTTCTCCTCCTGACTGGTTATGCCAGTACTGAGTTGAGAGAGCTTAGCCTCCAGTTTGGCTATATGGTTGCATCTCTCACATGTGTTGGAATTTGTTGGGAGGAGGAGAGCTTTGTCTGTGTACATGAGGCAGTTGTAACATTGCCTCAAGATTCCCAGATTCACCAGCTGGACCGGAGAGGAGATTGACCTTTTGACATGCTAGAATAATATTGGGAATTCCTTAATAATTGAAAACAAGGGCCAGTGGGGAGTGAGGGTGTAGTGCTTTTAATTTTTAGTGCTGACTTATATAATTGCTTTAGTGAGCAAGTGTCAGGTAACTTAAGTGCAATGTGTTACAGGTAACTTAAATGCAAAAACGACAAACAGTAACTTTCTTTCAAGTGAAACAAGGAAATAAGTACAGTAAGCAATGCAGATATCACTAGTGATCCACAGAAGCTGAGAAGCGCGTATTAGGTGGAATTAGCGTTCCAGGAAATAACAAGCAAACAAACAACAAGCATATAAACAAAGCTAGATTCAGCAGGCCTGGATCTTGTCTATGCTACAACAAACAAGGTGTACCAATTTCAGTAAGATACAGTTCAAATATTCAGGCACTATAAACCTTTAACCAGAAATTCCCAGCTCAGAAGGGCAGAGTCCAGCCTCTTCTCCCACAAGAGTGCAGACCACGAACCTTCTTAATGTAAAATAACTGGCCTGAAGCCCAAGTGCTTAAACCAGAACTAATACACTTTAAGAATAACAGACACTGGGCTCTCAATCAGCAGTTCCCAACTTAGAAGGATGAAAGCTACCTGTCCTGCCACCACAGTGCATGCCACAAACCTTCCTAATGTAAAACAACTGGTCTGAAGCCCAAGTGCTTAATCCAAAAGACTTAGAATGATAGCTACACTTTAATCAAGTTACTACCAAGCAGTAATAAATACAATTGAATACTTTAGAGAATGCCTGGATTAGTGCTCAAGTTACACAAACAAAGCTAGATCCAGCAGGCCCGAATCCAGTCTATGCCACAGCAAACAAGGCGCACCAACTTCAGTAAGAAGCAGATCAGATATGCATGCACTATAAGCCTTTAACCAGAAATTCCCAGCTCAGAAGGGCAGAGTCCAGCCTCTCCTCCTACAAGAGTGCAGACCATGAACCCTCTTAATGTAAAATAACTGGCCTGAAAGCCCAAGTGCTTAAACCAGAATTAATACACTTTTAGAATAGCAGACACTGAGCCCTCAATCAGCAGTTCCCAACCTAGAAGGATGTAAGCTACCTGTTCTGCCACTACAGTGCAGACCACAAACCCTCTCAGTGCAAAACAACTGGTCCAAAGCCCAAGTGTTTAAACCAAAAGCTTAGAATGAGTTACACCAAGCAGTAATAAATACAACTGAGTACTTTTAAGATGATGCAAAAGTAAAATAAAGTAGGTAGAAACACAAGTACAGTAAAAGCAGATGATTTTTTTTGTGGGTTTGCAAAACAGGTTACTAACAAACCTTTTGTTGGTCAAATCTTTCGCTAGATGTATGTCTAAATAGTCAATATAATTTTCCCTATAAGTATAAATAAACTTAAAAAAAGTTGTAGTATTGTTGATGTATACTAAAAATTCCTTCACTATTTCATAATCTGCTTTCCAAATAAAAAAGAAATCATCCAAATAACAAAAATAAAAACACCAGCTATCCAGATATGGTGAGTTGAATAAGTATTTCCATTCCCACATAAGCATTACAATATTGGCAAAAATGGAGGCACAACATGCCCCCATGGCCACTCCAGACTTTTGCAAAAAAAAATTGACCTTAAAAAAAAAAACAAATTTATTCTTTAGGACTAATTCCATCAAGGTGGTCAACACCATTACATCATTGTTACTAAATACCTTACTATCAAATAAAAATTCTTTGAACCACTCAAGTCCAGTTGAATGTGGTATGATGTTAAACAAGTTAACAACATCAACTGTAAGAAAACTAACATTCTGTTCATACTGTAAATAGTTCAGTTTACTTAACAAATGCCAGGAATCTATGCCAACTTGCTGTTGATCTACCAACATATGTTTTAGAACCATATCAATGTATCTCCCAATAAAATAGATTTTGGAGCCAGCTATACTCACAATGGGCCTCATAGGGGGATCTGATCTATTTTTGTGTATCTTAGGAATGCCGAAAATGTTCGGCACCCTAGGATACTTAACTTGCAAAAATTCATAAATAGCAATATCTATTTGTCCTTGATCCATCAAGTCCTTTAAAGCCAAATCAATTTTGTAATATGAAATGTTCACAAAATTAACAGAGACTTGTTCAGAAACTGCCTTGTCCAACAACAATACATTCATTCTATTGCTGTAGTCAATTTTAGTCATGATGACTACCCCTCCCCCTTTATCTGGCTTCATTACCTGTAACGTTTTATCAGTGGTGAGCTTTTTGAGCAATATAGATTCCTGTTTAGTTAAATTGGACACATATTCCTGCCCGCTATTCCTCAGTAATTTTCTAAACTCATAGTCACACATTGATTCAAATAAAACCAAAACATTCAATAAAGGGGGGTTGTAAATACTTCGTTTACGTAACATCCCATTTTTTTCCACACACAAAGAATGATCCAAAGTTAACTTAAAATTCAATTTCTGGACAAAACATTTGAGATCAAGTATTAATTCAACAAGAAAAAAGTTTATAACGGTGAGCAAACCAAGACTCCAAAAAACAAACAAGTGTAGAAGCGGAGAAAAATGGCAATTAAGTTCTTTCTTTCTGGAAAACATTTATTTACCAGACCACGGTCCACTCAGCAAATTAGATAAGTAAACACAATCAATCGTAAAACATAAACGCTATTGAGCCCTTGCGTTTTCGTCTGCTGCATTGAGACTTCATCAGATGAATACTTTGTTACCATTTACATTCCCTTTATATAGTCTACATAATCATTTAATTAATGAACACACCTTAATTCAATTAACTTAATTAAAATCCTATTGCATACTTTCTTGGTAGAAGTGTGCTTCACTATTCACTTAAAAACAACAGTTGTACAACATTTAAACAACATTTAAAAACTCTTCATTTTATAACATGTTTAAAACAAGTAGAGTTAGTTTCCATAGAGTTAATATGAACTCATTTCTTTCATAGATTAAGGGACTAAATACCAAAATATACATATATACAAAACAATTCACTTTGTGGTGTTCAGCTGCCATCTAGTGGAGATTCATATGTAATGCAATAGGATTTTAATTAAGTTAATTGAATTAAGGTGTGTTCATTAATTAAATGATTATGTACACTATATAAAGGGAATGTAAATGGTAACAAAGTATTCATCTGATGAAGTCTCAATGCAGCAGACGAAAATGCAAGGGCTCAATAGCGTTTATGTTTTACGATTGATTGTGTTTACTTATCTAATTTGCTGAGTGGACCGTGGTCTGGTAAATAAACGTTTTCCAGAAAGAAAGAACTTAATTGCCATTTTTCTCCGCTTCTACACTTGTTTATTAATTCAACAAGCTTACCTCTTTGTATTGGAACAAAGTTTAAACCTTTACTAAATAGTTCAGCTATGTCAGCATCAAACTGTACAGACGAAAATTTGTATACAGTGAAGTCACTTTTACTGTTCGCATAAGTAGAAAAAAACTTCTGCAACATCTGTTGGTGGAATTACATTCACACCACATTCTGCTACTTCACCACAACAACTTGAATGCCCTGAAAGTTCAAAGGGTGAACCGCCAAAATGTTCATTTCCCAAAATTAGTTCCACCTCCTGTTGTAATATTGTCCACTTCTGTAAGAGGAATTCTCTTGTCTTCCCCCTTGCTGTTTCCATGTGGGCTGGTATTGTGGGTGCCTTGTCTGGTTTCGTATCCTTTTGGATCTCCTGGGCAGGTCCCGCCCTAAAGGGACCTGCTTGGTTGCTGTTCAGCTCCACCTCTATTCTCCTCTTGGCTACCATCTGCCGGATAATGCGCTCAATTGTTGTCACCCTGCCTGGATGGTTTGGGATAGGTGTATCCCTCCTTGTACACCTTAATATCACAATATAATTTCTTTCCCTTTCTAAGTTGGTCAGCCCCTGCAATTTTATCAGCCTTCACAAGTACACTTTTGTACGCCAAAATAGAATGCTCAAATAACAGATCATCACGCAACTTACGATCTAGCTCAGTTAATTCAATATGCAAAGAATCTACAAGAAGTGTATTGTGTTTCATAGTTAATTGCATGAGCTCACCTCCTTAGGTTCATAGGTTAGTGCTAGGCTAACTGCCCTTATGAGCCATTTTAAGCCTAGCCAATTATCCCTTGTGAGACTCAAGCCCTGTACCTTGTGTTTGTAAGGCAAAGACCTTAACCATTAGGCCACCCTCCCAACCCTTGTTGGTCGAACAAGGCAGTTAGGTCTTTGTATAGGGGCGAGTCAGGTGTTAGGTGTCGGGTGTTACCCCGTTCGGAAATTTCCAGTAGCAAAGTCCTTTAGGGACTAATTTGTTTTTCATACACTCTCTAAAATAGGCATTCTCAGCCTGTAGCTTATGACATTTGATTAGTTTGTTTTCAAAATCTAAGAGTGTCTGTTGAAAAGTTCCCCCTGAATGACCATTACCATCGTTTAGTTGAAAACGAAAAGTCCTTTTGAAACCAGTTCTGAAAATTGTCGAAAATTTTGTAATATGTTACATCAATTGTCGAGAATTTTGTAATATGTTACATCAATGTATTTTGGTGTTATTTTAAGAATGTTGGTGCTTTAAATTTGTTAATTGATTTGAATTGAAGTCATGTGATTTTTATATAAAAGGGCTTGACCCAAAGTGTTTTTTATTTTGAAGAAGTCAGCTGATTGATGCTGATGAAAGCACTTAATCAACTGGAAATAAACTGGATGTTTGGTGCCTGGATTTTCTTTCCTTGGTTTTGTTTTTTAATATTTAACAGTTGTCAGTTATGGCTTTGACAAGATTTCTTACCCTAACGGGTTGAGAGGTGTGATGAGCAATTTCTCTCTTTCTAAATTGCCGTACGGCAATTCTGGTGTGCAGGAGACGTGTGTATTGTGAGAGCACTGCTCTCAGAGCCATCTCCTGTGCTCATACACATCCCCATGTATGTATTAGAGCATGGCAACATGCTTTCATACACATGCATGGCACAATGCCATGTGGCACAGGAATGGTCATTTCCATGCAGGAATAAGCTATTCCTGCATGGAAGTTTGGTGAATCCAGGGGGGTGCCATCATATACAAAGGCAAAGCAGGACACAGGCATGGATGACAGGAGACTACTGAGAGCAGTATTACAACTTTTGCATCATGTTTAAGGAGAAATAATGCAAATAGTAGGAATAATGCCACAGGACTAGAAAGCACAGTGCAACAGTTCAAAAGTGAAACAGTAGAAACCTCAGACAAAAACAGCACACAGTACATTCATAGTTTCATAGGTGTTTATTAGGCTAACAACCACAAGGGCCTTTTTAAGCCTAGTCATGCATCTCAAATCTCTGACAAGTTCTGATACCCTTGATAAGTGTAAGCAGGGGCCTGAGGGCTGAAACATTTACAAACAGGGGCCTGTGAGGTGAACCATTTGCAGACTGCTTGTGTTCATTAGAGACATAAATGCCTAACCAAGGATGAAGTTTCTGTTCCCCATCCAGTTGCCCAAGTTACACTTAAATTGGGTTAGGGAGGAACTCTGCTTGACATGGATGGGAAGCCTCTTCCAGAGAAGGGGGTAGTCTCTGGGATACATACATGTCTCTCCAGCAGGTCCTATTCATATCATAGGCAAGGTTTACATCTTTAGAACAAGTAATTATGGCGCTGTTTATTTTGCAGATATGCAGCAGCTTCATCAGAGTGGGGTCTGATGATGCCCTGTATACCAGGGATAGATCTCCCCCCCAACAGCTTGTAGGAGACAGAGTACAGGGACAGGTCTTGAGGTGATCTGCATAGGATGTGCTCCTTGCACCCTTTATTTGTTTAAATTGGAGTCACTGTGAATGTTCCAGTTGTTGGATATGCCTGGTTAGATAAATACCGAAGGGAGCATTGTACTCAAAAACAGGTCTGATGAATGCTGAATACAATGGAACAATGATTTCCTTTAACCTAGATGCCATACCTTTGTTCATAAGTTGCATAACAATAAATGATTTTCTCACTACTGTAGACATGTGATGGTCAAAGGCTAGATTACTGTCTATGTGTGTCCCCAAGTCCCTGACTACTGGGTCAAACCTTAGGAGTGTGTTGTCAATATGATAGTTACCAGAAGATGATGACACCCGAAGGATATCATTATGCATTTCTTGGCATTAAGTTTTAGTCTATGGCTCTGACATGAATTATTTGTCTGTGTCAGCCCTTCCTGGAGAATATTTGCATTGGTAGGGGATTATATGGCATGCAGTCTTGGAGATCATTAAGGAGTCTAACAGAAATTGCCAATTGCTCCAAACCACTTCTGGTTAAATGACTTGCTCAATGTTGCGAAGGAGGAAAATGAAGCTACAAAGACTCAAAGCCTGCACCCTTACCACAAGAAGCAGCTCATTAACAAGGCACTGTGACAAATCCAAAGGGATACAACAACTGGCAGGGCAAAGAGGTGTAATGCAGCAATAATTAAAGCAGATAAAACAAGTGAAAAGAGGTGGTAAGTGGAGTACAGTGATTTAAAAGTTATACATGCATGTCACAAGACTTTGTAAGCACAATACAATAACAAAATGATACAGAAGTGCTGCAATACTTTGTGTGTACGACAATTAAATAGTGATGCAAGCACCTTCATTGTGCCACAATAACTAAATGGTTAAATAAATCAAGAGAGATCAGTACAATAATTTACTACAAGTGCAAGTGCCACAGTTATTTGCATTGTCTTCTATGCTGCCATTATTTTTGCAGCCATTTAAGGTATTTAACTACAGAGGTGCCACCATTATTTATGCTGACTTGTGAGCTCCTGTACATTTTATAGCCATTTAAGGGGATAGTCTGCAGGAGTCCACCAGTAGTAGGATGAAGACAACAGGTGCTCACTGGCTACTATGTTGTCTGAGTTAGTATTGTCATGCACTGCATTCAATTTGATGTAGCTCAGCAAAAACAAGTGCAAAGAAGTGTAATGTAGCAATAATTAAAGCAGAAAAAACAAGTGAAAAGAGGTGGTATTAGCAAGCTAATAGCAAATATGACGACTTCAAGGTTTCCTTTTCTCAAAAGACAAAATTGCAAAAACATCATCCCACCCCCCCAAATAACAACAACAACAATAATAATAATAATAATAATAATAATAATAATAATAATAATAATAATAATATGACTAACATGCATACAAGTCACAGTATAAGCTTGGTAGCTTGGTACTTGTAATGTAAATTGCAAGGGTCTATGTTCAGTCATCGAATGGAACTTCCATCAAACAGCTGAAAATTGAACCATATCCATCAAATGTTCATTCGGCGAACGTTTATTTCATCGACTGGGAAAGCAACTAGTAGGCCACCACTTCCCTTTGTGCCCCACCGCAGTATTTTACACCCACCCAGGTGGGTGTTTCACCCATCACACTCCCCCTAACTATATATACCAACTCTGACACTGCACTACAATTGGGAAAAGGGCCAAGTACTTACTTTCCCCATCGATTAAATGAACGTTCACTGAATGAAGGTTCGATGGATAGGGTTCAATGTTCCAATGTTCAATGGAAGTTCCATCGATGGCTGAACATAGACCCAAATTGCAAACAGACAAATAAAGAAATTAGAGTGTTGTAGACAACTAGTAAATAAGTAAACAAACAAATAAACAAAATGATGACGTGGTGTAGTAATGGTGGTGTGGGAAATGAGTATAGAAGAGATGGTAATGTATGTGGAGAAGCAGATGAATGCTATATGAATAATGGATGCTTAGAAGAAGCTGCTTTGCAGCAATGTAAATACTTTTTTCAGTTGTTTTATATACTTTGCAAATGCCATGCAAGGTTCACCTGTTTTCTTTGCAATATATACTTATACAGTAGTAATACATAAGCATCATATCAGACAATCAGTGCTTACATCCAACTATGACCATTTAAATCCAGTATCACAATGAACTAATCTATCTAGTCTTAATCCCATATTTGCTTTAACATTGCTCATTAAACAAAAACATTTAACACACAAATTAACTAGTTACAACATAATTTGTGATTAGGAATTATTTAGCTATAACATTGTTTTATTTTCACTGCATTACAAATCATAACACATGGAGCAGTGACTTCACACCTTACACTGGAGTCTACGTTATTAAACAGATACACCTCTTATGTGCTTTGTTCCTTGTCAGTGTCTTCTTCAAGATCAGCTCCCATTACAGCATCCCAAACTGAACATTTTTTTTTACTATGGAGTTCTGTTTCTAATCTGTAATAGCTCTCAGTTCCATATTTTAATTTATTATAAGGCCCTGCACCCTTGTCCACTTTACTTATGAGTGCTAATACTAACACTTTCCCTGAACCCTAACCTTTATGCTAAACCAACACATTAATTTACAAAAACTCTTTCCCTAACAGTATCACTATTCAGACAAATTTTGTTTGAAGCAATCATTAAGGATAGTGTTTAGCCATCAGAAAAGGATACTATTTTTTTGTTCTTCTATGTTTTGAGGTATACTGGTATATGGACCACTCACTTCAGTCGAGTACTCCATACATCAGTGGTGCACAACCTTTTTGTGGGGAGGGCTACTACACAAATTCTTAATGCATCTGCAGGCCACCTCAAAACATAGTAAGTCATTACGAGTTAACAACAGGGACAGGTGACTGGCATTTTTACTTAAGACAGCAGTCATGAAATTACCTGTTTTCTACATCAACTTTGCATGTACCTTTATTGTGTCTTGCAGCCATGACTTATTACAAACTATTGCAGAAAGTTACTACTGTTTACAAACTACAAGTTACAAACAACAAAGAATAGTTACTTCAGCAGCTAAAATTAGAGGTGTGCGCAACTGCAGTCAATTATGTAAGTAAGCACGTGCTGGAAAGTTTGCATGACTGGAGTAAGGCATAGCATTTTTTCACTTTTTTAAAAATTTTTGGTTACTCTCTGGGGGCTGGATGGTGTTGCGTCGAGGGCCAGACTTGGCCCTGGGACCGGACGTTGTGCACCACTGCCATACATCAATCTCTGTAACATCGACCGCAAAAGGTCAACAAAATGAATGTTGACAAGTTAACATGCACGTGATAAGAAAAAAAAAAATTCATGCAAATAATAACATTGTTTTTGCAAGGGAAAAGCCCCTCTGCATCCCCCACATGCCCTGCTAATTATATATACTAACTCTGAGATTGCCTAATCCCTAAAGAAAGGGAATATTTCTCTACCTGAAGAATATTGATCTCCCACACCTGTCAACCATTTATATTTATCAATCAAATACAATTGTTTAAACAGATGGTGAATGAGCAGTTAGACCAAAATCAGGGCACTCATGTAAATATTTATATACGAGTGTGTGTGTGTGTGTGTGTGTGTGTGTGTGTGTGTGTGTGTGTGTGTGTGTGTGTGTGTGTGTGTGTGTGTGTGTGTGTGCGTGTGTGTGTAAATATGAGAGGCAGTCATGAATTGAAGGTATTTAAACCCAAAATATGTTTCCCTCTCTTGATAGGCTTGGTGGTGCTGCCGGTGTACATTAGGGGGTGTACAGCAGTACAGCAGAAGATTAGATTATGTGCTCCAGTCATAAAAAAGGAATATATAAGAAGATATACAACAATAAATGTAGGTAAAATATCTGTAGTAAAAAAAGAAGGGCAGGGAGAAAGAATAGAGCCAGAAAAAGAAGGAAAACAAATGGGAGTGAGGCATGCTCAGTACATTGTGGTTGTTGCAGATATACTAGCAGTAGGTTCATATCCCCTGTATGGGAAGAGAGGGTGTAGGGAGAGGTGTGATGGATGGTTATGTATACATTCCTGCAACACTCTGCTCTTTCTGATTGGATAATTTCCTAGTTTCTCTTTCTCTGCCTTTAATAGCCAGTGTTTTAAACCAGTTTGTACTTGTTTGCTGAAGCTGTTCAAAGCTGCAGTAAGATAGGCCTTCTGCCATTTGCTGTGCTGTGATATTGGAAAAAAATAAGTTCTTATTTTCAACTGTTTTCTGCACTTCTGTTTTACTCCATGTTTAATCTGTGCAACTGTTTTTTTTTGTCCCAGCAACCTGCCCAGCTGCTGCTGTGGTCTTAAAGCTTGGTGGCTTTGAGTTGCCTTCCTCTAGTATAAAGTTGATACTGGACACTCCCCCCAGTCCCATTACATCAGCTCATTCTCCTGTTTATAGTGAGAACTTTGTAAAGGTCCACCCCTTTAACTTCTCAACCTTGACTTATCTTATTGTCTTCACTCTCCTCACTGTCTACTAAAAAAAAATACTGTACCTCTTCCTATTTCATTTTGCTGCTTGTGTTTAGGAGTTCAACTGCATTTAGTTTGCCATATTTATTACTGCTTGTTGGGTTGTTATTGTTTGTCTTTTCAGCTTTTCCCAGTTAGGAGTCACCACTGCAGAACTCCAGTCCACTAATGATTAGCAGTTGATTTTTATGGTGCCAAGTTGCCAGCCCAACAACCAACCTTCAGCAAAGGCACACCCATTCACACATCTTTCAGAGGCCACTCAACCACATGCAGACTCCACACAGAAGGCACCTCAGCCAAGAATCAAACAGCAGAACCTCTTGCTGGGAGGCAACAATGCTACCGCTGTACCACCGCGGCTTTATTACTGCTTGCTGGGTAGCCTCATTAAATTGATGACAATATTCTACTAAATTGCTCCTTTATTTGTGCTGTCTGTTACTGTTGTGATTGTTAGCTACTGTTTTAAAGCAATCTACTGATTATATTTCATTGCTGTCTCCTACAATTCATTACTGTTTAACTGCATTTTACTTCATTTTGTTGCTGTTTAACTGTATTTTTTCATATTGCGAGTTCTATTCTTTTAACTATAGGTGATTAATTTGTGCTTCATTGTGAGTTTTTTTTTTACTGTGTTCTTACCCTTAAAATTGAGTAGCATAGTCTAGATACAGGTGTGCTGCATCCAGATCCTCAGCTGCATGTTTTTTAACCCTTTTTGATGTATTCCAGCTACAAATTTTTCCTTAATAGCATTTGTGTTGTCATTTAGTAGTACTACTCTTAGACCTTCCTCCCTTTACCCTCTTAGCTCTTTCAGTTTTTGGCAAATATGGATGGACAGTTTCCCACATTTTCTCCTGCAGGTCTGGTTGATATGGGCATTCTGAGATAGTGTAGCAACTGCCTCATGTACACAGACAACCCTCTACTACTACCACCTAGGAACACAATTTGTGAGAGATGCAATTACATCAAGCACCTAGTGTCATTGCTCTACCCCCCACAAACCAGTATATCTGGCAGTGAGAAGGTTGGCAACATGAACACCAGACCTCAAACACCACCCACACCTACATAACACCCCCCCCCACATATGTGGAGGTCCTCAACCAAAACATACCCAAACAAAAGAGACCTCAACCAAAGCATATCCAAACAAAAGCAACCTCAGAGGCATAAATGCACACAAACTTCATGGCCCACCATGCCACACCCCACACAAAATTCACACACCTGTGTCTTATAGCCACTAAGGTCTAAACATAAACCCAACATATTAGTCATAGGAGACTCCATTGTGCGACACACAGATGTGCCCCTCACCAGTCTGGATAAGAAGAAAGTCACGGTTAGTTGCTTATCGGGTGCCAGAATCTGCCATATCACCAATGCACTCAAGTCTCTCAACAGTTACTGTTATGACTCTGTCATAGTCCTTTTTGGAGTGAATGACCTGAGGTGTACCTCCCTGGACTATATGAAGAGAGACATGATCGAGCTTACTGAGTATGTGTCTCAGGCAGGTATGTTCCTAGCCTTAAGCAGCATTCTGCCGTCACCCAGAATAATGCCTCAATACAAACAGAAAATGATTGACTTTAACAATTGGCATAGTTTCTGGTGTCATTCCAAGGGGATCCAGTACCTGACAGCCAGGGATGGCATGATTGACAAACCCCGATTCTTTGCCAGAGATGGACTGCATCTGTCTCCCTTGGGCTTCAGGCTCCTGGCAAGAGCTCTTGCCTCCCCCATAGTGCCTTTTTTAGGGATGCCATGAGGTCAAAATTACCAACATGAAAATTTCATCAAAATGTAAAATAAAGGTCATGCTGCTAAAAGCCAGGAGTCTAAACCTGAAACTGCACTCATTGTAAGCATTCTTAACCATGGACCAGCTGACATTTGTGCAGACACAGAAACCTGGTTCAAAGATGCAGAGAGCACCCCAGCCATATTAGGTTACATATCTTATCATTGTTTCAGACTCCAAACCGTGGGCAACAAACAAAAGGAGGTGGAGTTGCAATATATATAAAAGACATACACACCTCTAGGCTGGTCAAACAGTATGATGCCCAGGAAACACTCAAGGTGCAAGTAACAATTGACAAGACTCCTATTCAAATCATAGCTAGCTATAGGCCTCTAACTCTGACTCAAGATGCATACTCCACCTATCTGGACCTCTTCGAATCTATCAAGATTCAACCCTTTACCCTGATCCTGGGTGACTTTAACTATCCAACCACAGATTGGAAGAAATACTCATGCCAAAACACAAATGCCCAGAGATTCCTTGATTTTGTCAATGCAAATGCCTTGAACCAGTTGTTTGACACCCCCACAAGAGATGAAAATATCTTGGACTTGGTATTAACCAACAAGAGTAACCACCGCAGCATCCCTACAGTGTCATCATCCCTGGTAAGATCCAACCACAAAGCAATCACTTTTTAAGTCACCATCAGAACCCCAACCCCCCCCCCCCCCAGCTAGGGTAAAAAAAAACCTTATGAGGGAGGGTATAAACAGTTTTACAGCCCCCTCCCCCTTCATAGGAACTAGCACATATGTCCAAACCTATACCTGAGCATTTATATAGCTGCATGGAATCAGGAATACCAGACAGGATGAAATCATCCTCCTCAAGGAAGAGTAAGCCTGTCTGGTGGACATCTACAATAAATAAACTCTATAATAAAAGGGAAAAATTCCTGTCCAAGACCAATAAGGAGTAGGTGCCTAATTGGAAGCAATCTCTCTTTAGCCTGAACAAGCAAATAATAGCAGAAGTGAATCCTCCAAAGCAAACTTTGAGCCCAAACTGGCCACATCTACTAAAGGCAGTCATAAGGCCTTCTTCACATATGTTTGCAATCTCAAGAGAAGTACCCAGATCTGCTCAGAACTGATTGTCAGGGACACCACATACACAAATGATGTAGATATAGCCAATCTGCTTCACTCCTCTTCCGCCATCAGAAAAACAGGACATTCCCAGTACCTGCCCCCCTCCCCTTATCTCTAGGGAGCAAGTCATCACTGTCCCCTCAAAGGCAAAAAATACAGCCTCCATGGGACCCAATAGCATCACAGGCTGCATCCTACATGAACTCAGGCAGGAACTTGCAACACCATTAGGCACCCTTTTCAACCAAAACCTGAGTACCGGCCTCATCCCAGCTGAGTGGAGGACAGGTACTGTCATCCCTTTGCACAAATGTGTAGCATCCACAGTTCCAGGAAATTATAGACCCATCAGCCTAACTAGGCTGATCTGCAAGGCCATGGAGCAGATTATCATGGACCTCATTAACAAGGACGTCAGCAACCTCCAGACACTTGATCCAACACAGCTTGGTTTTGTTAGGGAGAGGTCATGCCTGTTAAATTTGGTCTACTTCTTTGAGACACTCACTAAGGCTATAGACAAGGGGTAGACGGTGCACACCACCTACCTTGACCTGGCAAAAGCCTTTGATACTATTAAACACTCAGGTATAATAGATAAACAATCTCAACTAGGCATCAGTCCATATGTTACCAGATGGGTAGCAAACTGGATCACTGATAGAACCCACCTAGTCAAAATAGGGGAACCCACCTCAAGTAGTAGACCCATAACAAGAGTTGTACCCCAGGGACCGGTCTTGGGGCCTCTGCTGTTTGGGATATACCTTTCAGATGTGCAGGCCAAATCTAGAGAGCTATGGCTGACCAAGTTTGCAGATGACTGCAAGCTGGGTGCTGTCATCAATTCCCCTAGTGATGTGGATATCCTCCAAGAGAGTCTCACCCAAACAAATGATTGCTGCCAGAAACATGGCCTCAAACTGAATGCCAGAAAATACATCATCATTTCTTTTGGGGACAGTGACAGCCCCACAAATTATCACATCAATAATAAGGTACTAAGCATGAAATCAGTTGTGAGGGACTTGGGCACCCAGGTTGATAGCAATCTGACTTTTGACCACCATATTGCCTCTGTTGTATGGAAAGCTTTCTACATGGCCCACCTCATTAGTATGGGTATCTCATCCAGGGACAACGTGGTCATAACATCCCTGTATTCTTCTCTTATAAGACTCATTATTTAGTACAATGCCCCTTTTGGCATGTACCTCACAAAGCACATGCAGCAGCTGGAGAGACCACAGAGGTTCCTCACCCGGAGAATCCAGGGCCTCAAACAGCTACCCTACACAGATAGACTAAAATCCCTGTCCCTCTACTTAGTCTCTTACAGACACCTCAAAAGTTATCTTTGTCTGGCATACAAAGCAATATCAGACCCTGCCCTGATGGGACTGCTGCATATCCGCAAGTCAATCTTCATTCGAGTAACCCACACATGTGACCTCAACCTGATCTGTGACATCAATAGGACTCGTTGGCAGGACAGATTTGTGTCCCAGAGACTCCCCCTTTTATGGAATAGACTCCCTCTCCACATAAAGCAGAGTACTTCAGTAAACCTTTTTAAACGGAACCTGGATAACTAGATGGGGAACAGAAAATATACCCCTGGGATTTCACCTGTGTCCCTGCTGGACAGTGGCATAGGGTGCTGACTTGTTGGAACATGGGCTAAGTTCTTGGCTAGGCTTGTAAGGGCCTCAGGGCCAATATCCTAGTAAATTCCTATGATCCTATGATCCTATGTGCCACACGGTATGGAACATAGTGCTTTCCCTTTCCATTTTTGTCCTTGGCCCTATACCCAACCGCCTAAAAAAAATCCAACCACCTAAAAATATCAACATACTTGTACATACCATAAGTATGTGTAGATGGTATGGCACAGTGTACCAGGAGACATAGCGTTGTTTTTTTTATGTGTAGGATGGTGGTCTAGCTATGGACATGCTATTAAGTTATGTGAGTTTGTTTAGTAGCATAGCATGTACTGCAGAGATTGGGAATCCAGGTCAATTTGTGAAGCAAGCCTACAAACCATCACACAATCTGAATTAATGACTGCGAGTAGTACAGATAGGTAATGTAACTGTTGGAAAATTGTATAATGATGATTTAGATTAATATTAGGTTCATTCTTGGTTTCATTGAATCAGGAACTGTTGGAGAAGTCTGACGTCAATGTGGATGCCACTTTGGCACCTAGCAGTAAAATCTGATGCAATCAAGACACAAAGGGGACAGGCTAGGTAGTTCTACCCAAAGCAAGGACATGGGCAGCTGCGTAGGACTTTCTGATAGAATCAGTCATATGATGGAATAAAGAGTCTTTGGCATTAATGAGGATCTGTGATAGGATGGTAGGCATTTGGAGTGCCAAGGGGCTGGCAGCAGAAGCACAGATCAGCTCAAATTATGAATGCAGTAAAAAACAAAATATGAAAGTGGAATTTTTCTAAACTTGACCATTCAGGAGTGATGGATTTTACAGATGTCTTGGCAACCTTGTTTAGCTGAAAATAAAACTACATAGTACCAGAACACTGGAGAACTAGATTTCTGACAACTTGCATCTGATGTCAGTTATGCTGAAAGTGTAACTCGGGCTGGAAGGGCACATATTGGTATATCGAGTGCAGCATCAGTAATAACTACATCTAAATGTGTGTGTGTGTGTGTGTGTGTGTGTGTGTGTGCGTGCGCGCGCGTGTGTGCATGTGCGCTCACGGGTGTGTGTGCATGTGTGCGTGTGCGCTTGGGCGCGCGTGCGTGCATACCGCTTTTTTTAATCATCCAATGCATTTAACTTTGAAACACCGTTAAAACTGCATATGTAATTCATGTTGTCTGAAGTGCTTAGAAATTAGCTAAATGCTAATTTAATTGAAAGAAAATCATCAGCAACATAATATGCTGGAGCACAGAAAAAAGTGACTCAAACTGCAATAATCATTTTTGGAATTGCACCCTAAACTTTAAATTCAAAGACAGCCATGGCATTAGCGAATTAAGGGTAGAATTTACAATGTACTCAAGTTATAATAACATTCACAAATACATTTGGTATACATCTCAGTTTTATTGTAAATACTATTTTTTCTAGCAATAGCTTGCATTGGACCTGCCTGTGACAGAAAGAAAGATTACTTCTGTTTAAGAACTTCAGTAGCACAGCGAAACCATTATTTATTTGATCATCTGGCAGCTGTGACCTCTTCTTTTTACTGCATCTAAGGTGCTAGCTCTGTCTTTTGAAGAAGCTCCCACTTAGTGCTGCCCACACCCAGTACTTCCCATGGTGACAATCACCTGCACTTAATGCTGTTGGTTCCAAGCACAAGGCAGTCAAAGACTTTGCAACCATCTCAATACTAGCACTCCGCTTGAGCAATCTGCACCATTCTGTTAAAATCTAACTGTGATGATTCATTGTTGTTGCCTGTAATTCATCTTAAGCAAAGCCACCAAGTAGCTGAAAACTGCTTTCTGTTAAGCTTCTAGAAAGTCCTCAAAGTGTGGAATGTGTTTACATACCAGGCAATAACATGCTCTACATTTTCATGCTTCTTTATTTGGGGCTTACCAAATAAATGATAAATAAATGTGCACATTTCCTGCATTTTATTCTGGTAAACATTTCAAAGGAAAGAAAACACATTATATGTTTCATTTAGTCTGGTGAAAGGGCTGTTCATTTAACTGTAAAATGACATTCCTAAGGTTCAAAATTTCTGACCTGTTATTAACCCTTGTAGTTAGTTTCTTTATTGTGGTGGTGGTGCTGCGGTAGCATTGTCGCCTCACAGTAAGACGTCCTGTTCGATTCTCAGCTAGAGCGTCTTCTGTGTGGAGACATGCGTGAATGGGCGTTCCTTCGTTGAAGGTTGTGCATCAGGGCCGGCAACTCGGCACGTAAAAATCTACTGCCAATCTTTAGCGGACCGGAGTTCTGCTGTGGCGACCCCTAACTGGGAAAAGCCGAAAGACACAACAACAAGTTAGTTTCTTTATTGATATTTGTCTATGGCTGGAAAGGGGATCTCATATACTATATTTTCTGTTTCATTTTCTTTTGGGACAAGCATTTTCAAATTAATCACCTTTTGTATACAAGGCCTGCTACACACAGTTTTGGTCAGTCTTACAACCTCCTCCTCCTTCCAGGTGGCTTTGATGGCAGGTGCATTCTACAACACCCAACATTATACAAAAATGATACCATATGCCATCACAGGATATATAAGGGCTATTCCATCAAGGGCTTTTAAAAATTATTTCACTGACTGAGATGTTAGAAAGCCATATAAATACACACATGTATCTCTCTCTCTCTCTCTCTCTCTCTCTCTATATATATATATATATATATATATATATATATATATATATATATATATATATATATATATATATATATATATATATATATATATATATATATGTATATACACACTCATATGTATATATATATATATATATATATATATATATATACACACACATATAGCTAATTTATATATATAATATATATATATATATATATATATATATATATATATATATATATATATATATATATATATATACACACACACATACATACATATATATGTATAAGTGGCCATGTACATAGAGTCTCATTCCATCAATTCCAAGTTCTAGCACACATCTGGGGATTCAAAAACATTTGGCCATGATTAGTGCAAGCCCTCCTCTGTTTACTGTGTATTTGAGATGAGCCCTGATGCTCATTAACAATTAATGTGGCCAGGCAAGTGTGTGGCGCAGGCAGTTTATGAAAGATCCTTGTCACAGCTACAGAAGGGACCTGTGGGAATTTTTTGTAAGAGTATGCTGTGGCCACAGTTAAATATGAGCAGATCTAGTGTTCATTTGAGGAGCACAAGCTTTGTCAGTACTTGCTGTGATCCCACATGCAGTTACTGTAAGAAAAATAAGGTATATGACCATCATACATTACCAAGAGGCTTGTATGCTCCCCAGTTTTTGGCCAGTGATACATACAGTGGATATAAAAAGTTTACACACCCCAGCTAAAATGGCAGGTTTTTGTGATATAAAAAATAAGACCACAATAAATCATTTAAAAACTTTTCTCACTTTTAATGTGACCTATAACCTGTACAATTCAATTGAAAAACAAACAAATCTGTTAGGGGAAAAATATAAAAAATAAAAAACATACAATAAGCTGGTTGTGCACACCCTTAAGTTAATACTTTGTTGAAGCATCTTTTGATTTAATTACAGAATTCAGTCTTCTTGGGTAGGAGTCTATCCGCAGGGCACATCTTGACTTGGCAATATTTGCCCACTCTTCCTTGCAAAAGCACTCCAAATCTGTCAGATTGCGAGGGTATCTCTTGTGCACAACCCTCTTCAGGTCACCCCACAGATTTTCTATTGGATTTAGGTCTGGGCTCTGGCTGGGCCATTCTAAAACTTTAATTTTCTTCTGGTGAAGCCATTCTTTTGTTGATTTGGATGTATGCCTGGGGTCATTGTCATGTTGAAAGGAGAAATTCCTCTTTATCTTGAGCTTTCTAGCAGATGCCTGAAGGTTTTGGGCCAAAAGTGACTGGTATTTGGAACTGTTCATAATTCCCTCTACCCTGACTAAAGCCCCAAGTCCAGCTGAAGAAAAGCAACCCCAAAGTATGATACTGCCACCACCATGCTTCACCGTGAGGATGGTGCTCTTTTGGTGATCCGAAGTGTTGTTTTTGCACCAAATGTACCTTTTGGAATTGTGGCCAAAAAGTTCAACCTTGGTCTCATCAGACCATAACACATTTTCCCACATGCTTTTGGGAGACGTTATGTATTGTTTTGCAAATTTTAGCCAGGCCTGGGTGTTTTTCTGTGTAAGAAAAGGCTTCCATCTTGCAACCCTACCCCATAGCCCAGACATATGGAGAATATGGGAGATTGTTGTCATGTGTAGTACACAACTAGTACTTGCCAGAAATTCCAGCAGCTCCTTCAGTATTGCTGTATGTCTCTTGGCAGCCTCCCTGACCAGTTTTTGTCTTGTCTTTTCATCAATTTTGGAGGGATGTCCAGTTCTTTGCAACGTCACTGTCTTCCCATATTTTCTCCACTTTTTGATGACTGTCTTCACTTTATTCCATGGTATATCCAATGCTGTGGAAACTTTTTTGAATCCTTCTCCTGACTGATAGCTTTCAACAATAAGATGCCTTTGAAGCTTTGTAAGCTCTCTGCGAACCATGCCTTTTGCTGTAGCAGGCAACTGAGTAAATGTCTGAAAAATCCTACTAGGACAGCTAAACTTTATTTGGGGGTTAGTCAGAGACTCTTTAATTGATGGCAGGTGTGTACCCAAGAAGACTGAATGCTGTAATTAAATCAAAAGGTGCTTCAACAAAATATTAGTTTAAGAGTATGCACACACAACAAAGTATTAGTTTAAGGGTGTGCACACTTATGCAACCAGCTTATTGTACGTTTTTTATATTTTATATTTTTCCCCTAACAGATTTGTTCATTTTTCTATTAAATTATACACGGTATAGGTCACATTAAAGGTGGGAAAAGTTTTTAAATGATTTATTGTGGTCTCATTTTTTTATATCACATAACCCTGGTATTTTAACAGGGGTATGCCAACTTTTTATATACACTGTATATACAGTGGACACAACTGGTGGACGGTAGTAAGGGAAGTATGATTAAGATAAGGAGAGTAGAGGAGGTAATAGGGCAGCAGAAACAAACATAGTACATAGATAAGACTGCAAAGCTAGGTTGTCACATGATCAGAGATGTGGACAATGGATACGCAGGTATGAAGCACTCAGATATCAGTTTCAAGTAAAATAAAAGTATACAAATGTAAAATGGTTGGGTAGAGAAAAGTGCTGCTATATTGACCTAGAGCAGGTATGATATCATTTGAGTCTGAATACAGTATTTTATTTATTTATTTATTGACATTTGTTAACCGGGTTAGTCCAGCTAGGCCAAGGACCCTTTTTCAGTGGAGACCCGAGGAGAAAAGCTCCAGTTACAGACAATTAAAATAAACATAAAAGTTTAGTTTACAATTCAAAACCAATTGCATTTAGCAGTACAATTCAAAGAAATTCACTGTGATAAGTTAAGAGGCATAATAGGGTAAGATAAGTAACACAAAAAAGTACAATACTTCAATATATATATATATATATATATATATATATATATATATATATATATATATATATATATATATATATATATATATTTTTTTTTTACATTCGTGGTGTGGTACGGTGTATAATAAGTAGTAGTATTTCTGGAATAGTACAAATTACGAGGTGTGAGAGATGAGAGTGCATGAATGGGGTAGAAGGGATAGCTGGAGGTGTAATATGATGCTAGTGTAAAATATGCCAGGGAAAAATATGTTGAGCAATTGTATGAGATTGTGGAATAAGGAATAGTATTGGAGTTAGGTAGGGTCCTGACAAGTACAAGTTTTAGTCTTTATAAAGTGTAGTCTGAGTTATTTCTTAAATTGTAAAGGTTGTGTAATGGAGCGTAAGTGGGATGGAAGCTTATTCCAGGCTTGGGATTGAGTGGATTTATATAGTAGTTTGCCAATAGTTTTTTTAGGTTGGTAGATGTCAAGAAGTTGTTGGTTTGAAGTATGAAGTGTGTGAGTTGGAGTGTAGATGGATACTAAGGGGGAGAGAGCAATGTAGTAGGATGGTTTATAAAGTATAGCATGAATAATTTGTAACCGAGATAGAAGGAGTTGTTGAGGGAGTTCTAGCCATTGCAGTGAGTTGAGTGCAAGGCAGTGGTCTGAAGAGTTTGTGATGAATATTGCTATTTTGTGGTAGATTTGTTGGAGTTCACATACATGTATTATATTGCAAATCTCAGGAAACAAGCACCCTGCTGTAACAATGATATGCCCATATCAAACCTCTGTGGGAGTTGAGCCCACAGCTCTCCCCACTTATACAGAAAAAAAGCATTTAATTTACAGGCTGAGCTACAAAATCAGTCACACTAAAAGTGTCAGTGAATCACATAACAGGTAACTGTACTTGCAGAATGACTGAATAAAAGAGTTAAAAAGCATACAACTCTACCCACTTAAACTGTGCACATCACCTCATTTACAGGCTTTTCAAAAAAGGAGTCACACTAAATGCATCAACTTTACCGCTATGTTGTATGTGCACACTGTCGTGTAATAATGCTCACCTCTTTTGCAAGCTATTGTGAGCTAAGGGCCAAGATACGTACTGCATAATAGTAATGGTACTTAATCATTACTATACAATGAGCAGTACCATTCCTTGTTAGTTGCACATGGGCATTGAATGTGCTCTTTGTGACCCATTGTGGCACAGTATAGTCACAAAAGTAATTGGGTTTGAATCCCTATGTGGATATGTGTGTTTATCAATTTTTTGGGTGAAACTTAAGGTTAAAACTGGAGTATAGTAAAGAGGTGAAAAGGGGACACAAGAACAGGGTAGATTAGAAGGTGAACAACGAACAACTAAGGAATGAGCAGGGTGGAGGAGGGGAAGGCAGGGTAATTTTTGGTGGGACAGATGCCCATTTTTCAACGTAAAGAAAATGTAAGTTAGAGATAGAAATAAAGGAAGTAAGAGTAAAGTAAGAAGGTAGGGTAACAAGAGAAGACAGACATGACTACACAATGAGGTAGGGAGAACACAATGATGAAGGAAATAGATGAAGAGAAGGAAGAAAATCATGAGGGAAGGACTGATCAAGAGAATGGGGCAAGGGCACAAAATGGAGGGAAGACAGATTGAGGGATAGGCACTCTTTGCCAGCTGAGACCCAGTAGGAGACTACTTGACCCTTTGGGTAGCATCACCACTGGGTCCTGTCTCAGATGGTTGAGACAGATTTGGACATGGATCTGATTCACTGAGTCACCTGAAAAGATTCTCCATCTGGCTGTTTATGACCTCCAACCTCCTGTTGATAACCTTTCCCACTATTATCTGCCAGTAAATTTTGATAATCTTTTCCACAATTATCTGCAGTAAATTCCTGGAATTATGGTTCCCCCAGAAGGAATGACCTGGACAGTACATGTGCAGTGCGGACCTCAGGAACCCATGCATGAGCTTAGCAGCAAGAAGACCTGAGCACAGGGATTTGCAGGTGGGATTATCATACAAACTAAATAACTCAGAAACAGTAATTGGTTAAGCCCTAATTAGCACAATTGTCTCACCCAGACAGAAGAAACCTCACAATACAAGCACAAGCACAATGAGAGGTACAGAATCTTATCACACTACAGAAAAAAAAAATATAAAGCATAGTGTTCAGAATGTGCTAAAGGGGAATTTAAGAACATTCATTCAGGAAAAATACCTCTGCTTGCACATAGTGAGGAATCGTTTTTACAAGTCCATTCATTTGTAGTATAGCTACTTTTAATCACTATTCGACCTACTGACAATAAGACATGCGATGATCAGTACTTCTAAGTGTGTCATGAAGGGTGCATTTTAAGGTGACATGGAGCACCACTGAGCATGACAGTAGCAAGAAGAGCCTTTTGCATATACACATTTGCTAACAGTCTATGGCAGTCTCTAACAATGTTTAATGATTTGGTCAATCTGAATGCAAGCATTCAATCTCATTCAGATATACAGTTAGTACAGCTTCATTGCGTGGCACGTACATGTTTCAGAATTACTGTTTTGTTTTCCCCTCATTAGAATACATGGCGATGCTCATAATATGTCATTATATGGCCATCAGCATTTACCACAGTTGACTGTGCTGCTTTGCCTGATCATGTCATAGAGTGTGAATTTGACATACATTGTGTGTGGTCACTCATCACACAAATTCACTTACCATAATACCATGGTGCTGCATCACTGAACAACTACAAACATAATTACAGCAGTGTTTTTGTATAGGGGAAAGCTGCTGGCGCACATTTGCAGCCCACATCACTAAGTCTGAGATCGTACTTACATACTATGAAATGAATATGCATGATGCACTATTTTATTTTCCACCAGTGGTTCACTGTGGCTTATTACTATTCATGTTGCTTTCACCTCCACTCCCCTTTCATCTGGTAGTAACTCATCACCACCTCCCATTTTCCCTTTCTTTTTCTTCCACCCCTCCACCACACAACAAAATATTAGTTTAAGGGTGTGCACACTTATGCAACAAGCATATTGTATATTTTCTTATTTTTTATATTTTTTTCTCCTAATAGATTTGTTTACTTTTCGATTGAATTGTACAGGTTATAGGTCACATTAGAGGTGGGAAAGTTTTGAAATGATTTATTGTGGCCTCATTTTTTTTTTTAATATCACAAAAACCTGGCATTTTAACAGGGCTGTGTAGACATTTTATATAAAAAGCCAACTTCATGCTTCTTAAGATAGAAGTGGAAAACTTCATGACACCCAAGCAGATGGACAATACAGTTATGACTACTGAATCCTACACAAATGCACTCTATAAGCACTTACACGAGTGCATGGATCGTGCTATCCCAAACAGAACCAAGATGCTATCCTCCAAAAACAGGAAGCCAATCTGGTGGTCCCCTGCCATAAACAAACTCTACAACAGAAGAAAGAAACTGTTGCAAAAAAGAGTAAAATCCCATGAGTGGAGGAACTCCCTGGTCAGCCTCAGTAAGAAGCTGAGATCCCTTATAAGATCCTCCAAAGCTAGCTACGAAAACAAAATCACCACTGATTCTAAGGGAAACCACAAAGCATTCTATAGCTATGTCAAGAATCTCAATGGCAACACCCAGATCTGCTCTGAGTTATAGCACAATTGCATGAAAATTACAGAACCAACTGATATTGCCAACATCCTGGCAGATAGGTTCAGTATTAACTTTACCCCCCTCTCACTCCCTAAAGGGCCCATATCTATACAGGAAGAAAGCAGAGTCCCTGTAATCACATATATGCAGGTAAAAGCTGCACTCTCTAAAACCAAAAACACAGCATCCACGGGACCGACAACATCCCAGGCTGCGTTTTACATGAACTTCAGAAGGAACTGGCTCCCCACCTAAGCACCATCTTCAGTCATAGTCTCACGTCAGGCTTTGTGGCCACTGAATGGCTCACAGCAACAGTTATCTCACTCTACAAAGGGGGAGCCACCACTGATCCTGGGAACTATAACCCTATTAGCCTGATGAGCCTGGTCTGCAAGGCCATGGAACGTATCATCATGGAACTCATAAACAAAGACAATGGTAACCTCCAAACTCTGGACATCACCCAGTTCAGGTTTGTGAAAGGCAGATCATGCCTTCTGATCCTAATCGACTTTTTTAAGGCAGTCAGCAAAGTCGTAGATGAGGGTAAGGTGGTTCACACAGTCTCTCTTGACCTCACCAAGGCTTTCGACACCATCTCCCAATCTGGAATTATAGTGAAACTCACTAAACTAGGTATAAATCCCTAAGTTACAATATGGGTTGCCAAATGGCTCACTGACAGGACCCACATTGTAAAAGTTGCAGACTCCAAATCTGACTTCAAACCAGTGACAAGTAGAGTATCACAGGGTTCAGTCCTGGGGCCTCTCCTGTTTGGCATCTACTTCTCTGAAGTACAGGCTAACACAGAAGGCCCCTGGCTAACAAAGTTTGCAGATGACTGCAAATAGGAGCCATAGTCGAGTCCCCAAATGATGTGGACATCCTACAGAAGAGCCTCACTGAAACAGATGCCTGGTGTCAGAGGCATGGCCTCAAGCTCAATGCCAAAAAGTGCATTGTCATCCCCTTTGGTAAAATCTCTGTACCCATGAACTACCACATAAACGGCAGTCTACTTAATGCTGAATGTGTGATAAGAGACCTTGGGACCCAGGTGGACAGTAGTCTCTATCCTTTGATAAACACATCATCACAGTAGTCAGGAAATTCTTCTATGTGGCACACCTCATCACAAAAGGGTTCTCATCCTGGAAAAAAGAGGTCATTGTTCCCCTCTACTCGGCACTCATTAGACCCATTAAAGAGTACAATGCTCCTTTTGGAATGTACCTCACAAAACATTTGCAGCAGCTGGAAAGGCCACAGAAGTACCTCCCAAAGAGGATTACTGGCCTCAAACAGATGCCCTACACTAACCATCTCAAAAAACTCCAGCTTTACTCTGTAGCATATCACCTACTCTGAGGAGATCTTTGCCTAACATATAAAGCTATGTTAAACCCAGAGCTGTTGGACATGCTACACCTAAAGAAATCCCAATCCCTCTGAGCTATACGCTCTAGGGACCTAAACTTTGTCACCACAATAAACAGGACATGCTGGAGGGATAGATTCCTGTCCCAGAAACTTCCTATAGTCTGGAACAAGCTACCTATCTATGTCAGCAAAGTTCCTCATTAGCACTCTTCAAGAAAAATTTTGATGAGTGGATGGGAAATAGGAAATACATCCCGGGGATCACTTCTGTGGCTGTGCTTGACAGGGACACAGGAAATTAACTTTTTTGGGTGGCGTAAGCCAGGGAACCTTGTTTGCTAGTCTTACTTAGGCCCGTGGGTCGATACCCTAGTACCTACCCATGAACCTAGATATATATATATATATATATATATATATATATATATATATATATATATATATATATATATATATATATATATATATATATATATACTATATATATATATATATATATATATATATATATATATATATAGATATACACACACAGAGATAGAGAGTGATAGATACACACACACACACACACACACACACACACACACACATATACATACATTCATAGATAGATAGATAGATAGATAGATAGATAGATAGATAGATAGATAGATAGATAGATGCACATATATATGTGCATTCATTTGAATGACAGAATGAACTGCAGGGTCATTAGCTCAAATGTTCAGTCTGTCATATATTCATTTTGTTGGATTTATCCCTTTCTGTAACAGGTAAGTAGGTTTTTTTTGCATCTGTGTGAAAACATTTACTGGCTATTATTAAAAAAGGGTTAGGGAAGGTGATATATGTCTTGTATACGTGACTGTGTGTGTGCATTTTAGTTTTTAGGAAATGGGTTAGGCAATGGGATAGCTTTATTGGTGTATAAGTGTGTTAGTAAGTTTTTGACTATGAGTCTTTCTTGTTTTGTGATACTGGTACAGAAAGTATTTTTTAAGGTAAGGTGTATGGTTAGAAGTAAGGGCATGGTTAAGGGCTTACTGAAGTGGACACTTTCATTAAAACTACCATGGAATGAATATACCTATATCTATCTATCTATCTATCTATCTATCTATCTATCTATCTATCTATCTATCTATCTATATATTTCTATCTGTCTATCTATATATATATATATATATATATATATATATGTGTGTGTGTATATATATATATATATATATATATATATATATATATATATGGGTCCCCTACATAATTTCGAAGCCTAAAAGCTTCTTTAATCAAACTCTCTACTACCTGACTCACATTCATTTCATCCTGTAGCTGTTGTACCTTCCCTACCCCCCTGTTCATTGTGCCTGCACAGCAATTTGCACGGGTTTCTTTCCTGAGTGCCCCCCACCTGGGATTCACTGCATAAAGCAATTTCTACCTTCTCCACTGAAGCTGGCTCTCTTAACTAAGTAACACCTCTGGGAAGCAAGAACCTGATTCCTTCCAGCTTTTCAGTTGTAATAGTTTGCACGGTTTTCTTTCCTGAGTGACCCCCCACACCTGGGATTCACTGCATAAAGTAATTTCTACCTTCTCCACTGAAGCTGGCTATCTTAACTAAGTAAAACCCCTGGGAAGCAAGAACCTGACTCCCTCCAGATTTTCAATTGTAATAGGTGAACTACAATTTAGTTTTTGTAAACTGTTGAAGCTTAATGGTGTATGCAACAGTGAAGGGATCTAGCCAGTTGCCACTAGATTGGGCTATACTACTTTGAATCAGCCTTACACTCACACAGTGTTCCAGTCCCAAGCATTTACTTTTTAATTTGGTAAAGTAATTTCGCTCCCTCCTTATTGACTACATTTGCTAGTTTACACCTAGGATCCAATTAAAATTAGCCTGAAAATTGGTGTAAAATTAAAAAAGAATAAAACAAATTAAAGTACAGCCAAAAACATTTCTTACATACAATCATACAATCCAAACCAAAAGCCCAAGGTAACTCTCAGAGTCAGTGTTAGCCCCGCTCCACTCACCCTCGCTGCACTCAGCTCACTCCACTCCTCTCCCTGCCCCCAAATTCCACCCGTCCCACTAGTGCTAAATTTAAGCCAGACTTTGCCACTCCCTTGCCACTCCCCTCCTGCTAAGTACCAATCAGCACCTCACACATCATTGAGCAACCCTGCCCCTTTAACCCATTTCCTTCTCTCTCATTCTTCCACACCCTGTTAGCACAGTTAGCCATCAAATTTGGCCCGCCCCCTATCAAAATGCAAACAAGCAAAAAAACACTAATTGCCCAATTGCCTATACTGTTTCTATTTTACCATCTCACTGCCTACGAACAAACACTTGACCATGGTATTCACTACCCAAATCGTCAAACGGACACCCACGACTTCACACATAACACCAAACACTTTACCTTCCCCAGCACACCAAATATACCACCCTCTATAAAACACCACCTCTGTACAGCCACAAAACATAATCCTAAATACAAAGACTATATAAAGATTATAAACAAACTCCTAAAACTCAGAATACCTTTTCACTATAACCTTATAACACATGGAGACATTCATCCTAACCCTGGCCCACCCACACCCAATAACCTTCACTCCCCTACCACAACCTCCACAGTCAAGCTATCCATGAATACTCCCATTAGTTCCCTCCTAGCATTTCACCTAAATATTAGAAGTATTAACAATAAGATTCCCAACCTACATGCCCTCCTAGCAACCCACTCCCCAGATATTATGTGTCTTATGGAAACCTGGCTAAAACCCAGTACTACAGACAATGAAATACTACCTCCGGGATACAATATTCACTGGTTAGACCATGCTACAAGGAAAAGAAGTGGGATAGCAGTCCTTTACAAAAATACTCTAACCATTAATAGAGACACAATTCAACCTCTCCAATTCAATAACGCAGAACTCCTCATAATCAAGCTATAGATTAACCAAAACAAACACTTGAACATCGTCTGTGCATACATTCCACCAGGCAACAACCTAAATACCCTAGAAGATCTCTTTTACTGGTTATCCACTACCTATCCCCAAGAAACCATAATTATTAGTGATTTTAACACCAACTGGCACCCCTGCTTCTCCTACCCCCCCCCCTCACTCATATAAACTTATCTGAGTTTAAACAGACCATAACCTCTCCCACTAGGATAAACAAACCAACCAACAAGGAAAGTATCCTAGACTGGATCCTAGTTAGTATCCAACCTCAACTGTACACAGCTGGTACTCTCCCTGATGAACTCAGCGACCATTGTCTAACCTATATCATAAAACATAAGGCAGGAAACCCTCACCAGCCCAAATATAAAACATTTAGAAACAGGAAAATCTTTGATGCTGCTATATTCCAAAATGAATTAAAAGCAGTTGAATGGTCAAAACTAAAAAATCTAACATTAGTGGAGGCCATAGAGCACTTTAACACTATATTCCTAAGTATCCTTGATTCCCATGCTCCAGCACGTACAATAAAAACTAGATCAAATACAGCACCATGGCTCACAAAAGATAACAAAGCTAAAATCAAAACTAGAAACAGAGCCTGGGCCAGCTGGAGAACAACCAAAGCCCCACTTGACCATCTAAAATATCATCAACTCAGGAATGATACAAAAAAATCTATTTTACTGGATAAAAAAAGCTTCTACCAAAATCTCCTACAAAAACACCACAACAACCCTCAAAAGTTCTGGGCAGGCTTAAATCAACTACTTTGTCCAGGTCACTCCACCACCCCAACCCCGGCTAACTACACCCATAGTTCCCCAGAGACCATACCTAGCGCCTTTAATAACTTTTTCACTGAAACAATCCAATCCCTAGCAAATCAACTAACCCCCTCTAACTTAAACCACATGCCAAATTTACCTAATAATCACCCGGAATTTAGCTTCCAACCAATATCCACTAGTTTTATCAAAATACTTCTAAAAAAACTAAAACCTATCAGCCTCGCTGCTGACCTCCTCCCTGCAAATTACCTACAAATAGCTGCAGATGCCATTGCATATCCCATATCTATCTTCATCAACAGAACCTTATCCGAAAATGCTATCCCCTCCCTCTGGAAAATGTCTCACATCATCCCACTCCATAAAGGTGGTAGCTCCTCAGACATATCCAACTATAGACCCATTGCCATTTTTTCCCCACTAGCCAAAATAATGGAGAAATGTGTACACAAGCAACTAATGCAATACCTTTCACAGAATAACCTACTATCAACTCCCAGCATGGCTTCAGGCCATACCACAGCACCACCTCAGCCCTCCTTTCCTTTACTACTGCCATAAACCAAAACAGGAATGACAATAGGCTAACCTCTGCCCTCTTTCTTGACCTATCAAAAGCCTTTAACATGGTCAACCATGAACTTCTCATTCTTTCACTAAAATCTATTTCCCTCAACAAGCCTGCTATCCAGTGGTTCTAGTCCTACCTGACTGGTAGACAGCAGGCGGCACTGTGACAGGGCAAACTCTCGAGCCAGTTATGTCTCACACCTGGTGTCTGTCAAGGGTCCATACTAGGTCCACTACTCTTCTCTATTTTTATCAACAACCTCCACATTGCTATCCCTAAAGCCACCTGCATCCAATAAGCAGATGATTCCACTCTCATCTGCTCAGCCACCTCCCCATCTGACTTGCAAATCTTAACCCAAAATACATTTAACACTATCGAGAACTGGCTCACCAATCAACGCCTACTTCTGAACCCCAATAAAACTAAACTTCTACTCTTCTCTCCCACTAGTAAATCCACCACACTTTCATTCTCTGTCACATCTAACAATAGTACCACTATTTCCCCAGATAATCACACCAAACTGCTAGGGGTTATCATAAACAATAATCTCAAATTTGACCTACAGGTCAACAAAACCATACAGACCATCAATAAGAAGCTTGGATCACTGTATAGAAACAAGACATTTTTAACCCCACTGGCTAGGACTGCAATCTCCTGATCACACCTACTCTCTACTCTTTTATATGCTTCGCCTGTACTCTCAAACCTCAACAAATCCAAACTAGGTAAGCTGTCCCATAGCTACAATCATATTACCAGATTCGCCACTGGCTCCACCTATAGAACCCACCACTGCCAGAACCTTAAACAACTAGAGTGGCTAGAACTGCCCAGCTTAATTCAATTCAATCAACTATTAATAGCGCACAAAATTTTGTACCACCCTGAGGATACCCCCTCACTTAAAAATATTATTAAGCCATATAGCAACCTAAGATCCCTACGGTCAGCCGATAAACTACTGGTCCAAACCCACAAAGCTAATAACTCTGCTGGTGAATCCCTGTTTGCCAACTTCATTGGCAAAACCTGGAATTTGTTGCCAAACTATATAACCCTACAATGCCCCAAAAGTATCTTAAAAAAAACTCAAACAGTATCGCAAAGTGAATTGGCTATGCCCATGTACCAACCCTGATTAAGTTATAAACTAAAAGCATATTCTGCAATTATCATAGCTTGTGACTACATCACTAAGCTCTGCTTCCAATCTGATGTCTCTTACTTTTAATTGTCTGTCCATGAGAATTGTTAGTCCCTACTAGGGAACACTATTAACCCATTGTATATAATTGCTTTGCTTTTATAATTGTTTGCTAACTTCTGTGTAATCTATTTAAGTTTGTCTATGTGGAGCTTTTCTCCCCAAGCCTCCACTGAAAATGGACATGTATCCAGTTGGACTATCCCGGTAAACAAATGTAAAATAAAATAAAAATAAATAAATAAAATAATAAATAAAACTTCAAAATTCATATGATCAAAGAACATATGACTGAAGTTTTAAAACGTTGAAAAAATCCTGAACGGAGATCAGCATACAGGGCGGAATGGGATATTTCCCTTTTCCTCACTGTAGTGCAATCTTGTAGTTGGTATATTTAAGTAGCAGGGCATGTGGAGGACACAAGGGGGCTTGCCCCACTGCAAAAACATGTTTTGTAATGTAGTGACTGCTTTTTTTGAGGGGGGGGTCTTAATTTCGAGAGTCCAAGATCTTGAGATTCTGAACTCGATATTCTGAAACTCGAGATTGTGGTATTTCGAAATTAAGAAGTTGGTGTCTGTGTTTGTATATATTTGTGCATGTGCGTATCATAGCACAGGGTACCATCAGAAACATGCGTAAAAAACACATGTCCTACTCAAAATTATTCAGATAGCTAGCTTGCGCTAAACATAACCCTTACACTACTTCTATACATGCCCCTAACCCTAACCATATACATTGTTACTAAAAGCCCTTTGCCTAATAGTTCCACTAATCAAGACAAAAGGACACAGAACATTCACAGCACCAAACAAGCAGAAGACAAAAATCTATCTCCTTACCTAAACCTAACTCTAACCTGCAAAGTCTCACACTTAAACACTACCCAAAATAACAAAATTTTGAACATTCTCACAAATACCAACTTTTCAGACAAGCACACTCCTACATATTTTACACTGTAACACTAGTCACACATTTGTGCTGTTGTTCAGTTTTTGCCATTCATTAGATGTATCTCTCTCTCTCTCTCTCTATATATATATATATATAGATGTCTCTCTCTGTATATACATGTGTGTGTGTGTGTGTGTGTGTGTGCATATATATATATATATATATGTGTGTGTGTGTGTGTGTGTGTGTGTGTGTGTGTGTGTGTGTGTGTGTGTGTGTGTGTGTGTGTGATATGATCAAGGGATCACTGTCTAAATTCGGCATTGTGCTACATCAAAAAGTACTCTTTGTATATGTGTTCCCCAACAACTTGATGGAGCGAGTACTACCTTACCTCTAAATGCAATACAATGCTGCCAGACATTACACACCTGAGATACCCTCAGTCATATAAAGCAGTATGCTCAGAAACTGAAGCTGAAAAAATATAATTTCAATTTAAGTAATGCATTCATGTTCAACATACATATGCCAACAGCAGAATATCACTGTATTACATACTACTATAAAAATAATCAAATTATGCTGGCAGATGTGAAACTGCAAACACTTCAGAGCTGCTGATCGAATGCTCATTGAACTCCATAAGAAGTATCAACATAATCATTAAATGTGTAAAAAATTGATACATTGATTATGTGGGGGTCTCATGGTAGACAGCTAAATGACTTCTAGTGTAGGAGTGGAGATTGCGAATCATGCCTCTTGGCTTTACAAGTCATCATGAAGTTTGTTCTCTACTCCTGCAGTACAAGATATTTTATATAGCTAATAAAAGATCCCTGCATATTACAAACACCTTAATGTCGATCTTTATAGTAAAGTGAGAAGACTATGAATTTCATATACGGGTGCAACTTAAAGCTGTTATTCACTCCCATTATAGAAACATAGTTATTTATCTGGGAAAATGGTGTCTAGACTTTATTTGCATCATCAAAATTTATCACCCAAATGAAAGTGTACACAAAACACCTGCTAAGCCACAAAAAAATACAAGAGCACACTAGAAAAAAGTACCAAGTACACACTTCACTAATATGAATACATCCAGTTTGAACCTACACAAATGATACTCAAAAGTCATGACAGCCACATTCCCAAACACACACGCACACACACACACACACACACACACACACACACACACACACACACACACACACACACACAGAAATATCTAATGTACACGCACACACACACACACACACACACACACACACACACACACACACACACACACACACACACACACAAAATCTAATATACTGACACACACACACACACACACACACACACACACACACACACACACACACACACACACACACACACATATGTATCTAATGTACTGTTCTATTGCCCAAACAGACAACTACCATCTTATTTTACTTCACACATTTGTCAACTGGGGAAGCCCACTGGACACAAGTCCATTTTGACTGACAGCCCACGAAGCACTTTCTAGTTATGTGACTTGCTAAAAGTCACACAATAAGCAAATAGAGATAGAAGGTTTCAAACCCCATACACTTTGGTTACATTAAGCAGCACATTAAATGTGTAAAAAATGGATACATTGATTATGTGGGTGTCCCATGGTAGACAGTTAAATGACTTCTAGTGTAGGAGTGGAGATTGTGAATCATGCCTCTTGGCTTTACAAGTCATCATGAAGTTTGTTCTCTACTCCTGCAGTACAAGATATTTTATATAGCTAATAAAATATCCTTGCATATTACAAACACCTTAATGTTGATCTTTATAGTAAAGTGAGAAGACTATGAATTTCATATACTGGTGCAACTTAAAGCTGTTATTCACTCCCATTATAGAAACATAATTATTTATCTGGGAAAATGGTGTCTAGACTTTATTTGCATCATCAAAATGTATCACCCAAATGAAAGTGTACACAAAACACCTGCTAAGCCACAAAAAAATACAATACCACACTAGAGAAATGTACAAAGTACACACTTCACTAATATGAATATGTCCAGTTTGAACCTGCACAAATGATAATTAAAAGTCATGACAGCCACATTCCCAAACACACACACACACACACACACACACACACACACACACACACACACACACACACACACACACACACACACACATATGTATCTAATGTACTGTTCTATTGCCTAAACAGACAACTACCATCTTATTTTACTTCACACATTTGTTAACTGAGGAAGGCCACTGGACACAAGTCCATTTTGACTGACAGCCCACGGAGCACTGTCTAGTTATGTGACTTGCTAAAAGTCACACAATAAGCAAATAGAGAGAAAAGGTTTCAAACCCCATACACTTTGATTACATTAAGCAGCTCATTAATAGTTCAGAGCCATACTCCTCTGTGCAAACTGTCAGATTGCATTATGACATAATACAGAAGTATAACATCCTAAGAATACTTACTTAGGCAAATGACTCGTGTTACCCTAAATGAGCATTAAAACAGCACAAAAAGAAATCCCTGTCATAGAAATAAAGACATGATAATCCATAAAGATATAAACAGATAGGAAGAAATGAATAAAAAATGATTGATTACAGCTATATTGCTCTCATACATAAGAAACTACTGAAATCCACCAGTGACATATATTTGTGAGTGTGTGTGTGTGACTTGGTTTTATGTAAGAAAATATTGAAAGGGGTCTTTTGTTTAAGAAAACTATTTGAACTTATACATGGGCACCTAATGATATTGTTTCATTCATAATTATTGAAGTTCTCAGTTTTCCCTTTTTGTGACTAATGTTTTCACAGCATGACTCACATTTATAGAAGATCCCTCAGTGTTGGTGTGATTAATCTTAACAGCAAGTTTCACAACAAATGGTATAACTTGCAATTTTGTTTGGCAATCATTAGCTCTTACTCATAAAAATATAATTATTTATTCCTTCCAGCCCACAGAAGGTTATTTAAATAATTAGAACTGACTAGCTCAGAAGTGTAGCACTGAGCACACAATTAGTCATTGTTAAGGAACCAGCTCCCTCTCTTCCACAGTATGCCTGATTCATCAGTGGGATTGCAAGTCACTAACTCTTTCAAGGATAAGCCACAAAATATGACCAGAATTTAACATTAGAGCAATGTTTTCTAGATATAATTGAACCACAAGTATGAAAACAACAGCAATAATTACAAGCTTCCATTTACTGGCATATTAGGCTAGAAGCAGGTGCATTGCCAGAACATTCCATTTTGTACTCATTATCTATTTGTACTGCCCCCCCAACCTGCCTAGGATTTCCATCAAATGGATAGATGCTTCAAAATGTTGCCCCCTTGCAGTTAATAAATGCACACATTATTTTCAGAGTTCCCGCTAAGACTAATAAATATATTGTTTTTACATTTACAATCCTCACTGTAAACAAGTTATGTACTTGTTGATAGAGTCATTAATTTAGGCAGTTGTAAAAATAACATGGCCTGAATGTTTCTGTGTGTTGCAAAGAGAAAATGCACTCTGCAGAGTACAAGGTAGATGCCTGGATATACCCTTGGCTAGAAGATTCGATTTTCCTACTTAGTAGTACAGCTGTCTTGTATTAGGGTCAAGTAAATTTGTATGGAGAAGAGAAAACATATTTGAATAGATATTGCAGTTGGAGGACACATTTACTGTAACTAAAAGCATGCTAATAATATAGGAATGCAGATGGTGATACAATTATCATATTGCTGTATTGACATATATAAGGTTTTTGCTTATATTAATATACTAAGTTTTATGACCCAAAGCCTTTGTCATTGTTTATCAAGTTCTTTTTTATGGCAGACCAGAAATACCTGCTCAGTGACTTAGCAGTGAATGGCTGTTCATTTGAACTTAGAAGCACAGCAATTGTCTTGTTCTTAGTAAGAATGTATCATACCAGGTAGCAGACGGGAAAATCTATCCACATACTAACAAATCAATCTCACCAGGGAATGTAACAAAGATATACAAAAGCAAAAGTGCTCATTGTGGTGAAGAACAGAATTTTGTTTCTCTGCAAAAAAGAATCATAAAAAAAAAGTGTTTTGCTATTTCTTTTTTTTTTCTCAAAACTTTGGATATTACTTGTCATCACATCATAAAAATGAGTAGTTACAGTGCTTCATAAAACAGCATGTGGAAAGTTATTAAGGAATATACAGACACACATGCACATGGGCATATGTATTTATGAGTGCGTGCGTATGTGTGTGTGTGTGTGTGTGTGTGTGTGTGTGTGTGTGTGTGTGTGTGTGTGTATATATATATATATATATATATATATATATATATATATATATATATATATATATATATATATACACACATACATAGATATGGAGAGAGGATGGAGAGAAATATATATATACAGATACATATACACTTCTGCATGGTATTAGTAATTTAATTAACTAACTTAAATTAACTTATACCATTGTGGTGACCCCTAATCGGGAAAAGCCAAAGGAACAACAAATTAAATTATATATTTATTTGTATTTATTAAGTAGGTGGGACACTTTCTTGTTTATTATAGTATCCTATGACATGAAAGTGTTCACAGTGTTGTTTCCTAATAGCTAATCTGCATTGTTGAAGAGTGGAGTTATTGTACCTTCTGTGCAGTTTAATTTGCTACAAAAAAATCCATATGGCAATTGTTTACTATTAATCCATGCCTTTATTTGAGCATTTACATTGCATCCTTTATTTTGGATGCACACAACTTAATTTACAACATGCCTGAGATGTGTATCCATTTATAATCATGGTCTGTGCAGTGATTGAGTTCATGCACCAAACAGTGGAACCCAAGTTTAGGATGATGTCCACTGTAAAAATGGGGTGTATTGTCCCTCTGATATATCTTTAAGCAGAGAACTATTTTACCTTCTGCCATTAGTTATCTTCTATTGCTTGTTGTAATTCATGCATATATCTTTTTGAGGTATATTTGTATTAACTATAAGTGAAATGTATACATTTCAAGCTTTTCTCTTTTATAAGTATACATAAACTAGTTAGTTCCAGTCTTCTTATGTTACTCAAAGTTTGTGAGAATACGAGCACTTTATGTTTATATACATACATACATACATACATACATGCATACATTTATATGTATATTGCATGTATTACATTTAATCATTTCAGTACCACACTTTCTCATAACGTACTCCAAGAATATTATGTTTAAAATTTGTTACATTTTTGTAAATTCTCATATTGCTGTGTTAATGAATGCCAGACGATAATACAATCAAGGCATTCATGTAGCTGGTGACTATGTTGTATATGTTAAGGATAAGTAAGTTCCTATGACTATATAGTGTGATACTTAATGGAAGATTTATTAATAATGCTACTACCTACTTTGATTCAGTGGAGATAGCCAAAATACTGACTAATAATTCAGTATTAACTTTATACCAGAGACATGTATTCTAAACCCACTTATCCCTGATGGAGCCAAGCCATCAACCATCATGAAAGAGAATGCAATGAAGGTGCTGTCCAAAATGAAGAATACCCAACCACAGGACCTGCCAACATACCTGGTTGCCTAATTAATAACACTATCTAAGCATAAGTGGAACCACTCCACAGCCTTTTCAAATTGCTTTGCCCACAGGAGTGGCCAAAACTGTTGTGATGCCACTCAGCTAGGGCAGATCCACCACTGATCCTGAGAATTATAGATGCATTAGACTAACAAGTCTTATATGCAAAGCCACGTAATGTATTTTAACTGATGTAATTGACTATGATATCAAAAATCTTATCAGACTCAACCCCCAGCAGTTTGGCATTGTTCTTTCTAATTAACCATGTAAACTTATTTGAGAGGGTTACTCAGGCTGTAGTCTTTGTCTGCACAGTGTACCTTGACATTGACAAGGCATTCAATACCATTCCACATTCAAATACAATAAGCAAGTTGAAGAAGCCCTCAAATGACCCACATGTGTTTAGAGTGAAAGCCAACTGGTTTAGAGATATGACTAACTCAGTGAGAGTACATGGTCCATCCTTTGAAAGCATGAAGGCAACTAGTGGAGTTCAGCAGGAATCTATGCTGGAATCTCTGCTGTTTGACATCTATTGGCTAACAAAATTGTTTACTAACAATGGAGCTTTTCTCCCTGAGCCTCCACTGAAAAAGGATCATATGCCCAGTCGGACTCTCCCGGTAAGAAAATGTAAAATAAAATAAATGTTTCTCAGATCTCCACTTATCAACCAAGAATATTTGTTTAACAAAGTTTGTGACTGATTGTAAGATAGAAGCCATCCTCAGATCCACCTCTGACACACATGCTTTTCAGTAGGAGTTTACACTTGTAATAGCTAATGTACTGAAAATGGGCTGAAGTTCACTGGCAAAACATGCAGTCTTGTAGCATTTGGTAAGCACCCACTAGCTCCAGTTTACAGCATAGCTTATATAGAAATTCAAAATGAAAATGTCGTGTGTAACCTGGGTATATATGGCTAGACAGTTCCCATACATTTGTCTATCATATTGGTTAGGAAATTCCTTTACTCTTCAGTCCTCACCTTTTTGTATTCTGCTTTAATTAGATCCATTATTGAGTGCAATGTTCTCTTTGGGATGTACTTCACTAAGCATAGCAATCAATTGGAAAGACCTCAGAGGTTTACAACTAAAAAGGTCAAAGGCATAAAGGATATGAAGCAGAAAGAAAGACAGGAAGCTTTATCCCTATACTCAGTTTCATATAAACTTCTGTGAGGTGCAAGCTATGCCTTACTAATAGGGCTATGAGGATTCTCATAGTCCAAGAATTCTTATACCTCAGTAAAACAAACACCAGCTGACACTAAGATGACAGATGTAAATCTACTTCAACAAGTGAATAATACAAGGTGGAGGGATAGATTTGACATGCAGCACCTACACCTCTGGAAAAAAAACTCCCTCTTCAAATTAAGCAGTATGATACATTGACTGCTTTTTAATAAGGAAGTGAACAACTATATGGATGTTCATAAATTCACTTCCTTTAAATAAGCAGATAATCTCTAGCCTTTGCAGAAAAATATGCTCCTTCAATGGACAGGCCTACATCCTTATGCTAAGAAGGGTCAGATGGTCTTCAGCTTCAGATTTCTCCACTGCAGCCAGAAATTCAGCATCTTGGACACTTTTTGAATCCAGACCAGTGGAAATACTGGCAGTTATACAAGTCAACCAACAGCATGTTCATAGGTTCATAGGTGTATACTAGGCTATCAACCTTTATTTATTTATTTAACATTTCTTGACCGGGAAAGTCCGACTAGGTTTCACAGAGCCTGTTTTCAGCGGAGGCCCGGGGAGAAATGCTCCAGATGCATGTCTTTGGAATGTGGGAGGAAACCGGAGTACCCGGAGGAAACCCACACGAACACAGGGAGAACATGCAAACTCCACACAGAAGGCACCCCAGCCGAGAATCAAACCGGAAAACCTCAGTATTGCCCTTATAAGCCTAGACATGTAACCCAAATGTGACCCACAAATTTGATTTATGTAGGAGGTGGTTTACTGACTGCCTCTGTCCTTTAGAGACATAGGTGCCAGACCAGGGTAGACATTACTCTTAAATATAATAGGGAGGAACTCTGCTTCACATGGATATGGAGCCTGTCCCGGAGAATGAGAATTCTCTGAGAAACATATTCATCTCTCCAACATGTCCTATTTATGTCACAAGCAAAATTTAGGTCTTTTGATCTAGTGGTTCTAATGTTGTTTGTTTGGCAGTTGTGCAAAGGTTCATCAAAACAGGGTCTAAGGATGCCTTGTATTCCAGGCAAAGATTACCTCTCAAATTTCTGTATGTTACTGAGTAAAGAGACAGGGCCTTGAGGTGATCAGCATAGGGCATTGTGCTTACTCCCTGCATTCTTTTTGTAAAGATCATTTGTGGACATTCCTTTTGCTGCATTTGTCTTGTCAGGTACATGCCGAAGGGGAATTATATCCTGTGATGAGTCTGATGAGGGCTGAGTATAGTGGTACAATGATTTCTCTGGACCTAGATACCATGCCCTTAATTCTAAATTGAGCAACATAGAAGGATATTCTTACTATCTTGGAAACATTTTTGTTAAAGGCTAGGTCACTATCTATATGAGTTCCAGATCCCTGATTTCCATTATAATTCTTTCCATGGCTTTGCAAATAAGACTAGTCCGATTAATAGGTCTATAGTTGCTAGGATCTGGAAAGGGATTACCGCAACAGTCTTCCATTATTGTGACACAAAGCCCTGTTTTTAGACTATAGTTAAATAGTGACTCCATGTGCCCTGATAAGTAGTGTTTTAGACTGTCCTGGAGGCAACCTGGGATGTTATCAGGGCCCACTAAGGCTGTATTCTTGGCTTTAGTGAGTACATCCAGTACATGCTCCCTTGTTATAGTTGGAAAGGTTGTTTGAGGGTCTTTCTTGGGGGATGGTTTGAGGTGAGATGCGGTAAAGTTGGAACTGAATTTGTCCACTAACAGGTTCACTGTATCTCCATGTGTGATGAATGTGGCATCATTAACTTTCAGTTCAGCACCTTAATGTGTGATGCCACTGAGGTTTCTAACGTAGTTGAAGAAGGCCTTATGGTTATTTTTCACTTTGGAGGCTATCTTAACCTCAAAGCTGGCTTTGTTTATTGGCCTTCTTAGTTGTCTTTTTGGTTTGATGAGAGAGTTTTTATCTTTATGGGAATTATCCTTCATGATTTTTGCCATAATTTATTTTATTTTTGTTGTATATCCTGTTTAATTTGGGATGTTATCAGAGCAGTTTGTTTCTGGAGCTAGTGCTGGGCTTACTTCTGGTAGATGCAGGAGCCTCTATGCAATCAATGACATGGTTGTACAGAGTTTTGGAGAGCAGTTTAACATAGGCTGCTTTATTCTTCGGGCTTGGGGGGACCTTGAAATTTGGCAAACTATCGCAAACTATCACTTAATAAAAGGGCGTTTGCACTGGAATAGTTCCTAACTGTTGTTGGCTTTACTGTGGTTATGGAGTTGATTTTGATTTCAAAGGAGACAGCTTTATGGTAAGACTTTACCAGGGAAGAAGAGACTTGGTGGGGGGGAATGATGCAGCATTCTTCCATATTTGTGAATATAATACCCAGTATGTTGGAGCCTCTAGTGGGCATATTCACTATTTGGTCAAGGTTGTTTGTATTTACAAAGTCCAAAAATCTCTGTGCCTGTAGATTTGAGGTCGGTTAGGATTCCCAGTCTATACAGGGGTCATTAAAGTCTCCCATGAGTAGAGTGTTAGGTTAGATGGTAAGTGTCTCCAGTAGGACCAAGTATGCATTGTGAGCTTCTTGCGACATGGAGGGTGACCTATAGCTGGTTAGGATATGATACAGGATTTTTTCTATGATGATCTGCTAATGAAGGAACACCAGCATGTCATCCTATTTGACCAACCTTGAGGTATGTTTGCTACTGACATATATCAAGACACCTCCACCTTTAGACCTTGTCTGTGCAGTTACTGGTCTAAAAGTGTGAAAGGCCTTGAAATCTTACTCTGCCAGGGTACTTTCTGCTTCTTTAAACCATGTCTCAGTAACTGCACAGCTGTTCATATCTTCCAGTGTGAGGAGGGCTTGGAGGGAGTGTATTTTTTTTATTTAGACTTCTGGCATTGAGCAATAACACCCTGAGATTTGGTTGAGATGATTTTGCTATGTCAGTAGGTTTGTCAATTTGGCATTGCTTCAAAATGGCACTGCAGACGTGGATGAAGTATATACTTTTTATCAGGCAAGGGAGTGGTTTATTGTGCTGTAAAACAAAGTGTTATTGGTACACATGTTTAATTCACATCCCTTCCCCCATTCGAGCTGGTACTGCCCTACTTAGTAGCTGTCATAATAATATAACCCTTATGTAATTTAAATAAAATTTATAATGATGTGGTTACCTTTTATTTAACCAGATTATTAAGTAGATTATTGTCTGTGATTTTATCCAAGACAATATACTACATGGCTGGTACAATTATATACTTTTTATTATTTTTTTTTTGACTTAAGACGAGTTTAAGTTCACTACTTCTACTACTATTGTCTGATTAATATACAGTGATTAACTAGAGATATATGCACTGAAAAATCTTCCACAAAATGAAGTTTCTTATACTGTTTTCTTTAAGTATTAAGTGGTTGCTGGTACACATGAAACAATACATCATCTCTAGATGCCCATATTCACCGAGGTGGCTGCAGAAATATATTCATGCTGCGGTGTATTGCGGCTAGAAGATTATTAAGGGCACTTTGTTAGGCCAGATTAATAAGGGTGCTTTATTGGGTCAAATTATGCTAAAGAATATTAAATTCTACTAACTTTAATGTTGTTGCACAATATTGAAATCTGCAAACTCTATAGGTGTGGCCACTCTACACATAACTACATTTTCTAATTTTGTTGATGTGCAAGTTATTTACTGTTTACCTACTTCTTTACAGGGTAAGGTTTTATGGACTGCTCTCTTGGCAATGTTTATTCTCTAGGTGTTTGTTACTGTAAAGGGTACTACCAAATATTCCAGTGCTGTGATCACTTATGAGCAAATGCTCTGAATTTATAGCAGCAGAGAAAAAACAAAAGTAATGTGAGTCCTCTGGCCAATAAAATTACTACACTACGAGCCCTTTTGTGTGTTTCCCATCTCAGACCAGGCACATAACTCCTGCCACTGGACAAATAAACACATTTCTCCTAATGTAAAAACTCAGTAGAAGAGACCCACAAGTGATACCACAAACCAATTAACCAGCTAGCTGGAAATTCCTTGTTGAAGGCAATTTCAAGGCAGTATTACAGCAGTGACACTGAGAAGAAGAGCATTTGTTTACAAAAATACTGTGAACTGCACAAATAAAAGTAGGAAATAGTTGCAATAACTAAAAATAACTTAAGCAAGTGTGGCTTAGCATTCAAAAGTACTTAAGATTGCTTGGATGGCACCATATACAAGTAAATTGCTTTCCTGAGCTCTGGGTAAAAGAGCAGCAGACAATATATGGTAAAGGAGGTTTATTCAAGAGGAATGCTGATTTGCTGGGTCATCACTCAGTGTCATGGATCTCTGGGAAAAATGGGCAGGAAGAGTGCCTAAATAGCTTATACAAAAGGCAATAATAATGAAAGAAGGGAAGGTGGGACTTTGGAAACCAGATTTCCATAAAAGGCAGAGGCCAGAGATGCAGCCTTATAAAATCACAACAGGAAAATGATGGGATGTTTGGGGAAACAAATCAATGAAGAAGCAGTTTAGTTAGAAAGAGATAGAATGAAATAAAGCCAACATCTAAGTTCTTGCAGAAACTTAAGTTAAATGATTCAGGGGTGGATGCAATCACAAAGGATTGCAGAACAGAAAGCACTAGAATGGAAATTTAAAGCAGATAAATGATAAGCAAAAATGTAAAACTATAGCGGGTAAAACTGTAATATCAACACTGTAAAAACACTGCAGCACAAATACTGGAGCAGAAAAAAACAGTACCCTTATTACTGAAATGCTACTACAGTTTAAGGCACCAAACTATGCATACCTTTACCAGTAACACTGATCATGAAAACTGCAGTGATAACTGACTAAATAAGGCCAAAATCTGGCAGTAGGACACAGTTCTGCCACAAATGTGAATGAAATTACAAGACTAGGGCCAGCAGGATTTAAAATATAGCTACCTTTTATAAGTAATCCTACTTGTTGAGATATAAGTGAAGTATAATGTAGAAACAAAATCTTTTCACAGCAGCAAAGTAAGCTACACGACTATGGTCCCAGAACAAACTAAAAATGCAAACTGATAACTTTTTTTGGCTAAAACAATGAAAAAAGCAGAAAATTTAAAAAAGTATTACCACATAGGCCACTTTAAGTGCATCTTAAATATTTTAAACAGAATTAAGTTGTTTGTTTCCTTTTTGACAAAAAACTTTTTACTCACAGTTCAAGACCTCTCCGAGTCTTATAAGAATGACCCTTGGGGGTAGCTCTGGGCTGGATATAGCAGACTATCCAGAGAGGGTTGCAATCAAATAAAGCCAAAATTGGAGCTCTTTCAGAAAATCTAGCTTAATGTCTTGGGGTGGGGGCTGCAAGCACAAAGAACAGGGAAAGACAAAGGCACTGGAATGCAACTTCTCTGGGCTGCATGTCAATGACTCCCAGGCAGGTTAGAATTTCAGAAACTTTAGCTTAATGTCTGAGTGGGGGGTAGGGCAGACACAAAGAACAGGGGTCTGAGGCTGAGAGTATACTCATTTTTAATTATAAAAACAAAAATACAAAGAAAATAGGTTAGCACTTTCGTGATTTCCCACTTCTTCAGACCTTAATAAAATGGCTTATAATAACTAGAAGTTTAAATACTAAAAACAACCAATAAAAACAGTCAGAGTTAATGTGGCAAACCCCTTTTTTCAAAAGGGGTTTTAAAGGCATAGCACGATTCAAGCCTAGTGAAACATAGGCTTTGAAATCAACAATCCATTTCAACTCAATATACTCTGTCTCATTACACAAATCTCCTTCTCTTAGACCTTCAATAACTTTCTGTAAAACCAAATATTTAAAACTGTGATTCACTCCAGCCTCAGATACATGTATGGTTAGTGCATTCGTCAGTTTGCTGTTGCGTATATCATTTTGATGTTCCAGCACTCTCTCCTTGAACATACAATTGGTCTTGCCTATATAATAACAGTCACATTGGTTGTGCTTAGCCATATATACTATATTTCTAGTACAACAGTTTGCATAAAAATAAAACTCTATAGGTCTAGAGCTCAAGAGGTGAATGATCATATGTGTTGACCAGATATTACTACAAACTTTACATGACCTACAAGCATATGTACCCTTGCGTTGTGAGATGTGTTGCCCACAAGGCCTGTTCTGCTTATAACATAAGAGTTGTTTTAGATTCTTATTATTTTTAAAACTAAACTTAGGGACAGGTTCTGTCAATCTACTTAATGTTGGATCTGTCAACAAAATAAGCCAATTCCTCTTGATAGTATCACAAATCTTATTAACTTGGCCAGAATAAGTTAACCATATCATATTTGCTCCCTTAGTGACATACATCTTATCATTCATTATTACATCAGGAGATCTATCAGAAAAGTACGGTTGAGTTTTCTTCGGTTCTAGCGTATTAACTTCTTCTATTGCTCTCTCTATTTCACCAATTTTGTAACCTCTTTTCAATAAGTCTGGGGGTAAGGCATCAAGGGCCACCTTTAACGATTCAGAATCTGTATGCAATCTCATATATTTAAGAACTTGATTTTTCACCACATTTTTAGTAATATGCCTAGGATGCATGCTTGAATGATGTAATATATTATTTTTTCTGCATGTTTTCCTATACATTTTTGTGGACAGATTGCCTACCATATTCTTACTAACAGTTATGTCTAAAAAGTCAATAGTATCTAGAGAATATTGTAGAGAGAATGACAGATAAGTGGTAGTATTCCCTAGAAAATGTACAAAACTGTGTAGCTCTTCTACATCACCATGCTAAATGAAAAAGATGTCGTCCACAAAATATTTATAAAAGAAGACATACAACCTAAACATCTCACTATTAAAGACACACTCTTTTTCCCAGTTAGCTAGAACTATATTGGCATACATGTTTGCACATGCTGTGCCCATTGCTACACCTACAACTTGCAGAAAATATTCCGACTCAAAGAGAAATACATTGTTCTCCAAGATCAGATCTAACAGAGCACAAATCATGTTGACTTTAGAACTAGAATAGCTACTTTCCTTAATCAGGAATTGTCTCACATTATCAATCCCATCTACATCGGGGATAACAGTTTCCTGTTTATTACCTTAAGACAATCCCAAAGTTAATAAATATCACCTGTGGCAGGCAACATTTTTAAAACTACAACCACCCTTGTCACTATCATATGTTCATTTATCAGTTATCTCTGTTACCTGATTGTTTCCAGCCCCTTATAAGAGCAACTAACAGGGTCTCTACCCGCTTCGCTCCCCACCCTGCCCCCTATTCCCTCCCGCCCCAGTGGTCCCACCTTTATTACACTCACAAATCCCTCCCATCTTTCCAATAACCAACCACAGCGCTAACCCAACACTACCTCCTCCATCTTCCCACTACTATCACACCTCCTCAACTAACATGTACAAGCATACCTTATTTATGCTCACTGCATGCACTCTACTTGCATATCTTACATCCTACCAAAGCTCCATCATTCCCCCACTACCACTACCACTGTACTACTACTCACACCACCACTCATGTCTCACCCTCACTCAGCTCCCCTCCCACCAATTCAAGAACCATCCCTATGCACACCCCACATATTCTACCAACTATATTACTCAAACATAAAGCATCCCTACAACTTAACATAGTAACCCTCCCACCATACCTATTACTCACAGAGCACAATCATAAAGTTTCCTTATAAACAAACACATTCAAAAACTGATAAAACTAATAACCTCATGCATATCAAAACTAGCCCTAAGTGGAGTCATCCACCCTAACCCTGGCCCTACCATCTCCAACCCCAATCCTCATAATCAGACTAGAAACCACAACTTCTCCCATATTACAGCCAATAGAAAGCCAAGTGACTTCCTTCAACTAAGCCTAAATATTAGACGTATATCCAACAAAGTCCATGAACTCCATGCCACCATAGACATGTACTCCCCAGATATAGTCATCCTGACAGAAACCTGGCTAAAACCTCACATTACCAGTGAGCAAATACTCCCTACAGGTTATGGCATACTAAGAGTAGACCGGCTAAACAAGAAAGGAGGCTGTGTAGCTATAATATTTAAACAGCATCTAAACATCCAGATCTTAAAATCATCAGCTCCACAAATAGGCAATAAAGAAATAATATATACCAATCTCAAAATAAACCAAAACAAAACCATTAACATAATTGGATGCTACTTCCCACCTGGCCAAAACATCCCTCCACTAGAAAACCTCCTCAGCTGGTCTACCCACCATCTCCCCCAAGAAACTATCATTTTAGGTGATTTCAATATTGACTGGCAATCCTGTTCTGGCAACCATCCAACCCATCATGTAAACCTTTATGGCTTCACCTAACGAGCCCAGTCGCCAACCAGGATAAATAAAAACTCCAGCAAGCACACTACCCTGGACTGGATACTAGTCAGTAAGAGTCCCCAGTCATATATAACAGGCTGCTTATCAGATAGCCTCAGTGATCACTCCCCAACATTCCTACTCAAAAAATACCTATACCAAGCTAAACCTGTCATCTACCGTCAAATACGTAAAAAACTAAACTTTAATCCACTCATATTCATCTCATCCCTGAAGGAATGTAACTGGCATCCTCTAAAGTACCTCAGTCTTGATGAAGCAGTTGAATTTTTTAATTCTACCTTCCTGAGCATCCTTAATTACCATGCCCCCATAAGACTTTCCAGAATCAAAGCACAACCCTCCCCATGGCTACAGAAAACCACTAAGTCAGAAATGAAAAACAGGGATAAAGCCTGGGAGCACTGTCACAAAACCAAAACCCCCTCAACTAGACAGAAATTTCTAGAACTATGCAATAGAGTAAAAAAGCTAATAAAACAGGACAAATTCCAATACTACCAGTCTGCCCTAGACTCCTCCCAACTCAGCCCCAAACAATTCTGGTCCTCCATAAACTCCATCCTCCACCCAGGTAAAGTCAGTACCCCTCCTCCTAACATTGCTCACTCCTCAGAAAATATTGCTACCTCATTCAACACACACTTCACACAAACCATACTATCACTAGCTAAACAACACAACCCTCCCTCCAACCCACACCTTCAACTAGTAATCTCCCCACTGCCTTCTCTTTTTCTCCTGTACCTACCTCCAACATAAAAAAACTCTTAACTAAACTTAAGCCCACCAAATTAGCAGCAGACAACCTCCCAAGTGAATACCTACAAATCGCAGCTGATGCTCTGACCTACCCAGTATCCATCTTGATTAAACAATCTCTGTCAGAAAGTTACTTTCCCACACTGTTTAAAGTATCACATATAATTCCCCTCCACAAAGGCAGACCCTCCACAGAACTAAACAATTACCGCCCCATAGCTATTCTCTCTCCACTCTCCAAAATACTAGAGAGATGCATACACTCTCAAGCCTCAGACTACCTCCTTACTAACAACCTCCTTTCCAATACTCAGCATGGTTTCCGACCAAACCATAGCACCACCACTGCCTTACTCTCCTTTACTAACACTATCCTTCAGCATAAAAACAATAGCTATCTCTCCTCTGCTACTTTCCTAGACCTATCTAAAGCATTTGACATGGTCCCACACAAACAACTTATCTCTGTCCTCAATAACCTATCCTTTTCACAATCAGTCACCAACTGGTTTCAGAGTTACCTGTTTGACCGCCAACAATTCATTGTATGGCAGAATGACATATCTCCCCAACTACCTGTCTCCATAGGGGTTCCCCAAGGATCCATCCTTGGACCCCTACTCTTCTCTGTTTTCACCAATAATCTAGCCTCTGCCACTAAACATGGCACACTCATAAAATACGCAGATGACTCAACCATCATCTGCTCAGCCCAGTCCCTACCCCAACTGCAAAAAGTCACACAGGAAGCCTTTTCCTCTGTTAAAACTTGGTTATCCAATGCCCAATTAATACTCAACCCAAAAAAAAACTAAACTACTCATCTTCCAACCCACCAAACATACTCAAAACAACTCTCACTTTAACATCACAGCAAAAGACAACACCACTATATACCCAACTGAACACACCAAATTGCTAGGAGTGGAAATAGACAATAAACTAAAATGTGACATTCACATATCCATGACCATAAAAAATTCCACAAAAAACTAGGAGCATTATACAGAAATAAGCAACTTCTCACCAAAGCAGCGAAGATTTCAATAGCAAATTCCCACCTTATCTCCACCCTACTTTATGCCTCTCCAATATATACCAACTTAAGGCAGTGCGATCTAAACAAGCTAGAGACCTGCTACAACAAAATTGCCAAATTCGCCTCAGGGGCATCCTACCATAGTCACCACTGTCTCTCACTTGCTGAACTGGGCTGGCTTGAACTCCCTCACTTCCTTCAATGGTATCAACTCTCACTCACCCACAAACTAGTAAACCATCCACTAAATGTCCCATCCCTCCAGAATCTACTCCAACCCTATTGCACCACCAGACCACTAAGATCCAGCAACAAAAATCACTTGCAGATCACTAAAGCCAATAACTCTGCTGGTGAAGCACTATTCTCTTGCGCCATAGCCAAATTATGGAACTCCCTCCCACCCACAATTACCTCCATACCATCATGCACCCACTTCAAAACTTTGCTAAAAGCACACCTAAAAACATGCTGGCTATGCCCTTGCAACTCCCATTCTAATATCACCCACCCCATCCAACCACTACCTTTCTTTCCACTCCACTAACTACCTTGATTATAGCAAGCTCAGATGCTCATAAGCCTAGTACTTATTATACAGCAGGAACTTCTTGTTGTAACATTTGTTAATGTCTGTTATGTACTTCACAGATAGATTCTAGTTGTCTACTGATGTACTACGTTCTTCATCTGTAAATATGTTGTAAGTAATTGCTATGTAAATTGTTAATTGTTATGTAATCCAAGTTAACTACTGTCTGTTTGTTTTAACTGTGGAGCTTTTCTCCCCGGGCCTCCGCTGAAAATGGACCTACATCCAGTCGGACACTCCCGGTCAACAAATACAAATAAATAAATAAATAAACAGTAAAGAGTGAATTCACATCTACAGCTATGAATAAACACTCTTTTGACCTCACTCTCATCCTTGTCCCTAGCTCAAGCATACAGATGTTCCAAAAATTGCTTACTATCCCTTATAACAATGTGAATTGTATCTAGTATGCTCTTAAGGTGCTTTTCAACATATATGGACATTGGCTCTGTGAGCCACCCCCTTCCTGATACTATAGGGCGAAGGGGAGGATTCAATAAGTTCTTATGTATTTTTGGCAGACCATATATCACTGGTATGGTGGGATGCTCAACAGTAAAGTATGGATACAGAGAATAATCAATTTGATCTGTCATAAGCAAATTAAGCAAATCATATAAATAAAAATTCAATCTGTTGATAATGCCATTTACCTGAAACTTTTGTAATATGACATATACAGTATTGGGGAGTGCTACAGAATCCTGAAAGGCCAAAATCCTGAAGACCAAAATCCTGAGACCAAAATCCTGAAAGTTCAAAATCCTGAAAACTCAAAATACTGAAAACTCAAAATCCCGAAAACACACAGGATACTTATTCCAGCACAAGTACATACAGAATGAAATAAAACACAAACTATATTACTGTTCTACAAGTATAAGCAGGGGGGCAAGCCCACCTGCACCCCTAATGTGGGGGGCTGCACCCCCCACACCCCCTCCTACTTAAATATATCAACTCCAAGATTGCACTTAGTGTAGTGAAGTGCAATCTTCGAGTTGATATATTTAAGTTGCAAGGGGTATTGGGGCACAACCCCCATATGGGGGGTGCAGGGGGCTTGCCCCCCTGCATATAGTTGAAGGGTAATATATTTATGTGTGTACATGTAGTGGAATATATTAAGTGTTGGTATCCTTTATGTTTTCAGGATTTTGAGTTTTCAGTATTTTGAATTTTCAGGATTTTGAACTTTCAGGATTTTGGTTTTCAGTATTTTGGGCTTTCAGGATTCTGTAGCGTGCCTCAGTATTGACATATAACATGACGTGCATTTTATTCAAATAATCTGACTTATCAAAAACGACTATCCCACCACCTTTGTCCACTGGTCTAATAACCAAGTGTTCAGCTCTGGTTAACATGTTAAGAGCCTCGTACTCCTTAGTAGATAAATTAAAGAAGCCACTCTTACTCTTTTCATCAAATGAACTCCTTAGATCATCCTGACAAATTTTAATAAAGGCTCGGATTTGGTAATGTACAAACATTCTGCATTTCTATATCATTCTTCATAATGCTTCTAGCAAACATTTTTAAGTCTAGGATGCCTCATTAACTCTGACTGTTTTTTATTGGCTGTTTTTAGTATTTAAATGCCTAGTTATTATAAGCTATTTTATTAAGGTCTAAAGAAGTGGAAAATCACTAAAGCGCTAATTTATTTTCTTTGTATTTTTTGTTTTATAATTAAAAGTGAGTATACTCTCAGCCCAAGACGTCTTATTTTCATTAAGAATTTATTTTTTGGGCTTGTCTGGTTCCACCATATTCTACTTTTATTTACAAAGAACAGGGGAACAGAAGGCACTAGAATGCAACTTTAAGTAGGCAAATAATAATAAGAATATAAAACTGTAGGAGCAAAACTGGAATATCAACACTGTAAAAGCACAACAAGCACACATCCTGGAGTAGAAAAAACAAGACTCTCAATGATGATATTCTACTATAGTTGAAGGTGCCAGACTATGTAGAAATTTACCAATAACACTGTTTATGGGGAAACTGCAGTAATAAATGACTAAATAAGTCTGAAATCTGTTAATAGTACACAGGTCTGCTACAACCGTGAATTGAACTACAAGACTAAGGCCCAGCAAAGTTTAAAATACATCTACCTTTTACAAGTAATTCTACTTGTGGCGATAGAAGTGCATTATTTATTTATTTATTTATTCATTTATTTACAGTTTGATGACCAGGGAGGTCCACTGGGCTCAAAAAGCCCGTTTTTCAGTGGAGGCCCGGGGAGAACAGCTCCATAATACAGAGTACAAGCTACATAATACAAAATACAATACATAGTTGCAAATAAATTATAAAGTAGAAACACAATCTTCTCTGAATCAAAAATGGCGGCAGTTCTGTAAGCACTGCTATTCCTAGTTCTCTGACTTTGCTCAGAAAAAAAAAATATTTTCAGCTAACCCAGAGGAGCTAAATCAACACAAGAAGATGAGAAATTAACCTAAGAGATGCTACAGCATCAATAAAAACCAAATGAAGAGGAGGAAAATACAAACACCAGAAGGATTAACTAAGACAACGTTAATAAAGTTTCTCAGTTTTTTAAACCTCTTGCTATTTCTGGTGCTTCCTAGTGTCCTTCTGCTGGGTTTACTGGTTACTGTATTTATGCAGTGTTGCTGGGCAATAATTTCATCTTTATTTTTGAGATTTTGGTGATTAATGGAGGAATTGGAAATCCAGAGTAGTTTTCCAGTTGGGGAAACTTTTAAAGAGGATCGAATAGGTACATTTCAGAATGTGATTGGACAACTCACCCAACTTGTTGATTTACTTTAACAAACCTCTTCTAGGTTGGTGAACACTGGCCTAGAAGTTAATAGTCCTGTTGGTATGATCTCAGACAATCAGGAAGGGATCGTTAGGGATGGTAACAACATGGTGAGGATGTGAACCGAAAATAGCATGAAAAGAAAATGGTAGCATGCAGTAGAATCTTCTTGCTCAGAATTGTTTTGATTGTAGTGGTTTTCTGAATATTATATGGGCACAACAAAAATAATAGAGGACTGGTAGGGATGAAAGATATTCGACTGAAACTTCAGAACAGAAGGAACAATGGCAAAATAAAAAAGGTGACCATATTATACTTTCCAGTGCTCCCAAAAGTATTAGTGGTAACAATGTGGAGCCTACACAGGGTTTGGTTGCCTGGCTATCAGATACATTTTATTTTTCTGCTTTTATATTATGGATACTTATAATATGACTCTTAAATTATATGACAATATGTTAAAATATAAGACTCTGGGATTGGACAACAGTTATTTGAAAGAATGTATTAAAACAAGTATTGTTCCGAAGGGGCTCAGAGTTTTCAAATAACCTAATAGTACCTCACAAAGAGGATTACTGGTCTCAAACAGATGCCCTAAACTGACCGTCTCAAAAACTCCCAGCTTTACTCTGTAGCATATTGCCTACTCCAAGGAGATCTCTGCCTAAAATACAAAGCTATGTTAAACCCAGAGCCGTTGAACATGCTACACCTAAAGAAATCCCAATCCCTCTGATCTACATGCTCTGGGGACCTAAACCTAGTCACCACAATAAACAGGACATGCTGGAAGGATAGATTCCTGTCCCAGAGACTTCCTATACTCTGGAACAAGCTACCCATCTATGTCAAGCAAAGTTCCTCATTAGCACTCTTCAAGAAAAATCTTGATGAGTGGATGGGAAATAGGAAATACACCCTGGGGATCACTTCTGTGGCTCTGTTCAACAGGGGCACAGGAAATTAACTTTCTTGGGTAGCATAAGCCAGGGAACCTTGTTGGCTAGGCTTACTTAGGCCCTTGGGCTGATAGCCTAGTACCTACCTATGAGCCTATGATCCTATGTAGTGGATGACTCTGAATTCCATAAAGAATTGATAAAGATTTTTCATACATGTGGTTTTGAAGTCATGAAAGCCATCTTTAGACAGAATGAAAGGGAAATTAAATTACTATATAAACAGATAGAAGTCATTAATAATATGACTACTACTGACTTAACATTTACTATAGATGAAAATAAGTCAAAATATTTCAATATTAGACAGAAGTTTAGTGAAAAATGTGCTTTTATACTTAAAAGGAAGTATAAGAAAACAGAGAGAATAGAAGTAAATATGAAGAAAATTTCAGTTACTCTAAATCTAAAGCTTTTAAGGAGCCACCTCAAGAAATAATAAATTTGAGAATGTGGGAACGGAATGGGGGATAATAACTATAGTTCACCAAGAAAACAGGAAAGTAGACCTGGGTATTCTCAATATGCTGCTAACAGAGTTTTCTCCATTGAGGAGGTCAGAGAGAGATTGAAAAACAAAACACCTACTTATTATTATTACAACAGGGGAAGTGCTTTGGAAAGGGCAACATACTGATATTATAGCAATGTAGATATTAATAAAGTATTTATTAATTTCTTTATTAAAGGGCTTAAGTTCATCACTAGCAGGAAAAGTGAGATAAAGTGTTGATAGACTTGAAATTATTTGTATGGAAAAAGAATTTAGAAATATTGTTTCCAGTGGAAGGTCAGAGCTCAGGACAAGAATGTTTTATTAAAAAGAAAAGCACATTTAACCCACCCTTGCACCCATAGCTTACGAACTTTGAAACCCTGGTAGAAAGAGAATTTAGGAAGGCTATTGAGGATAGTAAAACCTAACCCACCCTCTCTTTAGAAGAGAAACTGTTGTTTGAAGATTTGAGACATAATAAGTAACTGAGACTCATGAAACCAGATAAAGGGGCAGGATAGTATTGATGGACAACATATTGTATATGGCAAAAATGAAGAGTATGTTGAATGATGAAAATAAATACTCCAGTATATCTAAAAATGAGATAAATGTGTCCTAACAAAAATAGGCTTTATGTTTAAAAGATTTATTAGATGAAGGTATTATAGATCTAGATACTTTAAAATATTTGTGGATAGAAAAAACATTGGTACCATCAATATTTGAGATTCCAACAAGATATAACATTACAGCCAAACATCTATACTTAAATACTCAGAACCCCCTAATAACTAATTACAAAATTATAAATACTTATTATTTTCTAATTAGTCTTTCAATCCCAATACTTACAACTACATGGACAGTATTAAAATGTTCCTCTTTAATATATCTTAGGAGATAGTTTATATGGTAAATAGCTGTCTTAGAACAAATCATTGTGCCATTTATCTTAAAATGCTTGTAAAATATTTAATTTAATTTTATCAAATAAAATAAATAAATACAATTATTTAAATGCATTCCTAACTAAAATAATAAAACAACAGTACCACCTAATGGGCAAAAGTACATTTCTATATACAACCCTAGCTTGAAAAAATGTAGGAATAAAATATACAGTTGCATCAAAAGGAGAAAACAATCAACATAATTTCTATTTCTTTTATAATTGCAAAATTATTTAGAAAAAATATATGAATAAAAATATTTTCAAAATCTAACAGCCCTTAATTTCAAAACTGTGGCCAAGGAAATATTTTTATTTAAACCGGGTAGTCTATTGGCTTCTAAAACCAATTGCCAATAGACTTCTCTGTACTTTGTTTGGTCTCCTGTGGTCCCCCTCTGGGATCCTGAATCACTTCCTCTAAAACAAAGAAAGTAAATCTAGCCTGAGTACAACTCAAAATGTTCTTATATAATGCATTCTTTTCATCAGTGGTCTGTACATCATATACGTATTCATAGATTCTCTTTTTAAGCTTGCGTACCATCTCTCCTATGTAAAAGGTGTCACTTCTTTTACATTGTACTAAATAGACCACGCTTATACTATTACAATCTGAATAAGTCACAGCTTCAGTATATCTATCCCTTGCCCCAACAAATACTGCCTCCATATTCACTATAAAGGGGCACTGTGCACAAACCCCACATTAATATATGCCAACTTTCTTTCTCTCGCATCTTGTGGAGTGATTTGAGTCCAAAAGTTCTTTAATATTGTTACCTTTCCTAAAGACAAATTTTAATAGTTCCTTAAAAATATTTTCTAGATTGGAAAAACTATCAAACCTAATCCAATTATTAGTTATAACTTCCTTAATAATGTAAAAATCACTATTATAATTCATTATATATGTTCCTTTGTACTGATTATTCCATTCAATATTAGTTGAGCCAATATCCTTAATTAAAATTCATTTATTGTAACTGGATTGTTCTTCTCCTAGAATGGTATTGTATCTACCCTTCCTTTCTTTCATCACTTCCTTCATCACTTTGTCTATCAAATTAGAGGGGTACTTTCTATCAATAAACATGTTTTTATGTTCATTACATTCATACATATCTTGATCTTCTCAGGTCATTCTAGAAACCCATATAGATTGCCCTTTAACAGTACTTTTCTGCTTATATGGATGTACACTAGTATAATACAAATTTAAATTAGAGAAGGTATCCTTACAATAATCAGTAGATTTAAATCCTTATATTTTATCTAATTTATAGGTGGTAACATCTAGATAATTCATTTTATCTTTGGAAACATTGTAAGTAAATCTAAGGAATTCTGTAGTGTTATTAATATACCCCAAGAATTCCATCAATTTAACTTCCGAAACCTACCCAAAAATATAAATGTCACCTAGGTATCTCTTGCACAAATTCCAGTTTCTGGAATAAATATAATTAAAAATATGGTTTTATTCCCACATGTGGAGCACTGTATTAGCATATGTTGGGGTGCAACATGTTCCCATTGCTCCCTCACTTTCTTGTTTAATTAAATTCATCTTCAAAATACATAAAATTATTTCACAGTACTAATTCCATAAGTTCAACACACAGCTTAAATTCATCATTAGAAAATCCTCCTTTTCCTACCAGGGTTTTTCTTCAAACCATTCAAGCCCAGTTTTATGAGGTATCACAGTAAATAAATCCATAATATCAATCATCACAAACCTCAACTCCTTATTTTAAATATTAGGCTTAATAATCATTAGAAAGTCCCAAGAATCCTTCATGATCCCATTTTGTTCTGTCCAAACTTTCTTTAATTTTAAATCCAAAACTTCACTAAGAGGTAGGTTAGCAACAATTATAGGCCTATTTTTGTGGAATTTTGGAATGTCAACAATTGATGGTACCAATGTATTTTCTATCCACAAATATTTTAAAGTATCTAGATCTATAATACCCTCATCTAATAAATCCTTTAACATAAAGCCTATTTTTGGTAAGACACATTTATCTCATTTTTAGATACCCTGGAGTATTTATTTTCATCATTCAACATACTCTTCATTTTTGCCACATACAATATGTTGTCCATCAATACTATCCTTTTGTAAAGGACTAAAATGCAATGACTGAAGTTAAGCATTAATAAAGTTTTCTCATTTTTTAAACCTCTTGTTGTTTCTGATGCTTCCTAGTGCCCTACTGGTGAGTTTACTTGTTACTGTATTCTTGCAGTGTTGTTGGGCACTAATTTCCTTTTTTTTTGTGTGGTTCTGTCCTGGATATAACAAGTCAGCTAGTGAGGGATCCAATTAAATAAAACCAATATTGGAGCTCTCTTTGAAACTTTAGCTTAACTCATTAACACCTACATGGTGTGGAATGTAACACATCTAGTAGCCTACACACATCTTGAATTCCAGAGCATCTTTTGAAAAGAATCTTAAAAAGCATAAGATAAACAAATGCAAATATTTTGTGAACAATAAAAACTACTAAAACCATACAGATAGTAATGTTATCAGTAAGAATTGTTCTTCACATTCTTAAAATTCTGTGCATTCATAGTTTATTCCATGAGTATTATATTATAATGCACATAAACCCAAAATTATATTTTTGTAAACTTTCATAAACAAATTTTCATATCTTGAAAACTGTACAACCTAGACTTATATTGTTAGAACATTTTTTAACTAGACACAAGCTTTCATATGACAACAAGAAATTCCTCTATAAGTGCATGTTTATTGAGATATTTACATATAATGAAAACATATGCCTAACTGTATAATTAGTAAAAACAAAATGAAAACTCCAGCAAAGCTCGAACTTCCACTGAGTGACCTTCCAAACCTCTTGTATCAGAGGCACATGGGATATATGCAAATGATCCTTATGAACATCAGGTGTTTCAGCTAATTGACAATTCTGAATGCCCATGACTTGTTTCATCGTTTTAATGGACAATTTCAGGCCAACAAAGCCAAACCCCACTAGCTGTGGATATGCATATTTCAGCCTTGTTATGACCTCATCAGCACAGCACAAGCAGAGTATTTGACTAAGCATTAGAAACACAGGGGTGTTAGACCCAGCTGATGTCCATTATCATTAGGGTCACTGCAAAAATACTGGGTTTTCAGTGACCTTCTCACTCATTGTTTTAGTTTGTTGTTTGGGATATTTTTGATGTGCAACTTACAGTGTAAATATCAAAGACAGTTTTTTCAACAGCATCTGAAGTTTAACTTAATATCATACAACACTTTTTAAGTCACTTGGTTTATGAAATATTAAACATATATGGAAATATTGCTTATTTTCATAATTACTAGCAATATTTCCATAATAGTTATATAAACCAGCATTGGCAGTGAGTTGTCCTGTCTCTCACACTGTTGTTTCACACCATACACCTCAATATCACGTGTGTCTCTCAGTTATAAAAAAAGTAACATAAATTTAAAAATATAAATGATAAGTGGCAAACAAAGATTAATTTCTCCCAGTTGAACATCCTGCACTAACAGCCTGAGTGTCAGTTTATTAATAACACCTTGCCTTTTCTAATACTGCATATTATTAGCTGATAAGTCATTTAGTTAAAGAAGCTATATACAAAAATGTTCTGGACACCATAAGGCAATATGGGTAGGAACTGGATGTATACAAAAAATGGCACTTTATGCTTGAATGAGTGAATGTCAGGGGGGTGCAGACACAAAGAACAGGGGAACAGAAAGTCACTGAAATGCATCTTCTCTGAACTGCAGGTCAATGACCCCAAGCAAGTTAGATTTTCCGAATCTCTTCTGCTCCCAGCATCATTTCGTTCAGTCTTTCACTACATTCCTCCTCTCATTTGACATTGTGATGACTCATGCCATAGCTGATTTTGCCCATAAATATTGCCTTTGCCCTCTACAATTGTGGGTACTTTGTTCCATCACAGTATTTATTGTAGTTTGTTGTTCAGTTTATAAATGATATTTACAAGCTGTTCAAGGCTTTGCGTTTATAAGATGATGAAAATCATTACCTAGCTATACAATGCTTAACTGCTTGTAGGACTAACCTTTCCTTTGTTCCTGCTGGATGCTGAAGCTTGTGTTTAGAAAAATAAAATTTAATAAAGATTGGTCTTTTTGGTCATGTTATATTCCTGCTTTATCTTCTTCACAACCCAGTTTTGAAATACAATTCTTGATCTTTGAAAAGCTTGGTCATCTTCATAGAATACGTTCATAGATTAGTACTAAGCTAACTGTTCTTGTGAGCCATTTTAAGCCTAGCCAATTATCCCCTGTGAGACTCAAACCCTGTACCTTGCATTTGTAAGGCAACCACTTTAACCATTAGGCCATGCTCCCAACCCTTTGCATCTGCTTTATTTTCTGGAAAAAAAAACAAAAAAACAAAAAATATACTTGTTTTCCCGCCTTTCTAAGCTAGTATAGTCCAGTTTTCAGGTTAGTGATGAATTCAGGGTTTTGTTGCAAGTTTCTGTGTTTGCCCATACCAAAATTACTTTCTCTTTCATTTCCCTGCTATAAAACCCGCACATGCGTGGTTTTGCGTGCTGGACAGCACTGGTTAGGTAGGTTTTAACTATTCCCAGCTCCACAAAGTCTACTCTTCAATTTTCCCTTGGAACTAGACAAACTTTCAACTTAAGCACTCAAACCATTCAATTCTCATCCTGGCACTTGCTCTAAACTCATAGCAAGTACTAATAAAGCTTAGCACTAGACCCCCCCCTATACTGTAGAGAAGGACAAGGCTTTCTATTCGACCTTACAGCCAATCAGTAAAATAGTTCATTGTACCTATCCAGGCATGTTCAAATGGCAGTTTCAGGTGTACTCTCCGGTTCAACTGGTGAATCTGGGCATTTTGAGGCAATGTTACAATTGCTGCATGTACAAAGACAACCCTCTCCTCCTTCCACCAAAGACTAATACATGCAAGAGATACAATTATACAGTCAAACTGGAGGCTAAGCTCTCTCAACCCAAGACTGGACCAGGCAGTCAGGAGGAGAAGGGAATTACTTGCATCACACCACCATTCTCACATGGACCTGTGAAACCAGCACAGGTAACAAACACACATAAATACATGAAAACATACTCGGAGGCTCTAAATAAAAATCTGCAAAAGCAACAGAGACCTCCAAAGCAGACATCCAAGTAACCTCCACCCCCAACACCAACCATGCAACACATACTTCACAAAACCAGTGTGCCACGCAATCACAGCCCTTAAGGAAAAATAACATACCCAACACACTAGTAATAGGTGACTCTATAGTCAGGCACACTGACATCCCACTCACTAGGCTGAACAAGGAGAAGGTTACTGTTAGCTGCATGTCAGGTTCCAGGATCCGCCACATAACACAAGCACTCAGGTCACTGCAGAACAAGTACAAGTGTTGGTGTGAATGACCTGAGCCGTACCTCCCTGGACTACATGAAAAGAGACATGGAGGAGCTCTCTGATCATGTAGCCCAGGCCGGTATGACATTGAGTCTGAGTAGCATCCTGCCCTCACCAAGAATGATAACATGGTATAGAGAAAAAAATTATCAATTTCAACAATTGGCTAAGCTTCTGGTGTCATTCAAAGGGGATCCAGAGCCTGGGATGAAATGCTCGACAAGCCACGCTGCTTCGCTAGAGACGGCTTGCACTGTCACCCTTAGGCTTTCGAATACTGGCCAAGGCACTTGCCACTCCTATAGTGCCTTTTTTAGGCAAGGCTCAAAATACAAACCCACCGCTGTAAATAGCACAAATAACAAAAAACTGAGGATAATGCTACTCAGTGCCAGAAGTCTAAACCTCAAAATGCACGCACTCGAGGCACTCCTCAGTATGGAGAAAATCGATATCTGTGCAGTAACAGAAACCTGGTTTAAGGCTCCAGAGAGCACCTCAGCACTACCAGGCTACAACTCATACCATGCATTTTGGCCACAAAACCAAGACCGAAATACAAAAGGCGGGGGGTATCCATATTCATCAAGGATACCCACACCTCCAGGTTAGTGGCACAACACGATGCTTCAGAGATCATCCACGTGCAACTAACAATGGGCAAAACTGCTTTTCAAATTATAGCTTGCTACAGGTCACCCACCATGTCCCAGGACCTCCACTCCTCATTCCTGGAAACACTGGGAAACATAAAGGTCCTACCAAACACCCTAATATTGGGTGATTTCAATTACCCAAAAATTAACTGGGAGAACTACTCAGGTACAAACTCCCTTGCCCAACATTTCCTAGAATTTATAAACTCAAATGCCCTGGATCAACTGGTCAACACCCCCACCAGAGGTGACAACATATTGGACCTGGTCATCACCAACATGGGCGACCGGTGTTCCACACCGGAGGTCAACCCCTCGCTGGTTAGATCTGACCATAAACTAATCACTCTGGATATCCACATTCCGCCACCACCCCCGGTCAAAGAAACCACAGTGAAAAACTTTTCAAAAGCAAACCACGTTACTTAAGACCTAGGTGGGAAGTTTCAAAGCCCCTATGATAAAGCATAACGCTGTCCAAGCTGCAAAATCCTTTACTAATGCACTCTAAGGACACCTACAAGAATGCATGGATCATGCTATCCCAAACAAAACCAATACTCACTCCTCCAAGAAAAGGAAACCAGTCTGGTGGACCCCTGCCATAAACAAGCTATACAACAGAAGGAGGAAACTAGTACAGAAAAGAGTGGAATCCCAAGAAGGGAAGACATCCATGATCAGTATCAGCAAGAAACTATGTTCCCTCATAAAATCATCCAAGGCTAGATTCGAAAGAAAAATTGCCATGGACTCCAAAGATAACCACAAGGCATTTTTTAGCTATGTCAAGAATCTAAGTGGCAATTCTCAGGTCTGCTCGGAGTTAGTGCAGAATGGCACAAAATACACTGAACCGACCAATGTAGCCAACATCCTGGCAGACAGATTCAGTGCAAACTTCACCCCCTCTCACCCCCAAAAGGGCCCAAAACTATACCTGAAGAATGTAGTGCCCCTGAAATCACAGACACTAAGGTTAAAACAGCCCTGTCCAAAGCCAAAAACACAGCATCAATGGGACCGGACGGTGTCCCAGGCTGCGTCCTACATGAGCTCAAAGATGAACTAACCCCTCAACTAAACACACTGTTTAAACTCAGACTCTCTACAGGCTACATGCCCACAGAGTGGCGCACAGCAACGGTTATTCTGCTCCACAAAGGTGGAACCACAATGGACCCCGGGAACTATCTCCCTATAAGCCTGACTAGCTTGGTCTGCAAAGCTATGGAGCACATCATCATGGATCTCATTAACAGAGACACTGGGAACTTCCAAACACTGGACCCTACCCGGATCGGCTTTGTTAAGGGCAGGTCATGCCTCCTAAACCTGGTGGACTTCTTTGAGACAGTTTCCAAGGCTATAGATGAGGGAAAGGTGGTCAACACAGCCTGTCTAGGTCTTGCAAAGGCCTTCGACACCATTCCTCACTCAGGTATTAGAGACAAGCTCACCAGCCTGAACATAAACCCCTACGTCATGAGATGGGTTGCCAACTGGCTCATGGACAAAACCCACATGGTAAGAGTTGCAGGAGCTAGGTCTGACTCTAAACCAGTTACAAGTGGCATTCTCCAGGGCTCAGTCCTAGGACCTCTCCTGTTTGGCATATACTTCTCAGAGGTACAGGCAAGCACAGGAGGACTATGGCTGACCATGTTTGCAGACGACTGCAAACTAGGGGCAATAATTTACTCTCTGGCTGACACAGACATCCACCAAAAGGGTCTCACTGAGACAGATACCCGGTGTCAAAACCATGGCCTCAAGCTAAATGCCAAAAAGTGCATAGTCATCCCCTTTGGAAAAAACAAAATACCTACAAGCTACCACATAGGTGGTAGCCCCCTAAATACGGAAGACATAATAAGGGATCTGGGGACCCAAGTAGATAGTAACCTCTCCTTTGATAATCACATTGCCAAAGTGGTTAGTAAATCCTTCTATGTGGCCAACCTAATCACAAAACGGTTTGCATCCAGATCAAAAGAGGTCATTGGGCCCCTCTACACATCACTCATCAGACACATCATAGAGTACAATGCCCCATTTGGTATGTACCTTACAAGACACCTGCAACAACTGGAAAGACCACAGACGTACCTCACTAAGAGGATCACTGGCTTCAAGCAGATGCCCTATGCAGCTCGACTGAAGAAACTCCAGCTGTACTCGGTTGTATACCGCCTACTCAGAGGTGATCTCTGCCTGACATACAAGGCCATGTCCAACCCAGAATTGATGGACATGCTCCACCTAAAGAAAACCATATCCCCTTGAGCCACACGCTCCAGGGATCTAAACCTCACCACAACAATAAATAGGACATGCTGGAGGGATAGATTCCTGTCCCAGAGACTTCCCATGCTCTGGAAAAAGATTCCAATCTACATTAGGCAGAGATCCTCACTAAGCCTCTTCAAGAGAAACCTTGATGAGTGGATGGGAAACAGAAAGTTTACAGCAAGGTAGCTGAGAACTATAATATAAGTTTAATAATATTTAGACTTCATGAAACAGACTGGTTTCGGCCTGGAATTAACCTGGCCTTCTTCAGTGCTATAAAAAACAAAAAAGACATGGGAAGTCTTAAATAATAAGAAATGAATGAAAGAGAAAACATGATTGGCTGACATTAATTCATCATAAATATTCATTAAGCCCTGGACTAAAGAGGGCACCAAGTTTAGTTATCCATTTCTTCTCCTTGGTGTTGAGTCTATTATGCCATCCAGATTTGTGAGTGCGATCACCAATAAGCTTATCAATAATAATGAAATGAAATTTAGCTGTCTGATGTTTTAGCATATGTTTATAGAGCGCATTGGTTATTCTTTTACATTTAATGTCGCTTAAATGGTCGAGATGTCTGGCCAATATAAAATGATTGACAGCTGCAGCATGCCATATAAATAACCCAGTCGGTATTACAGTTGGCAAAAAACCTGATGTCATAAACAATACTACTATTTTTGCTGGTAAATTCCTTTGTTTTCAAACTATATTTACAGTTGCTACAATGGCCGCAAGGGATACAACCAATAAGTTTATCCCCCAAGATAGTAGTTTGACATAACTGGGGTAACATGGAGTCAGAATGATGCTTATAGTGATTAAAATAAGCCCCTAAGTTTTTTCCTTTTCTGAAAGAAAAGGAACAAGCTGTGAGAATCAAAGTATTTAGTGCAGCATCGGCCTTCAATATATTCCAATTGTCCCTAACAATATCCATAAACCTGTTAGTGTTCCTGCCAAAAGTGGTAGTAAAACGTAATGTGTTCGAAGACAATGGTTTATTTTTGTATGTCAACAAATCCTGTCTTGTAAGACCCAATGCATAATTCTTTGCCATGGTTACATAACCCGAACTGTAGCCCCTATTAATAAATCTGTCATGAAGATTCTGGCAGTGGTGCCTAAAACTGTGATCATCCGAACAATTGCGTCTGATTCTGATGAATTGCGATTTAGGAATGTTCCTGGCAATGTGTTTTGGATGATAGCTGGAGGCGTGGAGTAAAGTGTTATATTGTGGGAACTTCCTATATACCTCAGTGTTAAGGGTATTATCATCCTTTCTTGATATCAAAACATCCAGAAAAGTGATGCAATCTCGATCATAGGTGATAGTAAAGTGAATTCCCCATTTATTATCATTAAGATATTCCATAAATTCTTTAAGATATTCAATATCAGATCTCCACACCATCCAGCAATCATCCAAGTATCTTCGCCAGATATCAATTTCTGGCAGATATAGATTATGGGTATCATCATAAATCATGATCTCTTCAATATATGCCATGAATAAGTCAGCATAAATGGGGGCAAAAGATGCCCCCATAGCAGTGCCTTTAATCTGTAGGTAACATTCCTTACCATAAAAGAACACGTTTTTGGTGAGCACATGTTCGGTAAGATTGATTAAAAAGGTGTTAAAGCCAGGTTTGTAGATACTCAATTTATATAACCAATATTCTATCGCATCCAAACCTGCCCAATGAGGGATATTGGTGTATAATGAGCTGACATCTAACGTGCATAGCCACCAGTCCTTCTCAATTTGCATATCATTAATAATGCTTAAAAATTGGGTGGTGTCTTGGATCCTAGATCTGACCCAAGAGAGCAAAAGTTTTAGATGTCTAGTCAAAAATTCAGATAGGGGCTCAGTTAACGATCCAATGCCTGCCACAATAGGTCTACCCGGTGGATGTAAAAAATCTTTATGTATTTTGGGCAGGAAGTAAATGTACTGTCTAACCGGGTCAGCCATGGTTAGATGTTTGAGAGTCTTAGATGTTATGATTCCATTGTCCAGTGCAGAGTGTAAGAAAGTATCAATTTGCTGTTTAAACATAAAGGTGGGGTCAAGTGGCATTTTGGTGTAATACCTGGCATCATCTAATTGTTTGTGTGCCTTGATATCATAATCAATCCAATTCATCACAACCACTGCCCCACCTTTATCAGCATTAACAATTACCAACTTTTTATTCTGCACAAGTTCAGTTAGACAGGATACGTCTGACTCAGACATATTGTTGGGCATAGGTGGACATGTGCTAGAAACAAAATGTAAATCCCCAAGAACACTGCGCGAGAACAAATTAACAGACGGATGCATTGTGGTGTAAAAGAGGAGGCATGACATTTAAAATCATCCATAACCTGTTGTCCCACCCCCTTGTCCTGAAAAAATAGTTTAAGGTTAATCAATCTGCAAAATGTAAATAGATCTTGGGCAAAAGTATCTTCAGGTACATAAAAGCCAGGTATAAAGGATAAACCTTTATTAAGCAAAGAAATTTGTTCTTGAGTTAAAACAGTATTAGAAATGTTGCATGCATTATTATTATTAGCAGCAGAGTTTACTTGTTCGTTAATACTTCCATGAGATTCTGTAAACTTGTAACTCTTTTTGTGCTTTCTGCCCCCCCTTCCCCGGTGTGGTCTAAAGGGGATATATAATTTTTACGTTTAGGAGTTGGGGACTCCATGGTGTGTAGTGTTTCAGTGTCCGTGCCAGATGATGTGTCATAATCAGTAGTGTCAGTCTGATTACCACGTCCTTTAAGGATAGAGCGTGGGCATTTGCGTTTAGAATTTGGAATAGTCTTGCTATGTGCATCTTGAAACCTTACATGTCTGGTATATTTGAAAGGTTGTCCCCTCTCATAGTCAGTTTGGTCACGAGAAAATTTTCTAGGTTTCCTTTCTTTGAGCTGAGCATCAAAATTCAAAAGGTCTGAGCTAAGTTTAGACAAACATGGAGGAAAAAATGTCTCATCCTGATATTGATTACAATCTTCAATGAGTTTAGTGACCCTGATTGTTTCCTTATCAAAGACCCTAGTATAGAAATTGGATAAAGATTCAACAAACTTCATAGAACATTCCTGTTGAATGGATAACCATTCAGTTGTTAATATATCATCAGGTTCTGCTACTAAGGGTTGGATTTTAACTCTTAGACCCCTCGGACTCATACCTTTAACCAAATAAGCTTTAAATAATTTGAAGTGCCAAACATAAGACCTGAGTGCTTTCATGTTCTTGTTTAAATCACGGAATATTTTTTCACAACACTGTTTGGACTTATCCGGAGTTATATCACCTGTAGAATTGGAAACATCACCAATTCCAAAGGCTGCAAGGTCATCCCTGTCGGAGGATAGATTCAAAAATATTTTATTTAAATCCATGATATAGATGGGAAAAATCAAGCACAGTTTAAATAAGAACCACACCCTGTATAAAAATAAGATGAATCAACAATTGGACAATGATGGCAACAATCCAATAGGTATAAAACGTTATCCACGTCCAATACAGAACAATAATGGTATAATATAGCAAACCAATAAAATATAGATGTAATGTAAGGCACTCCAAAAATATATAAGCTGTCAACTGCCTGATAACAAATATATATACATAAATGAGGCAAGTGTATAATATCCAAGGAATAAATGATCAGTCCAAGAATAGTATATACATTCAACTGATTGAAAGCTTCTATGAAGCCTGTGTATAAAAAATATATAGAAAGCACATATACCATCCACAAAATGGTCTTGATTCAAAATATAGTTACAGGTTTCAAAAAGGTATAAGCAAAACCAATTAGTAATAGTTTACCTAAATCCTAAAGCTATTAGTATGGGACCTGACATCAAAACTGATTACACATACGTATGACATAATCTTAAATAGAAAAGTAATACATAACAATTCCAATAAAATGATGTAAATAGCAAAACTGGCATGAAACATACAAGAGGCTAGGACCAAAAGTCTATTGTTAAATAATAAGTCCAAAATGTTCCAGAATGTTGAAAGATGAAAAAACACCAGCGTATATGCAGAAAACAAATTCAAGTATAAGAATGTAACTAGTTATCCAAACACACTTCCATTTTATGATGAAAACAATACTGCCCAATGTTTTATATATATATACACAAAATCGTTAAAACTTAAATAAAGTCCACATAAGAATTGCATATCATTAGAGAAGTACTGGTTAGTGTCCAGATAACAAAAAAACTGTTCACAGACAACCAACGGAATCAGTGACTGAAAGCACAAATGTCCCAAGATAAATGTTGCAATGTTGCAGAGGTGAAAACCGAAACACTCGTCGACCACTATCCGACTAAACTTGTCCAATTCCTAATATGAAATCTGGAAATGTAACTAGTTGTCATGACACATTACCAACTTATATTGAAAGTGACACTGCCCAATGTTTAACAAATAATTTTTCACAAACAATCAAAAGCATCCCTGGCTTGAAAACAAAGTTGTTCCAAAATAGATGTTGTAATAATGAAAGCCACTCATCGATGACAATCTGACCAAAATTAGCCAATTCCTAATTAAAAAATCAAGAATCGTCCCTCGAACATTGCCAGGAACATTCCTAAATCGCAATTCATCAGAATCAGACGCAATTGTTCGGATGATCACAGTTTTAGGTACCACTGCCAGGATCTTCATGATAGCTTTATTAATAGGGGCTACAGTTCGGGTTATGTAACCATGGCAAAGAACTATGCATTGGGTCTTACAAGACAGGATTTGTTGACATACAAAAATAAACCATTGTCTTTGAACACATTATGTTTCACTACCACTTCTGGCAGGAACACTAACAGGTTTATGGATATTGTTAGGGACAATTGGAATATATTGAAGGCCGATGCTGCACTAAATACTTTGATTCCCACAGCTTGTTCCTTTTCTTTCAGAAATGGAAAAAAAACTTAGGGGCTTATTTTAATCACTATAAGCATCATTCTGACTCCATGTTACCCCAGTTATGTCAAACTACTATCTTGGGGGATAAACGTATTGGTTGTATCCCTTGTGGCTATTGTAGCAACTGTAAATATAGTTTGAAAACAAATAAAAAATCCACGAACAGAAAGCAGTGAAAGAGAACCAAACAGCAATAGCGTACAACTAATTTAATTTCCGCTTTCGTCACTCAACTTCCTCAGAATGCAAACAAAGGAATTTACCAGCAAAAATAGTAGTATTGTTTATGACATCAGGTTTTTGCCAACTGTAATACCGACTAGGTTATTTATATGGCATGCTGCAGCTGTCAATCATTTTATATTGGTCAGACATCTCGACCATTTAAGCTACGTGTCTCCGAGCATTTGAGTGACATTAAATGTAAAAGAATAACCAATGCGCTCTATAAACATATGCTAAAACATCAGACAGCTAAATTTCATTATCATTGATAAGCTTATTGGTGATCGCACTCACAAATCTGGATGGCATAATAGACTCAACACCAAGGAGAACAAATGGATAACTAAACTTGGTGCCCTCTTTAGTCCAGGGCTTAATGAATATTTATGATGAATTAATGTCAGCCAATCATGTTTTCTCTTTCATTCATTCTTATTATTTAAGACTTCCCATGTCTTTTTTGTTTTTATAGCACTGAAGAAGGCCAGGTTAATTCCAGGCCGAAACTGGTCTGTTTCATGAAGTCTAAATATTATTAAACTTATATTATAGTTCATAGCTACCTTGTTGCTGGCTATTTATTATTTTTGCTCTATTTTCTTGCCATGCAACTTCCTCCGTGCAGGGAGACTTTTTGTTGAAACAGAAAGTTTACCCCAGGGATCACTTCAGTGGTTCTGCTGGACAGAGACACAGGGAACTAATCTAAGGGGGCGGCGAAAGCTAACACATTCCAGCTAGGCTTATAAATGCCTTTGGGCCTAGTACCTACCTATGGACCTATAAAAAAAGCTATATGCCATGCCACAATATGCTTATTTTATGTTTCTGAATCAGTTCTATATTTTCAGATTCATCATTTGTATACATCATCTGTTGAATTTGCATGGAGTTCCTTATATCAAGCCATTGTATACAGATGAACATTCACCACAAACCACAAAAAAATGTAAAACAGGTCTGGAGCATACAAGAGTTTTATCAGACTTGCAAAGAGGAGCTATGCCCTCCTAAACTAAAATTATTATTGTGTCTCATCATTCCTTGATAAAATATTCTATGAAAAAAATGAAGCAAATGTGATAACAAAACGAGACAAGAATGCTTTTAATGTTACTGAATTTTTACCATTTTAAGATTTTCAGGTATTAGTAAGAATATCTTACCAAAGCAAAATATTATTTAATAGTTCCAACAGTGGGCATGTTACACCTAATTCATATGGATTAATTCTAGGGAGAGTTATGTCTGATTCTACTAGACTTATATAATCTAAACATGGTATTATTATCAATTATTGTATAAGTAAATATTTGATTATATTTAAAGGATCTTTATCCTCAAAGTCCATATAAATGGGTTCTATAAATACCCTCAAAACAGTTGGAAATAATTATAAAAATAATATCAAAATAGAGAAATTGTTGATAAAGACTAATATACATCTAACTTTGAGACAGCAACCAGAGTGTATCAGGGATGTCTTTTTCTACATCAATGTTGTTAAAGGATAACTCCACCCAAAAGTCAAGTTTTTCTTTCCAAAAATTGTTTTTCCTTCCCTGTAATCCAACACTAAACAATTCACATACAAAAAAAAAAAAAAACATCATTTAATAATTATGTTTGCCTTTCTTTCCTGCATTTGTCTCATATGTTACATCACAACATCTACTAAGAGTGGTAAAGTAATTAGGTTACATCACTTACCCAACTCAAGATGGTAGTCACTGTTGAAAGTGATACCCCGACCCCGTGTGCAAAATGGGAAAAAGGGGTTGAGGATGGATGGACTTATCCCAACTACAGAGCCATTAATTAAACAATGTCTCTTAAACAATGACACTTAAATGTGCCTTATCAGTTACAGATTACCAGCATCACACCTCAGATAAACAGTGTAACTTGGAGTCTGAACAAAGGCAGGGCTTTAATGCTTAGTTTTCAGATGCAAATGTCTTTCCCCTTTAATAAAACTCAGTGCAACAAAGAAAGAATGCAAGCAAGCAAATATGTTCATATAACTCTTCTTACTTTCTGTCAGTTTCATTTTGCATTTTTTTCTTCAATGTTTTTGTAATAGTGCATGTTTCTTCTGGAGTTGGGGAAAGAAGATTAACACCGAAGATATTAATTCTAGCTATAATATTTAAAACTGCAAATGAAACACAAGCCATCTCAGCCTAAGTAACACCTATAAATCACTGGGGTCAGATTCCTCACACTTGAACACCGAACTTCATTTGTTACTTTGAAAAGAATAATTAACTCAGCTACATTTTCAAGCCTATCATTCAAATATTCCTTAAAATGCTGCGACAGAAATGACCACTAATGAAATGGATGGAAGCAAAGTATTTAAAAATGCAGATTGATGCTGAAAGTGAAAAGTAAACGGTCACATCAATGTTGTAAACTGATCAGAGAAAAAACTACAGTAAATGATCCCCTCATCATAAGGATTTATTTCTGTCCCTCTAAGATGACATCAGGAAGGTCAAGGCATTGACTGGAAAACAAAATAATGCTAGCTATGGCAGCCTCCTTCAGGTCATTTTGGGGTAAAACAAATTAGAAAATAACTGTAAGCATTTACTTTTTATAGAGGCATTAGCAATGCAGAAAAGTTCAATACTGTCCAAAAAGCATATGGTTTTTCAGTTTTTGGGTGCAGTTCTTCTTTAATCTTTTCCAGAAAGAAGTATAGAATAAACTGTAATGTTTATCCCTTCACCCTGAAAATTGTGGTTATAATCCATGTTGACAATATATGAATGTCTTAGAATTTTTTTATAAAGATTTTGGCTTTTAACGAAACTGGCTAAAAATGAAGATTAATCTGCATTATTACTTTTTGTCTAACAATAACAATTTATTCTCTAACAATAGCAATGTATTCCTACTGTTGTGCAGTTTAAGTTTTCATATCTAACTTTTTTATTTTATACATATCTGCTTACTTATTTTGTTACTTGCTTACTTTACAAAACCTAAGCAAACTGTAGCTTATAATTATCAGTTATTCAGAGATAATATAAGGAATATGTTAGACAAATTTCCCAACAGTAATATCCTAAATATGTCTCTTTGTAGGAAGGGTACTCAATGGAATCCAAAGGAGAGTGTTAGTCTTGCCAGATGCCATATATAATTTTTACGATATTTATTTTGGTGGCTGGCATAGTGGACATAGCTGGTCTGCATAAAACCCTCTTGACATAATTTGGGGATTCAGTAATTGCATCCAGTTTGCAGTCATCTGCAAACTTGGTCATCCACAGCCCTTAGTTTTGGCCTGAACTTCTGAGAAGTATATACCAAACAGTAGGAGGCCCAGCACTGAAACTTATGACACCCCACTGGTGACAGGTCTGCTGGTTGATGGGGAGTCACCCACTTTCATAGTATGTGACTGGTTTGTGAGCCAGTTGGCAGCCCATCTTAGAACAAAGGGGTTTAAATTCAATTTGCTAGATTTGTTTGGTAATGACTGAGTGCAGGATTGTGTCAAAGGTCTTTGCCAAGTCAAGGTATGCTATGTGCACAGATTTGCCCTTGTCAATGGCCCTGGTCACGTTTTCAATGAAATCTACCAGGTTTAATTGGTAGGATGTACCTTTGATGAAGCCGAATTGGGTCAGATTCAGGATTTGGAGGTTGTCTATGCCTTTCTTTATGAGGTCCATGATGATACTTTCCATGGCCTTACAGATGAGGCTGGTCAGACTTATGGGTCTATAATTCACCAGGTCTGTTGCTAAGCCACCTTTGTGGAGGGCAATAACTGTTGTTGTTCTCCATTCTGCAAGAATAAAGCCTGTGATTAGGCTGTGATTGAATAGGATTCTTAATGGTGATGCTAGTTCATGTTTTAGTATGTTTAGAAGACAGCCTGGGATGCCATATGGTCTCATAGAGGCTGTGTTTTTTGGCTTAGACAAGGCTTTAATGACCTGATGTTCAGATATATAGGGTGAAGGGGAGTTGGGGACAAGGTTTGTGATAAGTTTGGAGGGGATAAGGGAGTGAAATTTTCAACAAATCTCTCCCTAACAGGTTTGCTATCTCTGGAGGATCAGTGTGTGTGATACTGTTAGTCACTAGTTTGGCACTTGCTTAGGTCCTACTTTTTAGGCTACATACATAGCTGCAAAAGGCTTTATGGTATTCCTTGGCCGTGATTGCTAGGTTTTTCCTCAGAGTTAGCCATAGAGGATTTGACATGTTATCTTATTTGCCTGTTGAGGCTGAGGAGGGTGCTTTTCCATTGTTGGGGCTTCACCTTAATTGTCTTAGACAGCAACATTTTGCATTTGTTGTAAAGTTTGTTGGATGTCTCCCAGAGTGGCTTGTTTTTATTTGGGGCTCTGGCTTTGATTCTGTCTGGAACAGCCAAGTCTATACACTTATACAAGTGATTGCACAGGACTTTAGTGTAAGCTTTGGTGTAGTTACCACTTCCAGCTAGGGGTGCAGCTTGGAATGCATTTATACCTACCCCTAGGAGGGTATAGTTTGTCCTGGTGAAGTTTGTTAGTCTGACTTCACCCTTTGTGAGTTCTGGTGTTAGTGCCAGTTTGAAAGTGACTGATTTGTAGTCAGATGTAACTAATGAGGGTCCAACAGTTGCGGTGATGCATCTGTTTGTCACGTTAGTGAGGACCAAATCTAGTATGTTTTTTCCTCTTGTTGGTGTTTGAACAATGTGTTCCAGGATATTTGAGTTAACAAAGTAAAGGAAATTTTGGGCTAGTGAGTTAGGGCTAGAATAGGTTTCCCACTTGATGGTGGGATAATTGAAATCCCCCATGACCAGAGTGTTTGGCAAAATTTGGATTGCCTCCAATTTGGTCAATTAGACCTCGTGCAAATCATGATCCATGGAGGGGAATCTATAACTAGCTAGATCTTGAATGGGAGTTTTATCCACAGTAACCTGAACTTGGAGTAACTCCATGGAGTTGCTCAAACTAGTTTATCTCTAATATAAATAGAAACACCACCTCTTTTAGTTCTCACATGTTGATTTTGTTTGTGGAAGGCATTGTAGCCTTGCAAGGCCAGAGTACTCTCTGAGGCCTTGAAACAGGTTTCTGTGACTAAACAGACATCTACATCCTCCAATGATAGAAATGCTTTCAGGGTGTGCAGTGTTTGGTTTATGCTCCTAACATTTAGTAGCATAACCCTTATTTTGTTATGGTTGACAATTTTCTCATCAGCAATTCTGTTTTTGAGACCTTGCCTAAAAGGCCACTATGGGGGAAGCAAGAGCATTTGAAAGCAGCCGAAAGCCTAGTGGTGCCAGGTGCAAACCGTCTCTGGCAAAGCAGCAAGGTTTGCCAGCCATGTCATCCTAGCCTGACAAAAACTGGATCCCCTTTGAATGACACCAAAAACTAAGCCAATTATTGAAATTGATCAGTTTTTTGTTTATACTTTGGCATCATTCTAGGTGAGGGTAATATGCTGCTCAAGGTTAGGGACATACCTGCCTGGGACACATACTCAGAGTGCTCAATCATGTCTCTCTTCATATAGTCCAGTCAGCTTGCTAATTCCTTTTAGAATTAATTAATCATTAAGTAATATTTCGTAGAAATTTCTTATCAGAAAACTTGCAACCTGTTTTGACTACAACAACAAAAATGCATGAGAATAAGTAATAATATCCAACACAAAAATGCACTATTTAGAGAAGTACTTTAAAGTGCCCAGAACAAATTAATAAAATACAGTAAACATTATATGGCAATATAAATGCTATATTGCTTTTTAACTGACATGTTTACCAGAGAATCCTAGAATAAAACTATCAAAACTCATAGTTTATAAACTCATTTCGATTTCCCATCAGTTGCATTTTAAACTTAGGTGTACTACTGCTATGTAGTAGATTAGTAAATGTGTATGCTTGAATGAATAGTGACTCATTTCACCTAGCCATATAATGCCAAGCTTTCTTAGTTTTCACTATGACCTTTTGTGTGCATATGTGTGTCTGTCTGTGGGTGTGGGTGGGTGAGTGCGTGTGTGTGTTTGTGTGTGTGTGTGTGTGTGTGTGTGTGTGTGTGTGTGTGTGTGTGTGTGTGTGTGTGTGTGTGTGTGTGTGTCTGACGTATTGCTTTATCATCCTTAAATGTATATTGCAAACTGTAATCTTCTGACACCATGATGCATGCCATCGCCTTGAATCTGAAACTTTGCAGTCAACCTGTCATTTGATATTTGTGTATCTCTCTCTCTCTCTCTCTCTCTATATATATATATATATATATATATATATATATATATATGTGTATATATATGGGTCTACCTGACAAGGTCGACAAGCCACAACATCGACAACCAGTTTACCGACACCACATAACCGACAGTTCACAAACACGAAACCTCACATGCCCGACAACGTCACTGACACCACATAACCGACAGTTCACAAACACGAAACCTCACATGCCCAACACACCATAATAATGACAATCAACAAACAAAACAAATCCCTGTCCAAAAGCACACACACAACACAAGCACACCAAAATCCTTACAAACCCACACTAAACCTCACATACACAACTATCTACAACCTTAACCAAAACCCTAACCCTAAGGTCCGTCACTATCGCACACTTACCTAACCCGCGTCCTAACCCTAACTCACTTAACCCGCCCCTAACCCAAAGACTATCACTACCGCACACTTACCTAACCCGCGCCCTAACCCTAACTCACTTAACCCGCCCCTAACCCAAAGACTATCACTACCGCACACTTACCTAACCCGCGTCCTAACCCTAACTCACTTAACCCACCCCTATCCCTACAGACCGTCAATATTGCACACTTACCTTACTCGCACCCTAATGTCCATCACTACCGCATACTTACACAGCCTTTTCCCATGTCGGTGTTCTCAGCGTCGGTGTTTTCATCCGTCGGTCTTCTCAGTTGTCGATCTTCTGGCGTCGGTGTTCTCAGTGTCGGCGTTCTGAGCTGTCGACATTGTCAGGCGGACCCATATATATATGGGTCTAGGACATTTCACTGAATGCACATTTCACCGAAACTCAAATGACTGAACACAAATCACTGAAAGCATAATTCACTGAAAACTCAATTCACTGAAACAAATTTCAATGAAAGTTATATATGGCCTTTTCCCCACTGTAGTGCAACCCTGGAGTTAGTATATATAGTAAGGGGGTGTTCCCCCCACATCGGGGGTGTGGTGGGCATAGCCCCCCCACATATTTTAAGTACATATTATGTTCGGAAAAGAGTAATATATTGGAATTGCAAGTATCCATGTATATAGCTCAAAATATTTAAAATATGTGGGGGGCTACGCCCCACACCCTCCCTTACTATATATACTTACTCCAGGGTCGCACTACAGTGGGGATAAGGCCATATATAACTTTCAGTGAAACGTGTTTCAGTGAATTGAGTTTTCAGTGAATTGAGCTTTCAGTGAAAATTGCACACTAATTTGACTTTCAGTGAAATGTGCATTCAGTGAAATGTCCTAGACCCATATATATATATATATATATATATATATATATATATATATATATATATATATATATATATATATATATATATATATATATATATATATATATATACACACACACAGATGACAAGCTTTAAATGCAGTTATTATTTGATACATTTTTTTTACTGTTCTCCTGACTGGACTATTGCATTAATACATGTATGTGTGGTTATGCAGTGTGTGAGTGTGTGTGTGTATGTGTGTGTGTGTGGGGGGGGGGGGGGCAGGTGTAGTCAGTACTCTGTCACAGATGTATAAATTCCTGACAATGTCCCCAGAGATACAACTTTGATTACCAAGTTGTGCATCTGAAATGATGACAAGAGGAGGATGGCTATTTCCATCCTCAAGGACAGGTCTTGCACTCAGGGTAATCTCATGATTGATTTCTAATGGAAACTGGAGGTGCAGGCTGACTTTTGTCAGTACACAGAGGAAATCAGGGTCTGAGTTGTTTCACAGATAGGATGATGTGCAAGTGCACCCCATTGCACATCCATCCCATGACACTGGAAGTACAGACAAGATGTACAAATAGTAAGATGTCAGCAATTTAGGGCATACAAAAAACCCTTTCTCTGCAGCAATATGATGCTAACCCAGAGCTGGGATGCCTCAGTCTCTCAACAACCAGGAATGAGAAAGTCCAGGTGTAGCTTGTTGGTTTGAGTAGTCCTGGTGAATAAGGATAGGCTCCCTGGATCAGCTGATGGTCAGGTGAGTGGCAAAGAAGTTTTTTTTTGTGTGTGTGTGTGTGTGTGTGTGTGTGTGTGTGTGTGTGTGTGTGTGTGTGTGTGTGTGTGTGTGTGTGTGTGCACATTCAAATGCATGTGTACTGTGTATGTATGTGCAACTGCATACACAAATGATAATAACATTTACCTTTAACCAGCTGATACATTTTTTAACATTTGTCCAAGAGTCTTACCTTGGTCATTCTGCTGGTTGAATAGACCCCAGGTATTGTTATTTACCACTTTTCTGGCAATTTGTAATGGTTTAGAGAATGTTCCATGCATTATTTTTCAGAAAGACATTGCTGTTTCTATCAGGTATTATAAAACAATGTTTGGTAAGCAGTTTCTTGAATTTTTTTATTAATAGTTCAGAAATGTTTGCAAATAAAACATTTTTTATTGTTATTTTCTCAGGTATTACATATATTGATATATATTTTCTGACCCTCCATTTATGATGCTTTAGTAAATTAAACACTGCACATAAATTTAAAAAAGGTAAATAAACTGTATTTTAAACAGGCAGACTAAAAAGGGACAAATTATTAAATCAGATTATTAAAATTAAACATAGCAACTGTCACAAAAGGAGTTACTGCCAGCCCACCTATCTGAAATTTTGTAAATAATCATGTCATTTGTGAATATCAACATGATTCATATGCTTGTGTTACAAATGTATTAGAACTGTATGTCATACAAGATGGTTTGTACAGACATATGTGCTGAAGAGATATTTTGTAAAGTACTGAGCTTAGAGTTGTGACCACAGCGTACCCTGCTGGATTAAAACAGAAATGTATATACACTATTGTAACTGTTCAGATGTATATAATTTTACAATGGAAACTGGAACACAGGAGGTTAATTTCAGAAAACTAGCTGAAAATGTAAATTACTTTATGACCACATAATAAAAGGATGTTATTTTTCAGTTTCAATGCAGTAACAGACACAGTGTCTAGAACTAGAAGTCTTTTGTATTGTCTTGAAAGTGTTTATTGTTTTATGACTTCCAGGATCTGCCTTAGATCTAAGAAAAATGTTTATGTATTTTTACAGGTAGATGCTAAATGATACCAGCTGGCATTAATGGTTATTTTGAGCCTGGGAACTGACATCAGATGACAAGAAATAATATCATTCTGCAAGTATCCTAGCAGTAATATTTGGGATAATAATTTGGGAAGTCTCTAAGAGAGATAGCATTCTGTGTTTGTCTTTGACCTGACAACAACAAGATCCACTCACCACACCTGTCTTGCTTGCTTTGTAAGTAAGTTAACTAAGGTACAGTAATTTGTCTTAGATACAGTCAGACATATAGTGAAGTATAGCTTAGATGTCTTCTTTATTTATTTAAGACTGTCTTGCAATGTTGTTTTAAATATTTCCTTTAATTTTGAACTGTTGTAACTGTGATTATTTACTGAGTATTTTCTTGTTCTTTTATTATTTATTAGATATATTTAAACCTTTCATTGTGGCTGATATTTATGAGACATATTTAAGTTCTGAGAGTACTTGCAAATTTATTTGGTGACACTGTGTAGGCCACTCCTAAGAGCCTTGCTCTTGGTCAAACTACCGTTTGTGTTGATAGCAACTTTACAGTAAGATTGGACACCCTTTAAGGGCCTTAATGTTGCTGACAAGGGCATGGCTGGTGGCAGTGATAACTACCTTATAGTATGGGCAGAAAGGGACATAGCTAGTAAACCTGTGCCAGCCTTTCCCAGGTATGTGTGTGTGTGTGTGTGTGTGTGTGTGTGTGTGTGTGTGTGTGTGTGTGTGTGTGTGTGTAAATCAAACCTCAGAGTGTGTGTGTCAGCTACTTGGGCAGAGACACAAAGCACTGGTTGGACAGAAAGTGTGCTGGAGGTCTTGGCTTGGTCACTCAGTTAAGATCTCAACTCTATAGCTGTGTCACTGGGGAGTCTTATTGGGGATCTGGAGAAAGAGGGAGAAACCAGCCCTGGACTGACTGTGGTTTCTGTGTGCTCTTAAGGGAAATTGCACTTGATGCAGGGAGCTGCATCTGGAAATACTGCATGTGTACCTCTCATCCTCCCAATGTACATCCCCCACTGTTGTCAGAGGTGAGGATTGAGGCTCCTTGATTACTGGGCCAGTAGTGGGGGCATCGTAGCAACCTGTAGAAAAGCATTAAGCTAAGCAATTACATTACAAAAAGAATACAGCAAACTATTATAACATTTTTAAAATGTATTGCATTCAAGTAACTACTTTACATTATTATTATTATTTAAAAAGTAATAATGTAAGCATTCCTGTTACTTAATTTTAATATCTTTTTGTTTTTCTATTCAGGATGCACTGTACAACCCATATGACAAAAAAGTATTTTAAAAGAATGGTGGTTGTTTGTATACTAACTGCTTGCCTAGGCCATGAGCCTTTGCCTTCCCATTTATTTAGGTGTGTGTAAAACAACTGATACTGTATTATTCATTATTCCTTACTTATTATTTTCCCCTCAACTGATAAAGAAGGAACTTCACAATTTTGTCATTTCATCTTTTTTTTTAATAATAGGAATATGTGTTGCAGGATACTAAAGTTACAACTGGTATAGCATGCTGTACCAAGCAATAACTTCACATCCAAGTCAGAAAAGGACTTCATGAGTCTTCAAATTGTAGAGACTAATGAGGACTCCCAGAATTTTGCCCGCCCCCCTCAGCCCTGCTATGAAATTGGATCTGTCTTCACTTCAGTGCAACACTTTGAAATTTTATAGTGATATAGAATACCAATGAAAAACTTCAAAATATCAGATTTAATACTTTTGTTGGTTCAGTAAAGTACAGACCCAATATTGTTTTTATATTTTTGGATATTTTGAATATTTTTCTCCCTAAAGACAAGGCAACGTTTACGTCTCCCTCTATCTCTCTCTCTCTCTATATATATATATATATATATATATATATATATATATATATATATTATATACTATATCTGTATAAACTCTGAGCTCTTGTACCTCATATGTATTAAACCACAGCTTACACACACACACACACACACACACACACACACACACACACACACACGCACACACAGACATACTGGGGACACTTTCCTCAATTTAAGTGCAGTTTATTTACAGTAAAATGAAAAACTAAAGTTAATTTCTCAAAACAAATTTAAAATAATCTGCATACTTATGCACAATGTAGTTTAAGTAACTTACAACTTAGAATTCAAAACTTACAAACTCATAATTCTGTTTTAAGTCAGTCTTAACATGAGCAGATTAGTTCTTCTTTAGTAGTTCAAGCTAAACTGCTATAAGTCTAGCCATATGTTATGTTCCCATTATTGCTTGAGTATGTCTGTAGGTCTTATTTCTCAAATATTCTACAGCATCATAGGTTCCTCTGGTCTTGGCCGACCTAGATCATCCACTCTAGGGCCTAAGTCCGTCTTCTATGAGAGGCAATCATCTCTACCATTGTGAGCTACCATCTCTTCTTTTAAGAGAATTTATGAGATATTGCCAGACTATACTAGGCATACATATTGGTAAAAGATTCTTACCTTAGGATATGGTATATCTATAGCATTTCTCACATATCAGAACAGTCACTTTGCCACAATGACCTCCACCCAGCATAGAACTCCCAAACTTATTCTGAAAGGGTTGGGTTATAAGACTGCGATAAGTAATATATATTTAGACCTATGTCCGGATGAAGAGATAATAAAATCATCATGCAAAAGACAGTAAAATTGCTGGAACTGAATTTATCCTCAATCTTGGTGAGTACCTTCACAATATGGAAGCTGTTTTTATAAAACCTCATCAAGACAACACTAATATATAGACTGTATTTTATACATAATATATCATGGACAGACCTAGGTTAAAAAAAAAATGGATACATATGTCCCAGGATGAAAAAGTGCTCAGTCCTGGTAGATGCAGTGGTGACACGACTGGAAAAAAAATGACAATGTAGAATCCTCAAGACATAAATATTCCTACAGGTGAGGTTAGGCTAGGCTAAGTGGAGGATGGCCCTCCTATTGTGGAAGGAAGTAGTAGTCCACTAAAAAACACAAAAAATGACCATCCAAAAAAGAACAATAACGATGATAGTGTAGACTATTGAGAATAAGAAAGAAATAAATATATTGTCATTTTTATGCAAGAAGCCCAGACATTCCAGATAGAAGATATTCAAAATGATTAAGAGAGAAATTAGAGAAAAGAAAATAGTTGCACATGAAAAAAACTGTCAAAAGCTTTGAATGCAAATTTTTGTTCGGTAATACAACAGATTCCTGATAAATATTACATAGACAAAAAAACTTGGGCTGTTTGGAAAAAGAAGCACCTGAGGAAGTGTGAAAGTGCAAAGAACAAAACCTAGAGATATTTGAAAGGTATAAAAAAGAAACACGGACAATGGGAAGAAAGAGAGATCTGATATTGTGTAATATTTATGCAAAGGAGAAAGCAAAACTAGTCAATATAAAAAAAGCCGTCCCAAAGATACTTGAAGAGAAATACAGGCAAAGACATGCAGATAAGGAACATTTCACAGTACAAAAATATGATCACAAAAGGGGAATGAAGAAAAGCAGATTAGTGAAGTAGAAGTTAAACAAATAAAAGCTGAACTTATGGAATACTTACAAAATGAAGGATTTAATGTAGAAAGTCTAATGCAGATTATGTCACAGCATGATGATACAATAAGTACCCAAAGTAAGGATAAACAGGTGGAGAGGGAGACATCTGAAGAACAAATATGGACATGTGAAAGAAAAAGAGATTTAATATGGTGCAATGCTTAAGCAAATGAGAAAGCAACACTAATCAATACAAAAAAAACAGCGCCAAAGATATTTGAAGAGAATTACAAGCAAAGGCATCCAGATATGAAACATTTTCAAGTGGGAAAGTAGAAAAGAGGATTAGTAATAGATAAATTAAAGAAGTAGAAACTGAAGTTATGGATTACCAATAAAGTGAAGGGTTTAGTCTAGAAAATCCCACTCCATTAATGTCACAGCATGATGGAACAGTGACTCCCCAAATTAAGTAGAAGCAAGTGGAAAAGGAAGCATCTGATCAGTTGCCACATGAAGATACTCTGGAGTCTTCAGCAGGAAACCAGTACAAATGATAGGCCAGTGAGTTCCCATATGAAATAGCAATGGATGACGCAGGATGCAGTTAAATAGAATATGTTACAGTTAGATGTTCTGGAATTTTCTATAGAATGCCCACAGGGAATGGAGAATAAAGTATGCACCCTTAGTTTAGAAGAAAAAATCTGGGGGCAGATTTGCTTGATTTAATAGAGATGGATAAACATATTAAGGCAGAGGAAAGGCATAGATTACAAAAAGTCAATAAGACCTGAAATGTCAGAAGTCTGATAAAACAAATGAACACATTAATCAATACTAACAGAAATTCATGTGATATAACAGAAGTAAATAGGATATATTACTGTACAGCAAAGTTGATAACAAAGCCTTACCATAAAAGGACATGACAATAAGGGAAAGGAGGGGAAGAAATCAAATATCATCATGAAATCATTGAACAGAGAAAATGATAAAGAAATTATGACAATAAATGTCACTACTAGAAGAGTATAGAGGAGAGCAGATCAACAAAAATATTTTGAAAAATAGATGTGATAAAAGCAATGTGCAGTACTAGAACAGACCAGGATCTATCATGCATTACTGCAAATAATAAACTAAAGATATCAGCACAGGCAGAAAAACTTCGAAGATATGCCGATACATAACAAGGAAAAGTACAAAATAAGCAATTCATTGATGATCCAAAAAAAGTTTTATAGATAATAGGGAAACAAAGCAAAAGGAATAGAAACACCACCAAAAGACATAGAATGTCTATGAAGACCTTGTGGAACATAGCAAAGATGCTAAATGGAGAGAAGTAAAAAAAAAAAAGTAATAAGTTCAAATGTACAGGATATGAAATGAGATGAAGTAATGATCTGAGAAACTGGCACAAAATTAAGAAAAACTTCTAATTGGAAAATTCCGGGCCAATATATACAGTACCTAAGTTCTGGTTAAGAGTATTAACATTGTTACAAAAAGATTTAGTCCTGAGTAAGAACTACTTATATGCACACCCCGAACAGATACCAATCTGGTTACAACAGGAAGAAGGATACTTCTCCCTAAGAGTGAACCTACAAGCTATCCTAAATACTACAGACCAATAACTTGCCTACTGACAATGTATAAACTATATACTGGAATTGATGCTGTCAGAGGTTATAGTCATTTAGAGGAAAACTCAATTGTGGTAATAGAACAAACAGGTAACAGAAGAATGTCATATGGAACAAAGGATTATTTATTGTTAAATAAAGTTATAATGGAGAACTGTAAAAAAGGGAAGAATCTAAGTATGTCATGGGTACATTATAGAAAAGCACTTGACAGCATCCCACATTCATGGATAAAGGAGTGCTTACAGATGTGTAAGATATACCTTACATCGATCAGTTACCTTACAGTGACCATGAAACAGTGCAAAACCACTTTGTAGCTAAGCCATGATAAAGGACAAATTATTATCCCAGAGATAAAAATTCAAAGGGGGCTATTCTGGGGTGCCTCTGTCACCACTGCCCTTTTGCCTTGCCCTTAAACCATTAAGCTGTCTACTTAACAGGTTGGTTAGGTCATGGTTACAATTTAGCTCGCAGACAACAACAAAATATAAAGACTTCTCATCTTCTTTTTGTAGATGATTTAAAACTGCATAGTTCATCAGATGAGGAGTTGAAAGCATAACTGGAAGTGATCAAACTTTCTCAGATGATATAAAAATGCCATCTGGTGTTGATAAATGTGCAAAAGCAACATTTAAAGTAGGAAAGCTGCAGCACCAAGAAAATATCAGTTCGGGACAGGAATGTGATATAAAGGAACATGGGCAGGAGGGAGTGTATAAATACTTGGGTAGTGATGAGGGATCAACAATAAAACATGAACAAATGTGAACAAAACTAGGTAAAGAATTTTTTAGAAGACTTAAATTAATACCAAAAACAAACCTGACATCTAGAAACAAAGTCCAAGCTATAACACAATTTTCTCTTCATGTTCTAGTTTACAGTTTTGGGGTGATTGACTGGCCCCAATAGATATTGGATCAGCTGGACAGGAAAACCAAGAAAAATGCTTCACTCTTATCAAATGATATATAAAAATCAGTATAAACCAAGATTATATATTCTTTTCAGTTCTGAAGGAGGTATGGGCCTCCCTGAAAGTGATCACATATATAGACCTACAGTAGTAGGACTGCGTACATATCTGCTGACCTCATCAGATTCAAATGTAGAGAAAGTTTTGTAACATGAGGAGAACAAATCTAATGATTCCCCTGCTTAGCAGAAGCATATCAGTGTCATCGAGGTATGCATCTGTGCACCTGGTGTGCGTTTACAGATCTTTACCTGTAAGTATTTAAAAAGGGCCAAGAACTCCATGAAGTCCAGAGAGCAAGCCAGTAGAATGAAACGGATCTTCAGTGGTGGAGAATGCTGTCTTCCCTTTGGCTTTGTGAGGTTGGAGAATCTGTCAGAAGCCCCTGGTTAAATCTAGAGTAGTCAATGACCTTGTAATGCCTACATTGTCTATCAGCTCTTCCACTCTGGGCACTGGATCAGTGTCAAAAATGGATATGGCATTCAGTTTTTGGAAATCATTACAAAATCTAAAGGAGCCATCCAGCTTTGGAACTAGCTCAACTGAACTATTGTATTCACTTTGACACTCCTAAATAAGTCTTACTTTAGCATTTTTTTAATTTCTTCCCATATTGTTGTTCTTTGGGACTCTGGTCATACCTCTCAACTGTACCGAATGCCTCAGTATTTACCGGTTTTGAGGGCAAAATTATAACGTGCCATGAACTCTCGAATGGCCCCTTCAATTCCCATTTTTTTCAATTTTTTTTTTTACTCGAAGTTGCTGACATCATCACACTAGATAGCTTTGTGAAGCAGACTGCCAGCCTGTCACAAACTCAGATGAGTGAAGTCTGAATCTCAAATGTCTTTACTAGTATGTCTGTATGTTTACATACATTGTGTGGATTAGGAGGATTGGAAAAGCAGACAGGGCAGCATAGCAGGCAAGAAACAGTGACCAACAACTGCAAGTGGAAGTCAGTTAAGTTTTCTTACTTCTGCCAGGCCAGCCAAGCACATTAGTGCAACAAAACAAGTTAAAGAAATACAGTACATTCTTCAGTGCCATGCAGACTGCAGCGGAGCAGCAGAGTCCGTCCAGTCTGCCCAGCCTACGCACTCACAGGAATCCCACCAGAACCCAGGGTCCCAGACACATGACCCAGGCCAGGGTGAAAAAATGTACGTTCTCCTGTGGCTCGACCTCCTTTGGCTCCAAGAGTTAATTATAGTTTGTAATAGTTTCTGGATGTTTGTTTGTAGGGTGGGCTAATATAAGCTTACACCTTTTTTCCTTTTAGGTGTATCCAGACCTGGGTTTGAGTAGGGCCCCATTAGGTGATTTGTTATATTCCTTTGCTATTGCTGGAATATGGAAGATGTTTATTGTTCAATCGATGTAACTTGTTAGAAAATCAAAATTTTGTAATAGTTACAAAACAAAATATTTTTTGCAGTCAAAAATGAGACTTGCTCATAAATAAACATAACCTTGCTATGCTTATCGAATGTGCTTATGATTCTTTACCTACTGTTGGATGCTTTTACTTTTGGTACACTAGTTGATTCTACCATGTGATTTTGCTACTTGTTGAATAAGGAATTGCATCATATAGCAGTACATCTGTTGTTGGATGAAGCCTACTGGAAGCATTTGATACATTATGTCTTCCTTTTTAATTTTGTTTATGTAAATGCTCAACTGAGTCATGCTGTTTCAAGTGCACTGTAGTCAAGATGGGCTAGTGCACATAGTAGAGGAGGAAGTAAAATATTTCATATTTTAAAATAAGATTCTATTCAATTTAATTTTCATGTTCAGCAAATGTTTATATGCATACCTACCTATACTGATTAATAATTTGGGCAGTACTTAAGTTTATTCAGATTTATGCTGATGAGGTTGTTATTCTTGCACCATATTGGTAGGGTTTTTCTGTTGTTTTTTAGATGTTAGTGAAATGCAATATGTACTGGAAGGAAACATATGTATGGTGGTGGATATAGAGAATAATTTACATTTTTGATGGGTGTGTTAAACCTTCCAGCTTGGAAAATGTTTTGACTGACAAGGCACAGTTCTTAATAGATAACAGGAACAAAATGCACAATATTTTGGGGTATAGAACTTAAATCCGGAATGATTTTTACTTCCTGCCATTATTCACTTGTAAACGTACTAGACTGATAGAACTTGCATGTTAAGAATAACAGATATTTTAGAGTTTATCTATGTAATCAGAGCTGTTTTTATTTAATGCATATTTTATGGAGGTCATGATGAAATGCGAAGGCAAACCAATGATGACTGTTAAAGTTTTCTGACATGACACTGAGAAGTATTTCTGGTTTATGTCTTATAAATACTGTTCTTTTAGATGCCTTAGGGCAGGTGCTGGCTTTAGGAAAAACTAAGATGCTCTGATTGCTGTCTCAACTTTTGTACTTTGGTGAGCAATTTAACCCTTTCTGAAAGCCATTGGTTTCAATTTTGCATTGTTCAACAAGGTGCACACTTTGACACCTTATAGGGTTAGGGTTTGCAGAGACCAAGTGCACCCTTGCAACTTGCAAGGGGACTGGGTTGTGATAGAAACTGCACAGCTTGTTGTAGGCAGCAATCACTGTAAATCTTACCATTAGAGGCTGGGCTTAACTCTAGCTACAGAGCTGTGGTGCAGACTTTCCCTTTAACTGGATTAGAGGGACTTCCCTGGCAGTAGTCACTGTAAATCTTATTGTTGGTAGCTGGACTTAACTCTTGCTGCAGAGCTTTGGTGCAGCCTCTCCCTTTAACGAGACTAGAGGGACTTCCTCTTCCACCAGCACTGAAGTGCTGACACTTGATATTCATTCCTTCGAGTTCTTGCTATCCCACAGTAGGTATCTAAGCAAAGAAAATATTTGGCTGCTGAGGGTCTAACTGCTGTCTCTAAAAGCAGCATGTACTGATTTTACTAACCCACTCTGATGCTAGAGAAGACAGAGGTATGTGTATTTCAGGAAGCAGCAATACCTTCATGCAGTGCTTTTCAGAGTTCTATATTTATCTTGGCACAGTGAGGTGAAATTGCAGTGTGTTTAACTGCTTCTGAATTATAATCGGTAACCACAGTTAACTGCTCTATTATTGTCGTGTGTATGTGGGACTTTGTGAGGCTGTTTTGCTGCCACTGTGGCTTGTTCACTGTATTCCATGTCTGACTGACACTGGTCCATATCATGACTAAAAAGGCTCACTTTCAAATCAACGTTGCCTGCATAGGTCATTAAGACCATAAAGTGGTGCAGACTTCCAATATACCCTGTATATGTTTTTTATCTTCTCTAATTGTCCAGTGACTTTCCTGTGAAGTGGACAAAAGTACATTTGCATGTCGGCAACTCAGCATACCTTTCAACTGTCCTGATTTTTGATTCTTATTTTTGTCCCGTTCCTCATAAAAGTTATGGTTTTCTGACAAATCACTTGTATGATCTGAGGATTAATGTCACTAAATAATGACATGCCTTTGAGTTGCAGACGTTATGTCCTTCAGACAATCCATGCTAACACAAATTTGGTTATTCTAGCACCTTTCTAAGTTTATAAGAGCAATATTTAAAATGTGTCCCTATTTTTGGTCCTTTGTCCCCACATTATGCTGTGTTTATTTAATATTAGTGTAGAAGCATTTCATTTTTATTTTTATAAAAGAAAATGATATTTTAGTTTTGCACAAGTTCAAAGTTTCATACAAGTTCAAATATTAATATAAATAAAACACTATTGTTCTTCTGTTTATATTTTGTGTTTAATATTTTGTCCGTTCTTCAATTTGTGATTAAAATTTGGTATTTCACAATTCCATTGGAGTGGGTGGGGCTACACAATTCTGCATGCAAATTTTATGTTAATCAGCATACAGATTTTTGGTCAGTTGTACCTATTTTTCATGGACATTTGTCCACATTTTTAATGATTCAAGGTTGAGAGGTATAAGTTTGGTATTCTGTACAGTTTTAGGTTTACCTTCTCCCCTGGCACAGTTTAAGCATGATGCTGTATTAAAGGTGCATTGTCAAATAGTACAGGAGAAACCATTTTATTTTTTAATAAAAATAACTATTTAATTTCTTGTATCAGGCCATTAGGCAATGCTTTATCTATGTGAATAGGAAGGATATCATTCCCCAGATTCCATGCTGTTGGTATCTATGTTACCTCCCATGCTGATTGCAGAGGTTTCAGCTTTTTTCTTTGGTTTTAACACATTTATGTGATGCATCTATCCTTGCTTTTTCTTTCTAATCTGCCTTGTTTTATAATTCACTTTGTTCTTTTTCTCTTGGCACTTCAGAGGATCTTTGCCATCTGACTAAGATGTCCTTTTTCAGCAGAATGAAATAATACCAAAACCTTAATTCCAGTTTTAAACTAAATCTGACATTCTTTTTATTATATATCTTTTTTGTATCTATAATAACCTTTGCATATTTTCTTTAACTATTGGAAAAATGAGTGTTTGACCTTTTTGCAAGTTTGTAATATGTTACCATACTTTTAAATGGGGTTTTCCTCCTCTGAAGTTTAATTTGCTATAGCCAACAAATCTTGATTATGGTAACTCAAATGGGTTAAATCCTATTAAATCTTGGGGCACTTCTCTAACAGCAAAATGAAGATAGGAAGGTAACTGGTATAAGTCCTGATTTTATTAAAGTGCTCATCTAACCAATCTGTTTGAAGGTGGAACACTGAAATTCTGAACTGTTTTATATTAAAAAAACTGGTAAATCTGGTAGATTCCCTTAGACATAAATGACATTCTGTTGTATCTGAGCATTTGTTTGATAATTACTACCCTGTAGAAAACATAATACTATTTTTTTATTTCTTTCTTGACTTAGAATTTACATTTCACAGGGATACTGCTTCAAGAAAATTAGTAGCATTGTCAATGATCACTAGAAGCAGTGGTTGCCATTACTAGATTTTACCAATGGACTTATAAGATCCATGGCTATCTGCTTGAATGGGACTTCAATAATATGCATTAGTATTAGTGGACTTATAAACCTAGGATATGGTACCATCTTCTGATATTTGGGACATGCTTCTCAGAGGTTTTCAATGTTTTTCATTACACCAGGCCAATAAAAGATGGCTACAATTCTAGCTTTGGTTTAGTCTATCCTTAAATTGCTTCTGAAAACATGACTATATGCCAGTTTCATTACAACTATTCTAAAAGCTATTGGAATTAACATGTGGTGCAATATTTCTTGTTTCTTTGTTTACCCATATAGTAAGTCGTTCATCAACTAAAAATAGGGATATGGCATGAGGACAATCTGCTCATCCATTTTCCTTCAATACTGGTAATTTTGCGGTGTTCCTTATTAATTTATTATACTTGCCCTGTGCTTTCTTCAAACATTGTTTGCTTATCTACAAATCTATAAAGTCAGGGCTTATCTACAAATCTATCAAGTCAGGAACACTTTCTGCACTACACTGATGCAATATATAGGTATAGTCCAGTGATGCCAAACCTATAACACGCGTGTCAAAGGTGACACACCATAATATTTTCAGTGACATGCTTACTTACCAGAAAAGTTAAAGAAGACCTGTATTTTTTTTTATTTTTTTTTTATCCGGATTGTCCAGAACAAAAGTGGTGTGTGTGCAGATGTTTGGTGTTTACAATGTAAACCCATAAACCTGGAATTCAGTGTTGTCTCCAACTTTCTTCAAGCTGACTGGTTATCTGAGCATGCAGATTAACCAATCAGCACACGATTCAGCAGCGCATGAGACAAGGAAGCTGAAGTCTGTTCAGTCCACCCGTACTTCAGACTTCATGATAATATTGGCGGCATCACCTCTCCACAGTGTCAGGAAGGAAAAATGTAAGGTAAGTTGTAAAAAGCTTATTTATTTAAAATTCAAGCAGCATTCAAACAACTTAAAAGAAACACCCAAAAACAACAAATGAGTTTAAATGAGCACAAAACCGGGTAGTTTGCTGCACAGGCCATCTTTAGTAACACTGCACACTTTATTTTCAGCACTCATTACACTGTTACACAGCTATACAACTAAACAAGAAATATATAATTAAGATAAGCACTTTCATCCTAAAATTTTAGAACTTCATCAGATCAGCCAAAATAACAAATAGCATGATGGGAGTAGGTACAGAATGGGTACAGTCATAGCAGGAAGGGGACAGTGTAGGTATGGAATGGACAGAAGTATAACAGGAGGATGACGGACGGGTTTGAGATAGTAGCATAACAGGAGAGGAGAGGGAGGAGAGTGGGTAGGTATTGAATGGGTAAATCATAGCATGAGAGGGGTAGGTATGGAATGGACACAAAGATAACAGGGGGATGGATTATGTTGGAATGGACACAATTATAACAGGGGGGATGGGTAGGTATGGAATGGACAGCAGTATAACAGGAGAGGAGGGACAAATATGGACTAATCAGCAGCATAACCGGAGGGGGGGGGATAATATTATATCAGAGAAAGAAAAGAAAAGACAAAATGATTAGGATGGTACTAGTACAACCTAAGACTTGTTAAAGAATTGTTTCTCTTTTATTGAGTTGGGGGGTTCCAAAAGATTCACCATCACTGGTATAGCCTCTTCAACCACATAATACAGGCATATGCGTTACTTTCTCTTCCATTCCTTCCTCTATTAATGGCAACTCATGCCAGTGTCTTTCTTCTGATTTTGAATTTGGCAAATCTATTATTTTTATCACAGTATCTTATCTGCTACTGAAATTTCTGTTTTCTGACTAATTTTCCGTTTTGACATTTCAAAGAAAAATCTAGGACTCTGTCTATGATCCTCTTTCACTTCTTAGTAGGTTTATTGCTATAGATCTCTTTCTTTTATGTCACCACACAGATTTCTCATTATTTAATGGTGAGAATCTTCTGACAAAGTTCCACATCATACAATATAGGCTCGTCTCTTTCAATCTCCACACTGGCTTTTTCAATAGTGTAATATCTGGAATTTTCTGGTAAGAGACTTTAAAAAATTTCTAGTAAAATGTATTGTCTTCTACCCCATCCAACCAAAACTAAATTTTACTTCTTTTTTAAATTTCTACCCCTATCCATTTTCTTTTTCAGGAGTATGAATTTTAACAGGAGGCTGCTGCACTCTCCTACACAAATTTTATTAGAAGTATATTCAAACCACAGAGTATCTAACTATGCTCCCCCTGAACTGAGGACTAAGAGAAATGTTGGCCACTTATGACAACATGTGTTAAATTAGGTACAAAGCTAGAGATTTCAGTGTTTATTTAACAGAGTCTGAATTGCAACATGTTATAGAATAATCCATTCTTCATGGATACATATGACATCTACCTTACTCTTGATGTTTATGTCTGCAGATATATGGTTCCATCACAAGTGTGAACTTGATCCCACAATCTAGTAGTCTGCTCAATTCCTTCTCATCTACCAATAGCATACATTTTGCTAACTTGTTAGTGGCACAGAAACACGATTCTAATACTCTAGTAGTTACTTTATCACATTCTATTCGTACATTTTTATAATCAGGATGTTGATTAGAAATCACATCGTTCATAGGTGCAACATCTGTATTTTCATTACCAGCATGCTGGTAAATAAAAGCGACAAGAAATCACACATTTGTTAGGTATGGCATGCATATCACTAGTTCAGCAATGCTTAGCAATGGGCCCCTCTTTCCACATCTAAAGCATATTATTTCAGTGGCTCAGTGATTTTGTGTGTTTACAGCTATATGCACATTTGTAGTTATAGGTTTAGGCTGCTCAGTTTTAAACAGTGCCTCATTAGTTAGTAACCTTTTGATAAGTATAAACTATTGACCTATAAGAATATGGTCAGGTTAACAACAATTACATATATTTCTTGAAAATGCTCCTTTGACTTTATCAATCATTAAAATATTTATAAGTTTACTTTAAAAGTTTATTTCTGGTTCTAACCATAAGTTTAAAGTTTACCTTGAATTCTGCATTTGTGATCCTAACATTTTATTGGGCTTACGTGTTCAGTTATTAAATTTCATTGCTTGTGTTTCAAAAGGCATACCAGCTGTATATATAGTTTGTATAGTCCATGTAATCAATATTTTCCATGCCACTTAGGGACTGAGTGCTTGACCCTTTAAGTTATAACAAACATTTACTTCATGTCTCCTGGGTGGCATAAATTTCAAAGGCAACAAGGTAAGCCCAAATGTCCTCATTCTTAGTCAGTTTCTTTAGTGCTGGATTGGATTTTGGGATGATCAGTCCTGGAGACCTATTAAATGAATGTCAGTAGCATCTATCCTTTTCTGAAGAGGCACACTCCTCTCCTGAAGAACCACTATACATTGAACTGCATATGTAGGTTATTCCACCCTCATGCTTTATGTAATTTCTATAATCCATTCAAGAGAGTTTATCCAGGTGACTATATTATCAGCTTTCCAACCAGTTTATTGTTAGTGCTTCGTTCAGGAAATACATGAACTTCTTCAGACAAAGAAACCCCAAGAGTCCTCAGTTAAAATAAAACTGTCAATTAAGATGAGATAATTAATTATAAAACCAATTAACATAACTTGAGAAATTTAAAGAGCCAGTGTTATACAAGATAAAATGTATATGTAAATAAATATAAATGCTTTTTTTTATATTTATTTTCATATACATTTTACCTTGTATAACACTGGCTCTTTAAATTTCTTAAGTTATGTTAATTGGTTTTATAATTAATTATCTTGTCTTAATTGACAGTTTTATTTTAAAACTGAGGACTCTTGGGGTTTCTTTGTCTGAAGAAGTTCATGTATTTCCTGAACGAAAACGCTAACAATAAACTGGTTGGAATTCTACAGCTTGCTGCCTATCTTTGTTTTTGTTTTTGGTTACAAGTTTATTTATTATTTTTTTGTTTTGTGTTTATTCATATTATCAGCTTTACAGTTATTGACACATGTATTTATTTATTTATTTGTTTGTTTATAGCCATTTCACTTTTATATTTGAGAATACCAGCTAAAAAGAAGACCAGATACAATCTCTTTTGTGACACCAAAGGTGACTTCCATCAAAACTGATAGACTATCTCCATGCTGACTAGTAAGTTTAATTATATAATATTTTACCCATCGAATAACAAATTTTCATTTACTGTAGTTGTTGTGCCTATAATTCACTTGTAAGGCAGTGCCAAAGGCTTTAGCAAAATCTATGTAAACTTCATGCAAAGTATATGCTTTTGTAAAAAAAAAAACTTATTAATTCTTCAGAAAATAGCACCAGCCTCAGAAGATATGATCTCTCCTTAACACAATCCAATAAAAAACAATAGTCCGACCGTCACTAGTAAACACTTTATTCATACAATACTGCAAAGATTTTGAATCAGATAACTCTTTTTTTCAATGCAAAACAGTGAACAACAATTATCATAATATTTAAATAGATATAAAACTAATGAGCCAGCCTGTCAGACAGACACACATATAAGTACCACAAATACTGAAAACAATGGTATCTGTATATGTGTACACACACGCACACACACACACACACACACACACACACACACACACACACACACACACACGCGCGCGCACGCACGCACGCACGCACACACACACACACACACACACGCACCCATAAAACAATGAAAAATTTATAATAATTATAAACACAGAGACATATAATATTCTCAAATAAAACTGTTTTTTTAACTTTATTACTTTGCTCTCCTTAACTCACTCATATTGTTCAACAGAGCTAAGAAAAAGTTGAGATTTTTTGCTTCAGAATAGCTCCATTATTACATGTTTTATTAAATCTCAGAAGAATCTTTTCATTCCGCCTATCATATTTGCTACTTCTGCTTGACTCATATTTATAAAGTCAGACTCTTGGGCCTCAGGAAAATGCTAGTATGGTTGTCAGCAAATCGGTTATTAGAACTATGTGGGGCAGGATTGTACTCTTAACAACTCATGGTATTTATCAAGGTACTTACACCTCTGGAAGATCTATGCAAATGCCGTTGCATTAATAGGGCCAAAAAGATTTCCAGCGATGCAATGAATCCTACCAATGTTCTGCACACTTGCCTGTCCTCAGGCAGGAGATACAGATGCCTGCATTGTAAGACCACCAGACTAAAAAACAGTTTCTTTCTGCTCTCCGTTAGACTGTTGAGCTCTTGGGAAAAATGAACCATGACATCTGTTACATAACTAGCTTATCAAGAGGATTATTTTATGGATGTGCAATAACCAAGTGCAATACTAAGGTAGCTCACTGAAGGTGTAACTGTGCAATAATTCAGTCTAATCATAGATATGCTGCTATTGCTTCAATTTTACTCTGACAATATTACCTTCATATTGTTCCTCGTCTTCCTTGTCTCCTGTTCTGGGATGGGTGTGTTTCACTGCTGTCCTACTCTACTCTACTTACTAATTGCTACTTATTAAATTTCTACTGTGATATTTTATTAATTTTTCTCTGTCTATATGTGCAACTGTTTCCTGCATTGAGAACAAAGCATTGTAATTTCGTTCAGCTACACTGCTGTGTAGTTCTGAATGATAATAAAGTTTTCTTTGACTTTGACTTTGTTATCTAAGTAGTGCTTATTTATAGGTATATAGGTCACTACTAGGCAGAAGGTCAGGTTGACCATTTGTAACCTAGCCACTGCTTGCTGTCCTTTTATGAGGAATTTGTGGGACTGGATGGGGATGTGTTTGCAGTTACCCATTTAATCATCCAGGTTGTGTTTGAAGAAGGTGGGAAAACTGCTTTGTTTAATATAAAGGTATAATATGTTCTACAATAGACAAATTCTTTGAGTAAGACACCTATCATGCAAATAGGTTCAGTTTATGTTACTGTGAAGGCATTGACTTTTAGTTCAGATGATTGTGGTGCCATTTATTTTGTAAATAGGAATGAAGTCCCTCAGGATAAAGTCAGTAGAGGCCTTGTAGACCAGACTGAGGTATGATAATATCTTTTGACTTGGGGGGAAATAAATCTAGTAATCATGTTGGACACATTGAAGGATTTCAAAGTAGAGGTCATAGTCAATAAATGTGCCTAGGTCTAAGACAACTGCCCCTGTTTTGAGTCTGTACTATTTATGTGGTAGGAGTAATGATGTTCCTATTTTTCTAAGGGTATGATACTACCCTTTTTGACATTTAGCTTGAAACCATTGCTATGGCACCATTTATTGGTGGATGTTACATCTTTTGAAGAATCTGGGAGTCCCCATGGGAGAAAATGATGGTTTTGGGTTTACTGTCATCATCAAACTTAATCATTCAAAGGTCTTTGACATCTTCTTGGATGTCAGAGAAGTAAATACCAGATAGGAGCACCCCCAGAAACAAATCTTGTTGGAAACTGCTATTAATGGGTCTTTTGCAGCAGACTGTGCCCAAATATTTTTTTTACTCAGAAAATGTTTTTATTTTGATTAGCAACCAACAATAATAAAGACTTTTAGAACGTAGAATCATTTTAACTATGGAATTAACTATATACATATTTGCATACAGCCTGACATGTACTGTACCCAAATCTTGATTTACTATGTAATATCAGTGAGTCATTTCACTACCAATCAGATGACATAACAGTTTGACTTTAGACTGGCAATTTTATCTATAATGCCTGTCTGAGAGAAAGTCTGAGAGGTTTTGGTCAGCCTGAGAAAAGCTGTGTTAGTTTACCTTTTATCACCAGGACCTTGATGACTTTTTCAAGGAAGTCGATCTGATTAAGCAGGCAATCCACCCTAGACAAACCTGAACTGATTTGGGTCAAGGATCTTTTCCTCTGCCAAATCATAAGCTTTTCTGGCACTTATACCTTTGATAACTAGGTTTTCCAGAATAACAGTAGTCTCACAGGAGATCAACAAACACATCTGCATTAACATCTCTAACATTACAAATTATTATTAAAAAAAAAACAGTTACATTTTTTATCTTCATTTCCTTAAAAATCCTTAAAGATCTGTTGAGAGTTACATAGCAATTTCATATGTAAAAAACAGTAAATAATAGTTAACTTCATGCTGCTGAATGTGGGAAGAAAGGGATGAGCTTCATTTTTATTTTTATTTTATTTTTCATTTCTAGCTTTAACGCAGTACATATAAGATGATTCATTTATTTTTTCTGTAATTATTGCTTTCTAGTAAAAGGCATGACTGAAACAGAATTACCTCAAAGACCTTACCAACTGTATCTATTAAGCTATTAAGCTTCTTGCTTTTATATTTGTTTTGGCTCATCCTCAGCAAATTGGGACAATGACAGTCAACTTCTAGGACTAAATACCAAAGTGGAGTTCTAGAAAAGTTAATGGGCATAATAACAGCAATAATGCCTAACAGGGTGTGTGTTATTGCAAAATGTTACTGTGCTGCACAAGGACACATGTACAGCAGTTCTCTATGTCATTTCTTAAAATGTCATAAGCTTCCCGATTTTGATTATTAGCTCACCAAATTACTGTATTAAGTCTGAAATATAAAAATAAGCTAGATTAGTTCATTGCAGGCAGAGACAAGTATATTAATATTCAATGTAATGCTCTTTTAATGTAACAATGTACTTTTGTCTAAGTGTTCAGGGCCAAAAGAAAGGAATTACTTAACATGAGGAAAATAATATTTTGAAAAGGCAGATAATGCACGACCTGGTTGAGTTATTTGAAAGGGTTTCTGAGGCCATGGATAAAGAGTATGCAGTCCACTTGGCTTATTTGGACCTTGCCAAGGCCTTTGGCACTATACTTCATGTTGAGATTATTGACAAACTCTCTCAGCTCAACATTTCCCCATAAACAGTTTGCTGGATAAGTAATTCGCTGTCTGACAAAACCTATATCATTAAGGTCAGCGTTATGTACTATAGAAAGAAAACTATCAGCAGTGGTATTACACAGGCCACTCTCCCAGACCCTTCCTCTTTAGTGTGTATTTCTCTGTCATAATAGCTGATATCATGGGACTGCTGCTAACCAAGTTTGCTGATGATTTCACACTGGGGGAGCTATCAGATCCCATTCTGATACTCAAATTGTCCAGCAAGAGCTGGACTAAACACGTTTGTTGTATTAATCATGGGTTTGCCTTCAACACAAGAAATGCAGCATAGTTCCCTTGGTAAATTTGTCATCACTACTGCTTACCATATAGACAACCTTCCACTTAAATGTGCCACAGTCATTAGGGACTTGGGTACCTTTGTTGATAACAGACTCTCCTCTGTCCACCATGTTTCTGTGGTGGTTAGAAAATCCTATCTTTCATGACTTATCCATCATATTTATCTCCTCAGTGTCCAAAGTTATAATCCCACTTTATTCATCCTATATTAGGACTATCATTGAATATCATGCACCCTTCAACTTGTCCTCGCTGGTCAAGTAAACCGCATTAAAGACCTCAGTGTTTCCTCTCAAAATATATTTCAGGTCTCAGTTATTTATTCTGATAGACTAAAAGCCTTTTCCTTCATTCAGTGCCATTCCAGATTCTTGAGGGGTGCAGTGAATGGGCCAACATGTTTTGAACTCTTTTACTTAAGTAGAAAAAAAATCCAACACCTGTTCTGGAGACCTAAACCTGTACTATCACATTAATAACACCAGGTGGTGATATCAAATCTAAGTCACTTCTTATTTCTGGAATAGGCTGCCTTTCCCTATCAAGTGGAATACTTCCCCAGCTATACCTAAAACCAGTCTGGATGACTGCATGAGTGATCCCAAATGTTCATCAGGGATATGTGGAGAAAGTCTCTTTAATGGGGGAACACTGTTAATGTCCCATCAGTACTGGGTGATGTGAATGTATTTCTCAATGGTCTCCTTGGCCAGGAGCTTAGTAAGAATCTACAAAGCTATGATCCTGTAATGCCAGCATACCTCTCAACCTGAAGACATTGAAAATAGGTACAAACTCCCTTGAAAAGTAGGAACATCCAGCTAAAGGTCTGGACATTTAATTGGCATAAAATCTGAATACCAATTAGCACATAACTCTTTCCACTTCCAGTAGGAATGCCACTCAGAAATACTTTTGAAAAATAGAAAGTTACAAAAATGATGGAAAAATATAAACAAATTATCAAAGAGACAGAGTAAAATCTGCACAAGTTAATGGACTGTATTACAAAATTCTATTGCACAGGTTAATTTATTTTTACTTCAGAAGAAAGGGAGATGCATCCTCTTTCTTTAAATTATTGTTGCCAGTAGTATGCTGGTCATATGGTGAGGCTTTCTGTCTACTACACAACTTCAAAAATCACATGTGATGAGTGGGATTCAGAAAATTGTGTGAAGGGGTAAGATAGTGATGAAAATAAGGGTATACTTCTAAAAACAGGGACTTCCTGTGAGGGATAAATCAGGTCTGAAAACCGGAACATTCCTCCAAATATGGACATTTGAGAGGTCTGCAACAGATAATATAAAGGACACATAGATGATACATAAGGTGATACTAAATGTAGAAAAGGCTAAAGATTTAAGTGGAATGAAAAATAGAGGAAGGAGCAGAAATGATTTTTCAACTGACAACACAAATGGGATGTGCAATCTTGAACAGAAAAGACAGCAATTTACATGGGAAATAATTTAAGTAATGATCTAAATTGTCTTCTGTGACTATCCTTACTAAATAGGAAAATGAAAGTTTCATCTCAGGTAGTAAAGCAAATTTTCAGATATCTTTTAGCCAAAGCTTACAGGTGCATAAAGCCAAATGTTATAAAAAATCAACCTTGATGAGTGGATGGGAAATAGAAAATTCATCCTGGGGATCACTCCAGTGGCTCTACTTGACAGAGGCACTGAGAACTAAGGTTGGGTGGCATGATGCCAAGGTAATCCTATGGGCTGGGCTTATAAAGGCTCCAGATCCATTAGCCTAGTATACACCTATGAGCCTATTAACCTGTGAACCTTTTGCAGGGGAAAAAAAGCCATACAATTCTCTAATGTAGTCGTTCTCTGATGAAAGTGGTGTGATCAATTAGATTCTGCAAACCCAAAGTACTGAGGAAGATAGGATCAGTCAGCATAACACAGACTAACATGAAAAATATTAAAGAGCAAATGTTGTTCAGTATTAAAATTTAATTGTTTTGGCATCAAATCAGTGGAAATATGGACTGCAGTAATTCTGTATGTCTGAGCATGTGGGATAAAAAAGAAGCATGAAGCAGGGTACACAACACAAGCCAAGGAATAAAAGTCAATTTTGAAAAAAAAGGAGGTCAGAGATGAGAAACAGACTGTACTGTGGGTAATAGATTACTTATAGGTTCACAGGTTCATTGGTGTATACCAGGCTAATGACCACTGGTGGTCCCTATAAGCCTAGCCATGCAACCCAAATGTGACTCATAAATCTGATTTATTGAAGGAGCAATTTACTAACTGCCTTTGTCCATCAGACACTTGGGAGCCAGACCAGGTTGAATTTCTGATTACCCATCCATTGATCCAAGTTGCTCTTAAATTGGGATCAGGAGGAAGACAAGTCTGCTCCATCTGGCAAAATTTCTGGTGCAGAGTGAGAAACAAAAATAGAATATAAATAGATAAAAAGCAACAGAATGTCAATAGAAAAGCTAAGGCATACTCATAACATATACATCATATGCACAATTCAATATGTCAAAAGCCATAATCTCCACAAGTTCTGCAAACAAATGCAATCTGTTCACTGACCATTTGCATAATAACATACGTTACAGTGAGGAAATATAGGTGACAATGCAGCTGGAGTCTATATTAAGTATGATCAACAGGAAGATGAAAAAAAAATAATCCAAGATGTAAGGAAAAGACATCAGGATGGAAGTTACCTGGGCAATTTCAGTTGCCTAAGCAGCAATTCATACAGAAGTCTGTTGACAGCTTTTTAAGTTCTGTATAAGGGCTTAAAGACTTTGGAGAAACCACTCTCTCTTCAGTTTCTTACTCTGGAGAAGGGGATTTACTACTAAGGAGTAACTAATGTTTATTGAATTCACTGAATTAAAAATCTCTAGCTATCGCTTTAGGACATTTTCAGTTAATACTAAACCAGCATTGGTTTGAATAGGATAGACATAGTCATCTGGGCAGGTAAACTTGCAGGTTCTTTATATATATATTTATATATATATATATATATATATATATATATATATATATATATATATATATATATATATATATATATAGGTTCATAGGTTAGTACTAAGCTAACTGCCCTTGCAAGCCATTTTAAGCCTAGTCAAGTTCACTGGGAGTTCATGGACAGTCTATCTCTTGACTCCTAATCCATCAAGAATGCATTTCTTTCTGGGGGAGCAAACCTGCCTAAAGTCCTCAAAAACACACAGCTTTACTATATCTATATACATATAGATACTAATTTGGGGGTCATACAACAACGCAGGCAAGGAAAATGACTCTAGCCACATTGCTATGACCCCAGAAACAGATACACACAGCTGCTGCTGCTGCCTGATACAAGACTATAAAATATAGCCCTCTAGCACAACAGAATATGTAAAACACAGCTCTATAAACTATTGACACCTTGTAATAGTGCAAAACACAAGAACATCACTGTGCTTTTCATTGTTAATAGGAAAGTTGAATAAACTAAATTTCAACAATATCAACACTTGGCGAAAGTATTCCAATGAATCTGAAATTCAGATTAATGTCAGCTGACAAAACTCAGGTGACTCATAAATAATTAAGTTTAGCTGAATCAACTAGTATATTTGTGAGGTCAGAGAAAAAGTAGAATGCCCTTGGGGAAAAAACATTGCTGAAATTAAAAAGTCATACACTTTTTCAAATCATCTGGAAGGCCTTCTTAAGAATATAAAAGGTAGTCTATTTCTAGGGTTGATTGTAACTATGTCTTGTCTTTAATAAAAGTAGCATGAGTGTAATGCAATCCAAGGCTAACTGCCTCTGTGAAGTATCTGAATAACTGGCCAGTAAGTTGATTTATTTACATACAATAGCTATCTCCATGTGTTTGGAACTCATTTAATAATTGATAGGGTTTTTTTATCTTGCAACTCTTAATAAAAACATATCATTTTAGAATTGTTCTCTGCTCAATATTAGATCAGACTTCTATTAATTTTAAACATAAATTCTACCTCAGTGGTAATGATTAATATGATTCCTGCTTATCTGACAAAACTAGATGATTTTCAAGATCATGTAACAAAGAGATAGAAGCTTTCTTATTTACTAATGATAATGAAGATGCTCATAAAATTATCAATTGATATATTTTTATATTTTGCATGCTTGGGAAAATGTTTTTTGTAAAAATCTTGGGACAGGGAATTAATAGATTTACAGAATGAATTATACTTGGCTATGCTGAGATTTTAAATGGGCAACAAAACTTAATGGAGCTAGTTAAGAATCTGTATAATAAATATCAACAAATCTCAAAACATAAGGCTGTGATAGCCTTAGAAAAAGTAAAGCTAAGTTTGTATGCTGCAAATTCTAGAGGAATGTAAATATTAAAGGGGAGATCAATGACCTCATTGAGAGCTAATCAAATAAAATCTGACATTTAAGGTGTTCCACAAATAATAAAATGCTGTCTGATGTTTTCTGAAATACACCATAAATGTATTTTATTTTACAAAAAAAAAAAAAAAAACAAACAAAAAAATAATAATAAATTGTCAGTTTGTCTTAGTAAGGATATGGTAGTTGACTTCCTAAGGAATAAAATTACAAAGAAATGTTCCTAAACAGTTTTGTGATTCTTTATAAAAATCTATAAGTCTGTTCAAGAATAATTTCTAATTAAAATGTTAAAACTAAACAAAGCTCCCATAGAAGGAATCATTCCTGAAATTTGTATAAAAAAAATCTATTAATTTTCTACATTTATTATACAAAGCTTTTCAAGAAATATGACAGTCTAATACTAGTATATTACATTCCTGGAAATAGTAACTGAATACATCTAAACAAGACAAAGAACCCTTGAAGACCAATCTCTTTCTTGAATGTTAACTATAAACTTTCTATTCCTGTATTTGTGGAAATGTTGGGAGTTAGTCTTCTAGAACTGATAAACAGAGATCCAACTGTTTTCCTTGTGCAAAGACAAACACATGATAGTATATAAAAAAATAATTTTGTTGGATTACGTTAATAGCAAAATATTAGAGGTTGGGTTTATTGGTATAGATATAGTAAAATCCTTAATTCTATGAGTTGTGATTATTTGTCTGCAGTTTTTGAAGATTTTGCATTTCCTGAAAGATTTAAAAACGTACTTATAAAACTTTGTTCTAATAATATAGCCTATGATAAGCTAAGATACTTTTTATTTCAATATAAAAAATATGAGAAAGGTACTAAACAGGATTGGCCATTATCTCCCCTATTATTTGCAATTGTAATGCAACTTTTGACTACAATTATTTGAGAGGATCACAAAATTTCAGGGATTAAGGTACAGGATAGACATGAATCAATAATTCAACATTTTGATGATGATGTTTTATTAACACTAATATTGATATCTCAGCATTCTAACTGGATAATCCAAGTAAGAATGGTTCGGATGGTATTTGATTTATTTAACAAGGACAATACTAAAATATTATTACTAAATGAAATCTGTAAAAGGGGTGTTTTTGACATTTTTAACCTAGCCAAGGGTAATAAGAACATAAATATTGAGGAATCCTAACTAAATTAAATTTAGAGGATACTAGAAACTCCATTTATGAAAACATTACCACTCAAATCATTTATATCATCTCCAAGTAGAGTAAACCTTGCCTCAATTTTGAAGACAAAGTATATATTATTATAATGGTATTACTCCCTAAGTTCCTCTATATCTTACAGACTATTACTTTTCCACCTAATAAAAACAAATGAATCTATTTAAAAAAGGAATGCTAAAGTTTTTATGTCCCTCCCCACAAAAAAAAAAAAAAAAAAAAAAAAAAAAAAACAATATGGACATATACCTATCACATCATTCCTTGAAACACAGGAGGAATAAAATTTCCAGATAATGAAACTTATATCACAGCCTCTAATTTTCAAACAGTATATACACTGATTAGATTCTTCATAGAGGGGCAAATGGAAAGATTTACATATAAAATTAATGAATAAATGGAAACTGAAAATTTCAGAACATGCTATAGAAATTACTGATAATAAAATGTGGGTAACTTTCAGTAACTGTCTACAGCAGTGTATATAATCCCACAGATTTTGTATTACATTAATACTACATTTAAGTTCATCAAACACTTTATATTTAAACACATAGACATTAAAAATGGACTAATTATTTCTTTTTCCTTTTGTCAACAAGGTCTGTTAGAAGGATCCAATGTTGCCAGAATGAGTAACTAGATGATCAACAACTTTTTGAGTAAATATTTTTTATAAATTCTTAATAAATGACAAGAGATTCTATTTAGTAGAAATTGATCTTATTAGAAATGCTTTAGGGATGGTAGAGAGGGAAGAAAGCTAACTGTAAGTAAAGAAAACATTTTCTTTTCTTAATAGCACTGTATTTGTAGTGTATGGTCTTCTTTGCCTGCTATTTTTAAGTGTAATGGGGATTTTAAACAGGTGCTGTCATTTTTTATTTTTTTCCCCTTTCTCTCTTTTTTTCTCTTTTTTTTTGTACAGTTTTGAGAAATATAAGGAATACAATGTAAAAAAGTGGTTAAAAAGGCATGACCAAGTTAAAATTAATGCACTTTTCTCATTGTTGCATGGGGAAATGACTAGATTAAGGACCAGAGACTGCTTAGGTTTAAGAGAGAGCAAGTTAATGAAAAAGAATATTGAATATTATGAGGCTTTTTTCTAGCAAATGCATGTATACTTAGTAGCTTTTTTCTAGCAAATGCATGTATACTTAGTAGCAATTCTGCAGCTGGTGTTCATGTTTCAATGGAAACAGTCTGATAAAGAGAAACTGGAGACATTCTGGTGGAAGGCAATTGGCTGAGGGGAAAAAGAAAAGAGAAAATGGCTATGACATAATGTTCTCTGAAAGCAATGAGGAGTTTTTCCAGCTGGGCAAGCTTTAAAGATAAGACAAAACCAATTAGATTTGAAGTAAAGTTTTCTCGTTTATTATGCAATGGTGATACTAATATAAATAGGTGCTTTTTTCCCTTTTGCTCCCTTCTTTTCTCTTTTTCTTTGTTCAGTTTTAAGAAATGTAGGCACTTAGGTGGCAGCCCCCTTAATACAGAAGAGGTAATAAGAGATCTGGGGTCCCAGGTAGATAGTAATCTCTCCTTTGACAATCATATTGCCAAACTAGTTAGGAAATCCTTCTATGTGCCCATCTAATTACTAAAGGGTTCACATCTAGAAATAAAGAGGTTAGAGTGCCACTCTACTCGTCACTCATCAGACCCATCATAGAGTACAATGCCCCATTTGGGATGTATCTCACAAGACACTTCCAACAGCTGGAAAAAACACAAAAGCACATCACCAAGAGGATTACTGACCTCAAGCATATGTCCTATGCAGCCCAACTGAAAAAACTCCAGCTGTACTCAGTGGCATATCGCTGCCTGACTTACAAAGCCATGTCCAACTCAGAACTGATGGACATGCTCCACCTAAAGAAATCCAAGTCACTGCAAGCCACTTGCTCTAGTGAGCTAAACCTCGCCACAACAATAAATAGAACATGCTGGAGGGATAGATTCATGTCACAGAGACTCCCCATGCTTTGGAACAAAATTCCTAACTACATTAGGCAGAGCCCCTCACTAACACTCTTCAAGAGAAACCTTGATGAGTGGATGGGTAACAGAAAATACACCCCTGGGATCATTTCATTTGCTCTGCTTGACAGAGGCTCAGTTAATTAATCAATGGGGTGGCGAAAGCTGACACACTCTGGCTAGGCTTATAAATGCCCTTGGGCAGGTAGCCTAGTACCTACCTATGAACCTATGAACCCTATGAAGACTGGTTAGATGTTCAAGGAATGAGAGTATTTTCTAAGGACAGAATTGATTCTGTAGGAGACTCCTAGTCAACAGTTATACCTAAACTAATAGGTTATTTATGAAACCTGTATGTAATAGCAAAATTAGTAACGCAATTTGATGTATATAGCATTTTTGTAGTACAGAATTGAATTAAATGAGAATTTTGGAAACTGATCAAGATGAGTTAGATACATTTATTGATTTTGGCAGAAATATGACTTTCTTTAAATAGCAAATATGACTTGTTCTCTGTTTTGGCACGTTTACATGTGCAAAGTTATTCATAGAGCTGTTTATGCCCTAAATAAGTTGAATAAAATAGCTACAACAAACAACATTCAAAGCTGGAGATGAAATGTCAATATGAAAGCCGATTAGAAAAGTATTTTGTTTGACTGCTTGATGATTCAGAACTACTAGAGTAATACTGAAAGTTTTGTTCAAATTATCTGGACTGGCAACTTTTCCTTGTCTGGAAATATGGTTTTATTCAATACTTCTATTCCTCTGTGAATTAAGAAAAACATTTTATCATTATTCTGGACTATTTTAATTATTACAAGAAAAAAACATTACTAGGAAATTTTAGAAGTACTAAAATTAGTACATTATGGGAAAGCAACATTAATCCACTTAAATACTGTTAGCAAATCACATGACTTCAAGTTTTGGCCAAAGATCTCTGAAATCTTGACTAAAACAACACATTAAAGTTAACACTTTTAAGCTTATAGTCATATTACATTCCATTAGTCAGTTAAGTTTATTAGATAGCACACTTGAAAATGTTTCAAACATTAATTCAAGAAGTCAAGACTCACCTTATATATAGTGCTCATAGTTTCTCATATTAAGAAAATGTTAAAGTTGCTGCTATGATTCTTTTTAAAAGGAAAAATTGTTCTAATTGTTGAAAATTTATGTGAGTTCATTAATGATGACTTAGTTTGGTATGTTAAACAATTATGTAACTTGTACTCATTTGGATGTATATATATATATATATATATATATATATATATATATATATATATATATATATATATATATAGATTCACTTTATAACCTTGAAATGCTGAAATATCGAATTTCAGTATCTCGAGACTATAAAACTGAATCCACAAAACACCGACAAACAAAAACCGCGAAACCACATAACCGAAAACACCGCACACACTACACTAAACATACAACACAACACCCACATCACAATATAAACAAAAAAACAATACACATACACAACTCACACACACATAAGCAGGGGGGCAAGCTGCGCCCCCCCACACCCCCCCTACTTATATATACTAACTCCGAGATCGCACAAACACAACACAAAAGCTCACTCACACACGCATTTTCCAATTCCTCACACACACTCTAACTCCCACTCAAAACCCTTACAAAACACTCACTTACCTGACATAACACCTACATCCAAACACGGCACAGCGCACCAGCAAAACACAAACCCGGACATTACATAGCGCAACTTCATAACCGCAAATTTGACATATTTTTGACATACATCAAATTCGCGATTATGAACGTTCGCTATTTTTAACATTCGACTTTATAGCTTTGAGATACTGAAATTCGACATTTCAGTATTTCGATGTTATAAAGTGAACCCATATATATATATATATATATATATATATATATATATATATATATATATATATATATATACACACACACACACACACACACACACACACACACATATACATATGTACATATGTGTGTGTATGCTTGTGTATCTGTCTGTATATGTATAAGTCAAAAGGTAGAAAACATTTGGTAGAAAGGGTTTTGTGGGTGGAAAAAAAGAGGGAATGCACTAATGAGTGATGCTCGTTCCAGTGAATCACATATGGCTGTATTTAGTTTTATACAGTGTAGGTAATTAGGAGTGTGTAGAAAACTCAATGTGTGAATGACAAAGTGGTTGTGAAGATTGTGTTACAGCAGTTGTTTTTAATATACAAGTGTTCACAGGCTAGAGTTAGAGTAAGGATTAGATAGGGGAATACAGTCAATTGTTGTTGGTCTTTTCCCGGTTAAGGGTCGCCACAGCAGAACTCCGGTCCACTAATGATTGGCAGTAGATTTTTTATGGTGCCGAGTTGCCAGCCCAACACCCAACCTTCAACGAAGGCATGCCCATTCACGCATGTCTTTCGCACGCTACTCAACCACGGGGAGGACATGCAGACTCCACACAGAAGGCACTCCAGCCGAGAATCGAACAGGAGAACCTCTTGCTGTGAGGCAACAATGATACCGCTGCACCACCGTGGCTTCTTAAGGGGATACAGTTAGTGTTGTGCATATTTTGTGTAGTCAGTTTTCTGTGTCCTTTTGTCTTGTGTAGTGATACTTTAGGGAAAGGGTTTTGAGTAATGTAATATAATGTGCAGGATTAGGGATATGCACAGAGGGAGGGTTAGGGTTATGGCTAGAGTTAGCAGACATGAGTAAGATGGAGCAGGGGGCAAAGCCAGTCTGCTCACTTTATTAATATCTGCTAACCTTAACTGTAACACTACCTCTGTTCCAACCATAACCCTTCACATTACATTGCTAAAAGCCCTTTCAACAATAGCACTACCAAGACAACACTTGATCTCAGTTTTGTAGCTGTGTTGTACTGATATAAGGCTTTTTTTAGGGAAAGAGAAGTATCCAATGTTTTGTGATTCATTTTTATGAGTCATTTAGTGTTTAAGGATACTTTCTTTTTTATTCTACTATTTGTGATTCTGTCTTTTGAGTTTTCTACCTTTCACAATACACTTACTCACTTTATTAATATCTGCTAACCTTAACTGTAACATTACCTCTGTTCCAACCCTAACCCTACACATTGCATTGCTGAAAGCCCTTTCAACAATATCACTACCAAGACAACACTTGATCTCAGTTTTGTAGCTGTGTTTTACTGATATAAGGCATTTTTTTAGTGGAAAAGAAGTATCCAATGTTTTGTGATTCATTCTTATGAGTCATTTAGTGCTTAAGGATACATTCTTTTTTGTTCTACTATTTGTGATTCTGTCTTTTGAGTTTTCTACCTTTCACAATACACTTATGTGTATATGTATACATATATATATTTATATATATATTTTTTGTTGTGTCTTTCGGCTTTTCCCGGTTAGGGGTCGCCACAGAGGAACTCCAGTCTGCTAATGATTGGCAGCAGATTTTTACGTGCTGAGTTGCCAGCTCTGATGCACAACCTTCAACGAAGGTACGCCCATTCACGCATATCTCCACACATAAGACGCTCTAGCTGAGAACTATGAGGCGACAATGCTACCGCAGCACCACCACCGCACTATATATATATATATATATATATATATATATATATATATATATATATATATATATGTGTGTGTGTGTGTGTGTATGTATGTATATTTATTTATATATACATATATATATATATATATATATATATATATATATATATATATACACACACACACATATATGGGTCTATACAAAACAAAGTCAGAGCCAGTTGATGAAGGTCAGAGTAATACAAAATAAAATACTGTAAGTTACTAATTGTTGCAAATTGTTTCTGTAGGCTACACACTAAAGTGCGCTAGCCGATTTACAGCATTTATAGCATTTACTGTCTGTTTTTTTCCTTATCTCTGTAATAAAACAAAAAATCTCTTGTTTTCCCACTTTACTGAACTAGAGTAGTCCAGTTTCAGAGTTGCTGATCCCTGGGCTTTGTTTTTAGTTCCTGTTACTGATCCATTGCCTTATTAGGAAGGAGGGAAGTTTCTTTGCTTACCAGTGGGAGTGGGAAGCACTGAGCGGCCTTTTTGTCCGATTTGGTGAAGTTTCAGCCAGAAACTAGTAGTCCATTGGTCGTTTTGGGCCATTTCCTAGCTCCCTTCAGCCCCCTGCTATAAAACACGCTAAACTGTACTGCTAATCTAACCAGCATATCCTATAACTGAAAAGTTCATCTCTACTTGATTCCCAAGTAGACTATTCTCTATCTGTAAAGCCTAGCACTTACTCCTACAGTACTTGCACCTTGATAAAGCACTCTTATTATAGATAGTACCCCACCAGCCTAAAACCCACTTCCCCCAGAGTCCTTTGAAAGTTCTTTATCTACTACTTCTAGTATGTCGAGGGATCAGTTGCTAGTGTCCTCTCCAGCTCAACTGGTGAACCTGGGAATATTGAGGCAATGTTACAATTGCCTCATGTACACAGACAATCCTCTCCTTCTCCCACAAAACACAAATACATGCGAGAGATGCAACTATACGGCCAAACTGGAGGCTGAGCTCTCTCAACATAGGACTGGCAAGACCAGACAGGAGGAGAAGGTAACCACACACAATACATACCCAGTCACACATGGTACCATCACAACTTCAAATCATACACATACTCACACAAAGACATACTCGGAGGCTCTGATCAAAAATTTACCAAAACAGCAGAGGCCACCAAAGCAGACACCCAAACAACTACCACCTCACGACCCAGCACATGCAACACATAGACCACACAGTCAGAGTGTCAAACAGTCACAGCCCTTAAGGCCAAACAAAATGCCAGACACACTTGTCATTGGTGATTCCATAGTCAGACACACTGACGTCCCGCTCACCAGACTGAGTAAGGAGAAGGTCACAGTAAGCTGCCTGTCGGGCGCTAGAATCCGCCACATAACACAAGCACTCAGGTCTCTCAACAGCAGGTACAAGTACGACTCAGTCATTGTCCACGCTGGTGTCAACGACCTGAGACGTACCTCCTTGGACTACATGAAAAGGGACATCGAGGAGCTCTCTGATTATGTAGCCCAGGCAGGTATGACCCTGACCTTGAGCAGTATCCTACCTTCACCTAGAATGATGCCACAATACAGTGATAAGATGATCAGCTTTAATAATTGGCTTAAATTCTGGTGTCATTCAAAGGGAACCAATGTCTGTCTGCCTGGGATGACATGCTGGACAAGCCACGCTGCTTCGCAAGGGACGGCTTGCACCTGTCACCCCTGGGCTTCCAGATATTGGCAAAGGCTCTTGCCACCCCATAGTGCCTTTTTTAGGCAAGGCTCAAATTCTAAACCTACCACCCTAGAACACCAAAAAGGAAAAAAACTAAGGGTAATGCTGCTCAATGCCAGAAGTCTCAATCTCAAGATGCACGCACTCGAGGCCCTTCTCAATATGGAGAACATCGATGTCTGTGCTGTGACAGAAACCTGGTTCAAGGCTCCTGAGAGCACCCCAGCACTAACAGGTTTCACCTCATATCATGCGTTCCGCCCCAAAATCCGGACAACACCAAGAAAGGAGGGGTGTCCATATTCATAAAGGACACCCACACCTCAAGGTTGGTGGCAACGCACGATGCATCGGAGACCATCCAGGTGCAATTAACCATAGGCAAGACTGCTCTGCAATTTGTAGCATGTTACAGGCCACCCTCTCAAACTCAGGAACCTCACATGGCCTTCCTGAAAACATTGGAGGATAAATGTATCTCCAAACACCATCATACTAGGTGACTTCAACTACCCTAATATAGACTGGGAACACTACTCAAGCCCGAACACTCTAACCCAAAGATTCCTGGAGTTCATAAACTCAAATGCCATGGAACAACTAGTCACCATCCCCACAAGAGGTGAAAACATACTTGATCTCATCATCACGAACATGGGATCAAAATGTTCAACACCGAAGTATACCCCTCACTGGTGAGATCAGATCATAAACTAATCTCGCTGCAGGTCCTCTTCCCCTCCCCACCTGAAACAAAAAAGACCACAGTGAAAAGCCGATTTCACACTTCTAAAAACTAGTGTGGTCTCCTTTAAGGCCCCTGAGCCAGTGGTAAACATTACTCAAACTGCTGAATCACTTACAAATGCCTTCTACCAGCACCTACAGGACTGCATGGATCAGGCAATCCCAAACAAAACTAAGACTCTCTGTACCAAAGGCAAGCGTCCAGTCTGGTGGACCCCAGCCATAAACAAGCTCTACAACAAAAGGAGGAAGCTACTACAAGATAGAGCAAAATCCTTGAAAGGTAAGATGCCTTTGATCATTATAAGTAAAAAACTAAGAGCTCTCATAAAATCATCCAAGGCAAATTTTGAGAGAAAAATCGCCAAGGACTCTAAAGACAATCATAAGGCCTTCTTTAGCTATGTTAGAAACCTAGGAGGAAACTCCCAGATATGCTCAGAATTAGTTCAAAATGATGTGAAAATTACTGAACCTACACACATTGCTAACATACTGGCTGACAGGTTCAGTGCAAACTTCTCCCCTCCCCAAAAGGAGAGATATCTATTCCAGAGGATTGTAGCCCCCAAACATCTCCAACGCCCAGGTGAGAACTGCCCTCACTAAGGCAAAAACACAGCATCCATGGGACCGGATGGTGTCCCCGGCTGTGTGCTTCATGAACTCAACGAGGAATTAAACCCACAGTTAGGACAGCTGTTTAATCTTAGCCTCACCTCAGGATACGACTCAAGGAGTGGCGCACGGCGACTGTGGTCCCACTTCATAAGGGCGGTGCCTCCACAGACCCTGGAAATTACCGCCCCATTAGCTTGACAAGCCTTATCTGCAAAGCCATGGAGAGGATCATAATGGAACTCATAAATAAAGACATAGGGAACTTGCAGACTTTGGATCCAACCCAGTTTGGCTTTGTCAAAGGCAGATCCTGCCTCTTAAACTTGGTTGACTTTTTCGAGACAGTCACCAAGGCCATTGATGAGGAAAGGCAGTCCATACAGCCTACCTTGACCTGGCAAAGGCCTTCGACACAATACCCCACTCAGGTATCATCGAAAAACTCATCAGCTTGAATGTAAACCCATACATCACAAGATGGGTTGCAAACTGGCTAAGCGACAGAACCCACTGGGTCAGAGTTGCTGGAGCCATGTCAGACTCAAAGCCTGTCACAAGTGGTGTCCCACAGGGCTCAGTCCTGGGTCCACTCTTGTTCGGCATCTACTTTTCTGAAGTACAAGCAAACACAGGAGGGTTATGGCTGACAAAGTTTGCAGATGACTGCAAACTGGGCACCATAGTCGAAAACACATCTGACACAGATATCCTCCAGAAGGGCCTCACAGAAATGGATAACTGATGCCAGAGCCATGGCCTGAAGTTAAACGCCAAAAAATGCATAGTCATACCCTTCGGGAAAAACAAGGTTACCCCTAGCTACCATATAGATGGCAATCCACTGAGCACAGAAAAAGTCATCAGGGATCTGGGGACCCAAGTTGACAGTAGCCTTCGCTTGACACTCATGTTGCTAAAGTAGTTAGGAAAACCTTCTATATCGCCCACCTGATCATGAAGGGATTCACATCTAGATCAAGGGAGGTCATCGTCCCCTGTACTCATCACTCATTAGACCTATGATTGAGTACAATGCCCGTTCGAATGTATCTGACCAGACACCTGATGCAGCTTGAAAGGCCCCAAAAGTTCCTCACCAAAAGGATAAAGGGTCTCAAAAATATGTCTTATGCTGCCCGACTGAAAGAACTCCAGCTCTATTCAGTCTCATACCGCTTGCTCAGAGGTGACCTGTGCCTGACATATAAGGCCATGTCAAACCCAGATTTGATGAATATGCTTCACCTCAAAAATCTAGATCCCTCAGAACCACAAGGGCGGAGACTTAAACCTTGACACGGTTATAAATAGAATGTGCTGGAGGGACAGATTCATCACCCAGAGACTCCCTATGCTGTGGAACAAAATCCCGGTACATGTGAGGCAGAGCACCTCGCTGGCCTTGTTCAAGAGGAATCTTGACCAATGGATGGGAGATCGCAGATATACCCCAGGGATTACTTCAGTGTCACTGCTTGACAGAGGCACAGAAAAATGATAGGCATAGTTTTTATTCAAACTAAAGGGGTGGTGAAAGCCACATAACTATGGGCTAGGCTTATAAATGCCCTTGGGCAGATAGCCTAGTATGAACCTATGAACCTATGAAAAATAAATGAAAACTCCGATCAGCACAGCTGAAAGTAAACTTTAATAAAAATAATAAAATAAAAGGCAAGTGCTTTCACAGACACTCAGTCTGATTCCTCAGACCATATAAAAACCTTTAGTTTATTAAAGTTTATTTTCATCAGCTGTGTTGATTGGAGTTTTCATTTAATTTTCTTATATATGGGTCTATGCCAGAAACTTGAGTTTTCAGAATCTTGAAATTCATGTTGTCAAGATGATATGATTGAGTTTTCTGAAAACCTAAACTTCAAAAAAAAAAAAAATCTACCTTTTTTCTATATTTTTAGAGGGAGCAAGCCCCCCTCTGCACCCCACACCCCCTGCATGCTATTTATATATATATATATATATATATATATATATATATATACATACATACGAACTCCGAGACTGCACAGTCACTGGTTATCTCCTGTTTGTAGTAGTTTGTGAATTGTATAGGGTCTGGTATATGTTCAGTTATACATAAACTTGCTGTTGCACACCATTTTGCAGACCGGTACGACAGATAACACTGCTGCATATATTCTGGATTTCTAATTCTTTTCTCATATAGGATATGCTTAGTTTGCCTCTCTACAATGGGACTGTGTGTGTGTGTGTGTGTTTTTTTTTCTTTCTTTCTTTTGTCTTTGAAAAATATCTTATTTCATTATTTGGATTTGAGTGATGGGCAGTCATGTAGAGTTAGAGAATGGAAGCAGAGACATTTTCTTAATAGTGCGGTAAAGTTTACAATTTTATAACAGTTTAACAACAAATGGGCAGATAGTAAACTCTTACTATTAAAATAATCACAAACTTTCCACTATTCATTTTCACTATATTCACCTATACTATCTTTAACCAGCCAATACAATGCAATACAGCTTTATATTTCTGTGTTGCACTGCAGAATTAGAGTGCATTGGATTTTCAATTAAGTTCCTTACTTCATAGACATTCTGAAAGCTATGAGATGCACAAATTGAGTTTTTCCATATGAATTTCACTGCATTTGTGGAATGCATATGTTTTGTATATGCTGCTTAAGTTGGAAGCCTCAAACTGTCAATAACAATAACTCACAGCAGCTCAGGATTGGAAATATAATACTTTTATGGCCTTTAGTTAGAATAAGAAATGAATAAACCATGGTAGTATAAGAAGTAAAGAAAGTTAATGTCTCATCGCCCAGGTTCTTCCAGCAAGAAGAGTCACTTGTTTTGTTTATTTCTTTTTTTCTGATAGGTGAACAGTATTTTGCTGCCAATCAACAATTAGAGGCCAGATAAATGAACCACAGGATCTTAATAACACATATAGCTTTTCACACACCAGTGGTGGTCTTTGCATAAAAAGTCAAATTAAGGAATGAAATATCAGGCATGAAGTGTCCCCTTTAGTAATCTGTTTGATTCCATTATACTTTGATTAACTTTGCAATCCAGTATTGGGACTAAACAGCAGTGATACATGCCTTTATAGCATGTGTATTTATTTATAAAACAAAACAGAACTCCTACTGGATAAACGTGACTACTATTTCCAAATACTGTGATATAGGTTATGGTACTTTTATTAATAAGTTTGATTTAGCTTGTCTCTACTAGATCTAATATTTTCATATGCTTATGATACTGAGAAATAATCCTGTTGGTATCATTCTGAGAAACAGCCAAGCTCTGCAAAAATAGTCAGTGAACAATGGCTGTTATTAATAATGCACTTAGCACTGTACGATGATTTAAGTTATGCATACCAGATTTCCATGAAATACCCACTCATTTATTTACTGAAGTATATTCCTTACCTGCTGTTTGCTGGATACACATGTATTTCATTATTTCATCTTTTAATGCATTAGAAAAAATATTGTGTAGCTTGTTTTACTTTTCACAGTGATTCCCTGTTGAGTCCTACTTTTTTTAGATTTCATCTATGAGAAATACTAATGAAATTTATATTCCCTTCAGTGGTCAGTTTATTGGCAGCTGTGTAATAATAGGCATATAAGGAGTCCCTGGAAAGAAGTAGCATTTAGCTTCTATACAGAATTAATAATTTAATCCTTGTTTTGGCAGTACAAAAGTCATTCTGTGAGATTCAGAAAATGCAGATTAAACCACTGTTGTAGCTATAAATACAATTAGTAAAGGAAGGCAACAATAACTTGTGCAGCTTACTTATAAACAAATGTCCTCTTGTCATAAACTATGTACTCAAGTTCAATAAAACCATCTCAAGCAGGTATATACTCTTAATGGGTTTATAACTCACTCTAATAATTGCTGTCTTTATGGCATGACAAACATTAATATATTTTGACAATGCTGCCTCTTTAGCAAATTCAGGTTGCAGAATTCTCCTGGATTTTGTCCAGTAGAATGACATTACTAATTAGCCCTTGTTTAAGAGTTAAATAACAAAACTAAAATTATACAATTCCTGTATGACATTCAGAAATATAAATGCTGATTCAGCATACCACTCAACATAACCTATAAATCCAGCATCACCCACAAAAATGCAGTGCTGAAACCCACATCAAGGCAACTACCAACACAAGAAAGCTAAAAACATAAACTCTATGATATTTAAATTTTGATGTGGTTACCATTAGTTAATTGTTGCTTGTTTTAACTGGAACCTTCCAGTCTGCTTTGATTTCTTTGAAGAGCTCCTTTACAAAAGTTGGTTGATAGGAGCTGGACAACAACGGTATGTAATTAATTCCGATGGAGAAATCTTAAGTCAGTTATGCTACACTTGCATGACGTTTGCTGTGTCATTTATCAAGATGACAATTTTGGAAGAATGTAAATTTATTTTCATATCTGACCTATAATGTTGCAGGACATTATTTTGAAATATTTTAAAGTATATTTTGTAGGTCGCCATTGTTTGGAACTTTTTCCCCCCCTGGTTGTTTATTGTCACAAGGTTGTTAACAGACTTCATCCTTTTTATTAGTTTGGGATGCTTTGAGATTTTCTTTTGATGTGTTTTTCCTTCCGGATATCAGACATGTTAACCATGCTTTTCTCATATTTTGGATTTTACATTTTTACTGTTCTTTGCTTTGGTGCAGAGGGATTGCTTTTATCTGATACATCTGATTGCTGTTAAAGGGAGTTTCTCCCATAACACCATCATTTTCTGAATGCTGAGTTAATATATATAAGTAAGGGTTGGAGAACAAAGCCTACTTCATGTTAATGCATTTCTATTGATTTTGAGGAACATTTTGTGAGTATAGTTTGAGTAGACAATGTGTTGTTTGATTTGTTGTGTTTTGTTCTATCATATGATAAACTATTGACTCCCTGACCTCTAGATGAAGTTAAGAGAGACAAAATGCATATTGCACAGAGTGTAGATGTCGTTCCTGTCATGAAAACAATTTTCTCAGATTAGTAGTTACTGGTCTTAAGAGATGCACTGTACAAGTGTCATCAAGTATGAGGTTGAATACATGTACACTGCATCACTCGGCCATCTTCTGAGACTGACATCAGCAGGGAGCTATGGAAAAGTTTTATCAAAACGTTTCATAATCTCAAAAGGTAAGATATTTATTTTTAAATAATGCTACTGTGTGATGGTGATATATCATGATATACTTGCAATATACTCATAATTTACACATTGTGTGACAGTGTGTGTGTGTGTGTGTGTGTGTGTGTGTGTGTGTGTGTGTGTGTGTGTGTGTGTGTGTGTGTGTGTGTGTTGGGGGGCTGGCTGCAATAACCACACTAAATTAACAAAGAATCTAATATATGGGTAGGGAGAGACAAGGAACTGGGGACATTCTCTAAATATTACTCTAAGTCATTTAAAAAGTTAATAGAACAATAGAGTTTGCATCATGTAGCATTTTCTGAACAATAAGAAGGATGAAACCCTAATGTCTGCCATTACTGACTTACTGTAATTGTTCATGATTTACAAGGACATTGCATGTATGATAGGCAGAGCCAAGGACATTCTGTAAAATTAGGAAATCAGGAGCAGTTGAGAGGTATAGTGTTTTGTGTGTGTGTGTGTGTGTGTGTGTGTGTGTGTGTGTGTGTGTGTGTGTGTGTGTGTGTGTGTGTGTGTGTTTGTTTGTGTCTGTGTGTGTGTGTGTTTTTGAATGAGTGCATATGTATCGGCAAGTGAATGGGGGTTGCTGGTTGTTTGTGACCGCGTGATGCATGCATGCATGGGCTGCCAGTGGTAATTACTCCAGGAGTGTTCTGCTTAACACTAGCTATTACACCACATGATTCAGAGACATACACATTATTGGAAAATTAGGTCTTTCATCATTGCAGCTAATCTGAACTGCGTGTTCAACATTTGCATAAACTGCCCCTTTTACAGCAATCTAAGAAGTAAAGAGAAGATCTTTGTATCTCAGCCCTTATTCCCTCAAAAAGGTGATGCAACCATTTGACAAACTTTGGAGGAGAAATAAGTTTCAGGAATTTAGGTGAACATAGCTGTTCCAGTTTATATGTAGAAAACTGAAGTCGCTTATCAAAATACTTGTTTTATTATTCACCACGCATTCTAAGGATGATAGGAATTAAATATTTCTTCCATATTTAGATAAGGACTTCTACAAGTAGAATGTAATCTGATATTCTCTGTATGAATATGTACAATATAAAAAAAATCTGTTTTGTTGCTAGAATGTAAGTCAAAAAACAGGCTTTTTTCCTCATGTGTGTTAAAATAAATAAATAAATAAATAAATAAAATCTGAAATATTAACACAGCAGGACTCGACAAGTCACCTATCATATAATTTCCATTTTAATTTTCTATAGAATGACACCGTTATTTTATTGTGTTAAATCATATTTACTTACAATTTTATGACTTACAGTAAATGTTGGTATCCTTTTGCATGTGTTACTGTCTACAACTTTTTCTGAAAATTTTTCATGATGAGCAGGCTGGGTTTAGTATAAATATAACAGATGTATTAGCTCATAACTTATTCTTTATAGAAGAAATATTGCCATTCAGAGGTAGGTGAGTAGGAACAATGTCACTGCTGTCTAGTGCCCTCCTTTTACATTTTATTTTATTACTTTCATTATTAGTCAAGTATTCAATCTTTCCTCCTGCAGGACATTAAGTCTTAAATCTTTAATATGACAGATTTCCGTTTAGAGTTAACTCCTTCAGCCAACATGCATGACCACATCCCATTTTTCATGACAACGATGTATATGAATAAATGTGTACTCAGCAGGATAAGAAAATTTGAACTCATGTGATACACAGTACTATCACATGTATTATATGTTATAAACTCCATATCACTTTTTTCCACCTTTTAGCCTACTTTTTTGTTGTATTGTTTTTGACATGGTTTCTGACCCAACCACGGTACATCTACAGCCCTATTAACCTTTACAGACACCGTGAACAAGGCCAAAGATGCAGGATGCTATACAGCCTCAGTATTCCTTGACCTCTCTAAGGCCTTTGACACAACCTCTAACCCCCTACTACTGAACTCACTGTCTGACTTAGGCTTCTCATATGACACAGTAAAGTGGTTTCAGAGCTACCTCAAGGATAATAAACAAACAGTGAAATGGTCCAATGAACTCTTACCCTTTCTCCACATCCCTTCTGGAGTTCCCTCAAGGCTCCATCCTTGGACCCCTACTCTTCAACATTTTCACAATCAACCTTCACACTTCCTCCCACCCTGGAACCCTCATTCATTATGCTGATAATTCCACCATAATCTGTACAGCTCAATCACTACCAGAACTACTTTCAAAAACTCAGCAGTCCTTTGCTGCAGTTGAATCCTGGATAAAAAATGCCCAACTCTTTCTTAAATTAGTACTTTTCCACCCCAAAAACACCTCTCCTGTCACCGATCAGTTCAGCATCTTTACATCTGATAACACTGTCATAGAAATATACCTCCCAGTGACAATATTCCTACCCTAGAACTATTCCTTGCTTGGATTTCTCAAACTATCTCCTATGAAACCATCATTCTAGGTGATGTTAACATTGACTGGAATACTCTGTGCTCTCTCTGTCTCTGTCTCTGTCTCTCTCTCTTTCTCTCTCTCTCTCTCTCTCTCCTACCTCTAGCATCATCCTTTTTACCTTTTCACAACTTATAACCTTTCCTACTCGCATAAACCCTAAATCTAACTCCAGCTCTATTTTGGACTGGATTCTTACCTCCCATCCTAATCACTGTCATAATCCCACTACGCTACCTGACTCCCTTAGCGATAACCTCCCAACTTCTATTCAGCACTTCTCCTCTCAAGCTATTAAATTTCACATACATAGAGAATGCCATAACCTATCAAACTTCAACCGAAATATATTCAATCAAACCCTCTCTTCCATCAATTGGTCCTTCCTTCACAACCTCCCTCTTGAAGAAGCTGTTCTAAAATTTAACAGCTTATTTCTCAACATTCTCAACTCCATGGCTCCCATCAGAAAAATAAGAGTTAAATCTAAATATGCTCCCTGGATTACCAAAGATAGTCTCTCCCTCATGCAGAAAAGGGACAGTGCTTGGAAAGCCTGGAATAAGCACAAAACTACCTCAAATCTCCAGCTCTACAGGAATATTAGAAACCATGCTAAAAAAGAAATCTATCTTGACGAAAAAAACTTTCTACCTCAACAACAAAAAAAAAATGTCATACCAAACCCCAAAAATTCTGGTCCACTACCAACAAAATTCTATACCCTGGTAACCCCTCTGCCCCAATACTTTTCCTAGCACCTCCTCTATTGAAACTGCCACTCATCTGAACTCCTTCTTCATTAACTCCATTCAGAACTTACTTAAACCCAATGCTAACTTTATCCCCAACACCCCTCCCCCACCTCCTCATTTCTCTCCCTTCTCCATTAAACCCATCCCCACCTCAACTATCTAATGGTTTCTCAATAAACTTAAACCCTGTTCCCCCTCTGCTGACAAACTTCCACCTTACTATCTTAAGTTAGCAGCTTCCTCCATTACCTACCCAGTTTCCATGCTCATTAATCATTCAATTAAGGAAAGTCTTGTCCCTGCTGTCTGGAATAACTTCTACATTTTGCCCCTACACAAAGGAGGAAACTCCACTGACCCTTCAAATTTTAGGCCCATTGCTATTCTTTCCCCCCTTTCTAAATTCTTGAAAAGTGTATACACAGACAGGTCATTTCTTATCTCACTCAAGAGAACTTCCTCACCCCCACACAGCATGGATTCAGAGTCATCATAGCACTATTACTGCCCTTATATCTTTTACTCAAGCAATTTCCTCATCTCTTGATAATAACAAGTTAGTCTCCTGCCTGTTCCTTGACCTCTCTAATGCCTTTGATACTGTATCCCATAAAATCCTTCTCCCCAAACTAGCCTCCATTAACCTCTGTAACTCCTTTCTCAGCTGGTTCTCTAGTTATCTATCTGATCAGCTACAATCTGTTAAATGGCTCTCTTCTACCTCCACTTTCCTCCCAGTTCAAACCAGAGTGCCACAAGGCTCCATTCTTGGGCCCCTCTTATTCAACATCTTTACTAACAACCTCTACCTTTCCTATCCTCTCTTCACTCTGATTCAATATGCTGATGACTCAACTATAACTCCACATCTGACAATCTACCTCACCTACTCACCCTCACTCAAGAATCTCTGCATTCAGTTGAAAAATGTCTCTCTGCTAATCAATTACTACTTAACCCTAACAAAACTAAACTTCTACTCTTCTCCATCTCCACTCTAAATAATACTCCCATCAAAGGTGAATCACATATTAAACTCCTTGGAGTTTATGTAGACAATGAACTTACATTCAAATTAACAACTGTATTAAAAAAACACCAAACATTTGCACTGCTATACAGGAACAAAAAAAATTCCTTACTCCAGAATCTAAATTGTCCTTAGCTCAAGCATACCTACTTCCCACCCTTCTCTACGTTGCCCCTTTATTCACCCACCTCCGAAAGAATCGGACTACCAAGCTTGAACACACATATAATAAAATAACTCAATTTGCTAGTAATCTCCCCCATTGAACACACCACTGTGTTTCCCTAAAGAAACTCCACTGGCTTGAACTCCAACACCAAGTCCTCCTGCCACAGCTCCACCTGACCCACTTTATCCTTCACCATCCCCTTATTTGTTCATCTCTGACTAATCTTATCTCCCCTTATATCCCTAAGTGCAACCTACGTAGCTCTGACCAACTCCTATTGTGTATCTTCAAACCTAACAAATTCATTGGTAAGATACTCTATAGCCACTCTGTCACCTCTGCCTGGAACACATTTCCTCTTCATACATGCTCAATTGATAATACCCACAGCTTTAAAACTGCATTAAAGGAATATCTGCACACCTCTTGGATTTGTTCCTGCAATGACCCCACGTGAACATCTTCCCCCTTGCCTCTCTCTCTCAACAGCTAACGTTCCTTCTTCTTCTCTTCCCTTCTTTTCTACCTCAGTTATGTACCTAACTCAAATTTCTAATCAATCTTCCCTCACCACTAACTCCCCTCCTATCAATCTCCCCCTCAGCTTCTTCTCCAGTTCTTGCTAACCCTTAATGTATTACAGTACAATGACTGTCTTGCTGAATTCTGTTTTGTCACAAATTGTTTTAAATCTTTGACTTTCAGATTTAGTATAAAATGTTCCTATGTTTTACTTATAGGTTCTTTTCTTTGTTTTATGTATTTATCAGTTGCTTTGTATAAAGATCAATCATAATTTTCCATTAATTTTTGTATTAATCACTGTATTGCTAGAATGTTGTAATGGAGCTTTTCTCCTCGGGTCTCTGCTGAAAAAGGGCTGTTGCCTAGTCAGACTAACCCGGTTAGCAAATGTCACATAAATAAATAAAAATAAATAAATATTGCAGGAAACCAAACTTCTAGGAGTAATCATTGACCAAAAACTTTCCTTTGACCACTATATACCACAAAATATAAAGAACACTCATCAAAAACTGGGACTCTTGTATAGAAACGAATATTTCTTAACTACAGCAACCAAAGTTTCCCCAGCAAAAACCTTTTTACTTCCCTCCCTTCTTTACGGTGCTCCTATCCTAAATATCTTACAAACTTCTACCCTGTGTAAAATGGAGCAAAGTAGGTAGGTTTACCACAGACTATAAATATAACAGATGTCACTGTAAAGCACTATTGGAAGTAAACTGACTCAGGCTTCCCAACCAGCTTGCTATTATTCAGCTATCAACTTTGCACAACCTTATTTTCAAGCCTACTGCCTGCCCTGCGCTAGCAAACTAAGTCACAGTTGATACAACAAATAGATCCCTGCGATCAGAAGACAAAAATCTCTTAGCTATCTCAAAAATTCACAAAAAATCAGCTCACTCTCTGTATTCATATTCTGTCTCTGAACTATGGAATTCACTACCTCTAGCTCCCAGGTCTATGCCTGGCCTAACCCGCTTTAAAGCCACTTTAAAAAAATCATCTAAAAAATACATGGCTCTGCTCTTATATAAATCCAGCCTAATGCTCAGCTCTTCCTCTTCTTCCTCGCTAGCTTCATTTTCTTCTTCTTCTTCTTCTGTTGCATCTCACGCCTTCACAGTGTACAAGATCCTAAGGATCTCCTAACTCCTTCTCCTTTTCTAAACCAGATCCTTAAGCTCCTGCTCAGTCTGTAAGGCCTCTATTCTTCTTGACTCTCTCATTGTCTTTCTGCATCACTAACTCTTCTGCTATTATTTTCCTAAGTGAAACCAACATTTTATTTTTCATGTACTATAGCAGCCGATGTCGTACATTGTACTACATACATACTACTTTTGTACACTTTATCCACTCATAAGCTATGTATATGTTGTTAGAATGACTGAAATGGTCTACGATATAACTCTATAGAATTGTCCAGATGTGTAGATGTGTAGTATATCTTGTAACCTAGTTTATGTTCTATCAGCTTATTTTTGTATATTATTCATTTCACATGCATTGTATTTGGATTAGAATGTATTTGTATTGTACTATATATGGAGCTTTTCTCCCTGGGCTCCTGCTGAAAACGGGTTCTGTAGACCTAGTTGGACCACCCCAGTAAACAAATATCAAATAAATAAATAAATAAGACCCAAATTAAGTGAGCATCAATCTTCCAAGGGGCCATCATCTAAACAGCCATGAGGGAGCTTTGTGTTCTCACTGGCATCCTGGCAGTAAGAGGATTTTTCATTTATGATCCTAATCCATGCAGCCTAGTGGTGATGTGTACACTTCCATCACTGTGAGTGTTGCCTGTACCTCTCTCAACCAACAGATGCATACTCCGCCACATGCAGTGACATGGGCTATCACCTTCAACTTGGGAAGCCATGGCCATATTGTCCTAGCCTGAACCCTCCCCCCACATGATGAGCTTCTGCTCTTCAGCTGTGTCCTGACATTGGAGCTGTGGTGCAGGCTGGTTTATGTCTACCATCCAACCTGGGATAGGCACACCCATCCTTGCTACCTGCCCCATCAAATGCCTCAGCAGCTAGTCAAACTTGAGTCACCTGGGCTGTAGTCAGGCCCATCTGTCATGTTTTTTTTTTTACATTTTGACAGTCTTGTGAGATCAGAACATCTGTTATGACCTCTCTTTGAATTTAGTTAAAAGGATACCTTGTTATGAGTGCTGTTGTGTCCCTCTAAATCCATAATTTCTTGGTAAACATGAGCATCACTTGTGCTGAGATGCTTAAAGCAGCATCTACGTTAGCCACACAACATGTTAGTGGTTGCATTGAACAACAGTCTCCATGATGTTGCATGATGCTCTGCTTGTTTCACATATTGGCTGGTAATATCACCCAAAGGGGTTTCTACTTGATCAGCTGTTAGGTAGTGAGTATTATACAGGGTATTATATGCAGTGTGTCTGTGCACCATCCAGGTAGTTTCATTGATTACCTCATCTGGCACAAGTGCAACCTATACCCATGTTTTGTGCAGGAGAACCTTCTACTGAATCATCTACTTGACAGGTGAACACATTATCACCCCTACTGGTCATGAAGGCTCAGTTGCATCAACATACTGTATCAGACAACTCATAATGTTTTTCTCTGTTTAATTTCTCTAAATCTTTGCTTTTCTGATACTATGATGGGAATACACCCCATTCCTAAGTCAAAGTATGATTAAAGTTCATGAAATTATGTTGTTTCACTTTTTGATGTCAGCCAGAAATACTTTTCGCAGCACCTGTAATGTTGTTGCTCTTCTTTTGGCTTTTCCCAGTTAGCGGTCGCCACAGCGGAACTCCGGTCCGCTAATGATTGGCTGTAGATTTTTATGGTACCGAGGTGCCAGCTTGATGCTAAACTTTCAACTAAGGCACGCCCATTTATATGCCCAGTAATACCGCCTTCTGCAATTTGTATGGCATTACATGTATCAGTAACATATCTAAATACAATTGTAGATTCTTTTTATAAGACCCATTGCTCCTACTACTGTTGAAACTGTCTGAGTATCTTTCTTCCACATTGCTCTCATTTCTGCCTGCAAATCCTGATATTATGACTTTATGTCTGTCTGTATGCAAGACACTGCAGTCACTGGGTGTAGCAATTTCAATGATCAATGCTACTTTTGTCTTTTTTTTGATGGACCACTATATCTGGTTTTCTCACATCTATCTTTTGAACTGTTGGTAATGGGTGATCCCATGTGATGTAGACCATCACTTTCTGTGATGCTTTGTGGCTTATGTTTCCAGTGTTTTTCAACTACTTCAGTATTATAATGTTTGCACAATCCCCAATGCAACAATATTGCCACATTATTACGCCTTTCAGTATACAGTCCTTAGGCCATTAGTATGCCACAACCAGCAACAAGGTATGCAACTAATTCCAATTCTGTTTTACAAAACCTACTTTTATCTGTTTCTTCCACATGTACAATGGACTTTGTAAACCAACTTGTACGTAGTCCACTATCTTGGGCCATCAATATTAACCTTTCATCCTTTGGTTTGAATTCGCCTCTCCTTAACCATTCCTGCATTCGATCCTGATCAACATGAGTTTGTTCCAGGAGATTTCTATACTTGCAACTATATTTATGTATTTTCCACATTTCTTGATTTCTCATCTGATCCTTCATCTTATATTTTCTTTTGATTTTTTTGTCCATTCAGTTGCAGCCTGATTTTTATCTTCTTCCAGTTTGATTTCCATTCCTGCTTGACGGCGATATGATTCAGCTAGACTAAGAAAGGCATCTACTTCTCTGAAGTACAGGTCAACACTAAGGGACTCTGGCTAACAAAGTTTGCAGATGACTGCAAACTGGGAGCCATTATTGAATCCCCAAATTATGTGGATACTCTACAAAAGGGCCTTACAGAAACAGATGCTTGGTGCCAGAGCCATGGGCTCAAGCTCAATGCCAAGTAATGTATAGTTATCCCCTTTGGGAAAAAACATGTATCCATGAATTACCATATAGGTGGCAGTACACTAAACACAGAAAGTGTGATAAGAGACTTAGGGACACAGGTGGACAGTGGTCTCACCTTCAATAACCACATCGCCACAACAGTCAGGAAATCCTTCTATGTGGCACACCTCATCATGAAGGGCTTTCATCCAGAAAAAAGGAGGTCATTGTCCCACTGTACTCATCCCTCATTAGACCCATTATAGAATACAACGCCCCATTTGGTATGTACCTCTCAAGACATCTGCAACAACTGGAAAGGCCTCAGAAATACCTCACTAAAAGAATCACAGGTCTAAAGCAGATGCCCTACGCTGACCGCCTTAAAAAACTCCAGCTATACTCTGTCGCATATCGTCTACTCAGAGGCGATCTCTGCTTAACATACAAGGCCATGTCAAACCCAGAGCTGTTGGACATGCTACACTTAAAGAAATCCCAATCCCTCAGAGCTACACGCTCCAGGGATCTAAACCTTGTCATCACAATAAACAAAACATGCTGGAGGGATAGGTTCCTGACCCAGAGACTCCCCAGACTCTGGAATAGATTGCCCATACATGTCAAGCAGAGTGCCTCTTTGGACCTCTTCAAGAGGAACTTTGACGTTTGGATGGGAGAAAGGAAATTCACCCCAGGGATCACGTCAGTCGCCCTGCTAGACAGGGGTCCAGGAAAGTAAATAATGTGGGAAGAAATAGCCAGGGAATTGTTATGGCTAGGCTTGTATAGGCCCTAGGGCTGATAGCCTAGTACCAACCTATGAACCTATGAACCTATGAACCTATGAAGTCATCTTGGATTTATTATCCTCGTGTTTCATAACTTTAACTGTTTGGATCTTGTGAGGTCAGCAGATATGTATGCAGTCACACAATTGCAGATCTATACATGTAAACAATTTCAAGGAGACCCATTCCTCCTTTGGAACACAGAATATATAATCTTGACATGCACTGATTTTTATAAATAATTTGATGAGCATGAAGCATTCTTCTTGTTTTCCTGTCTAATCTATCTAACACCTTTTGGGACCAGTCAATCACTCCAAAACTCTAAGTTAGGACAGGAAGAGTAAACTGTTTTATAGTTTGAACTTTGTTCTTAGATGTCAACTATCTTCAGGATTACTTTAAGTCTTCTAAAATGTTCCTTACTGAGTTTTATTAGCATTTGTTCTTGTTCTATTGTTGATCCTTCAACAATTCACACATATGTATACACTCCCTGTTGGTCAAGTTATTTTATATCACATTCTTGTCCTAAACTGATGTTTTCTTGGTGCTGCAGCGTTCCTGCTTTAAAGGGTGCTTTTCTCTTGTGTGTTGCAGGAGATGTGACATTATACCTTCCAGCCATAGCTGATGACCCTCATCTGCAGTCCGCAGTCAGAGCTGGATCTAGCATATAACACTGTACTGGCACAGACATAGTATATCATCTGGTGTGTGCTTGGAGTGCTAAAGTCTTGCTTTGATTCTGTGGCTGCTCTGTGGTATGCTGACGAGATGTGCTACAAGATATTTCTGGTATCTGCCATGCTATACAACACAGTGCTACACAAATAGCTGCAGGAAGTGGGAACTATAGCACAAACTGACATACCTGTGCCAGCAGCAGACGACAAAGAAGAAGAAGTGGGAAAAAAGTAATAGGAATATGGGGCTGTTACATGCCTTGATGTTTTGGCAGAGGTGGACATAATATGTTGTGACACTGGCAAAGAAGTGGCATCTGTTGCTCAGCTATGGGCTATGACAAGAGGCCAAACTCAGTCCAAAAGAGATGCAGGCATTTATATAACAAGTCTGTGTAGTACTGTGTATTGATTGGTCATGCTGCTCATCAGACATTAATATATTCATGACAACCATAGTGGCAGGCAAGGACCACTTATCGTCTTCATTTGTACATGTTGGGGGGGAATAGTGGCACAGGGTAGCAATACGACCATAGGTGGAAGGGTTATGTGTGATGCCTAAGGTAAGCATGCACATGGCAAGGGGCTTATTGGGTTTCAGGGATCATGACCTCAGGTGACACTATGGACCTTCCAGAGATGGAATGTTAGTGTACCCCGTGTTTCTGAAGCAGAATATTGCTTGCATCTACAAGTATATTGCCATTGCTCCTGCTGTGTCATACAGGCAGATAGTTGACCAAATGCTCCATGTTAAGACAGGGGTATGTGTCATTTTAGGGAAATCTACTGGGGAGTGGGTGGTTATTAAACTTCAGGACCATGAGTGGCATGCCTGGTGGAGTGTTCCCATAGGACAGCCAGATAGATATCATCCATTTTCACATCACCCTCCATGACAAGGTTAAAAGGCACAGTGAGTGTTGCCACATCCATGTGACTGTCCACTGCTGGAGTGTCAGCCACAGTGGAGCTAGATACTTATTGTCTGTGTCAATATGGCTGCCCATGTCTAGGGGTGGATTCCAAATCAAAATGGAGCCAGATATCTGTCGGTTGTGTCCATGTGACCATCCAGGGCTTGAAGCATATCTCTCAACCTCTTAGTGCAAGAAATCGGGATATAGCCTGACATAGTGAGGGGACAAAGGCACAAAAATACAGACATATTTTAAATATTGCTCTTATAAGCTTAGAAAGTTGCTAGAGCAACAGGGTATATTTTAACACACATTTTCTGAAGTATTCGAAGTCTGAAACTCAGATGTATGTCATTATTTAGTGACTTCAGTCCTCAGATCATCCCAGTTATTTGCCAGAAAACCATAAATTTTATGAGGAATAGACCAAAAATATAAGCCAAAAATCTGGACAGTCTATGAAAATCTGGACAGTTAAGAGATATGGCTGGAGGTCATGGTGGTGCTAAATGACCGACAGCTATTACCACATCACTATCCCCAGACAGGTCTGGAAATCTCTGTGAATTCAGCCATCTTGGCACAGGGACCATTCATACGCACAGTGTACAACCTTCCCCTACTTTAGCTATAGCAGCCAGTTACAAGCAGGTGCAAGGATGCACTCATGGCTGCCATGCCAGCTGACATTGCCTATATTCCCTGAAAGATTGAAGGTTTTCACAGAGGCCACAGAGATTTTCACACATATCACATATCACATTGAGCACCTCTGACATATTCTGATCAACATCAGAACATGACTGGATCACAGACCTTCATGTCTGCCATTTGATACTTAGGGTAACAGAACATCAGGGAATAACTAATCTTCTGGGAGGAAATAGCCACCAATACACTTCCCCTAACAACATGCATGCACACCTTGGATGTTGTGTATCCCTTGAATGTTGGCTGCATTTCTGCTGCCTCTGTTCCATGAGTGGGGTTCACACAGCTGTGATGTCCTGCATTAAACACAGGTAATGCTGGAAGTCCATCCTGGTCCTCTGCAGTTACTTTAGCTGCGTGAGAGAAGACTGTTCTCTCCATTAATAGCATTGCTGTCAGTGGCACTGTGTCTTAGACTGCACCATGTGAACAGTGTTATTTTCATTAACCTGTACAGATGCACTGACATCAGACACGTTCCAGCATGTAGCTGGATACTCTATCCGTGGAACCAGTGAAAACATATAAATAACATACTAGTGTGGAAGTCAGTACATGTGTGTAACCCACCACTGTGCATCATACAGACTACATGCAAAGAATATACTTAGAGTATGTGCTACTTACCTCTGCATTTGTGATGGGATGTGTGACACCACACCTCCCTATATCCTGTTTTCCCACAGCAGCGATTATTTTATTTTGCCAGTATAATACAAGTTTCATTGCTTCGTTGTTCATTGTCCTTACTCAACTGGTTTCTTTTTATCCAGTCTGCTACTGTTCTACACAGATACAATAGCACTTTCATACATATTTTCTAGTTTAACGCATAATTATATCATTGATGTTCCATAGTATATGATATACAGAACTATGCAGAATATTTTTTTTTCTACTCCAGGGTTCATCTTAAGAAAGTGTACCCAGTCAGGCTGACCATTATTCTGTATTTTTCTTAATTTAATTATGTTGCATTTTTGGTTTGTTTTTTTTCATCTATTTTCATTTTGTTTTCAGGATCAGCCATGAAGTAGAAAGTGGTGAGGCAGTGGCCATTATGCCCTGCATGACCATTCTGCTAATCAGTAGGTCTCCAGCAGTCCCCAGACTTACCGGTAGTCTCCAAACCTGCTTCTCTAGTAATTATTGTAGGCTTATTTTCTCATAGTGATGTGCAGGCCCTTCTGAGTCATTCAGTATGAGGTGCAGCACTGGATGAGGGCTGAGGTGGGCCTGTATAGTTTTACCTATTTTAATACACTTCAGTATCTCCTCATGTGACTGGTAGAGTAGTGCAGCCCCCTGACTAACCATTGGGCAAAAAGCTGCAGTGCCAACCCCTTTTGTCAGCTTCACATCTGAGTGATTACTAGGTGGGGTCATCTCTGAGATGGCTTGGAAGGCTGCCCTTAGCCCACCCTATCACATGTCACTCACTCTCCTCTGTTTGTTGTCAAGTTTTGACCATAATCAGTTGTCCACCCTCTCTCTGTGTTTCTCCACTGTAGTCTCCATTTTGTATCACTGCCTCCCCTGTCAGTCTTTGTCTGCATTACATGTATTTATCTGCTACTTCTATAATCCTGATACCACCTTCCTACCCACATCTTCCACATGCGTCCCTCTCCTCTAACTTTCTTCTGAAAAGAAAGAAAAAATGGTGCATTCCTGTGTTTACTATTACTCCCTTTTGACTAGCATTCCACCCATTTCCTTCCCATGTATAATATAAACCATTTTTTTTTCTTTATTTTAATATAATATTTAATATGAATTGGTGCAAAGACCATTTTCAGACATAGTCCAGGCCTAAAGGCAGTAAAGACATAAAAAAATGCATGATTATCCAAAAAGCCTCTACATAAAAGCACATGAAAAATGCACATAAGTATATAGAAGAATTAGACTAGCATAGCAGTGCAAGCAAATCTTAGAGCTGCAAAGATTCCAATAGATAATTAAACAATATTGTGGTGCAAGCAGTGTGTTTCAACATTCACAATGAGATGGTGAAGTCTAACTTCTTTACAATATCAGTCATGGTCTTAGCTGTGGTTATGCATCACCTACCTTCAGAAAACAGCTGACATATTTGTTTACAATATTTACATTCATTTTGCTGCCCCTGTATGGCCTCTCAGCTGTACCCATGTGGCATATATGTAGCACTTTGATGAATGTTGCAACTCATATCATTCCAGGCATGCAACCTGTATGCTGCAGGTCCATGGTCACATGACCAAAATTTTCTGTAAATACTTTACTGGTGTGTGTGTGTGTGTGTGTGTGTGTGTGTGTGTGTGTGTGTGTGTGTGTGTGTGCGTGTGTGTGTGTGTGTGTGTGTGTCTGCATGTGTAGAATAATGTTAATCAAGTTTCACAAGTTTAAATTTGTTTGCTGTTGGTAAGACTGTACTGGAAGCCTCTGGTCCCAGTCTGAGGTAAGTGAAATCCTGGAAGAGTTAGTGATTTTAAGACTGAATAGTATCTATTCAGTGCAAAATTTATTTTGATGTGGCAGGTCTTGCCTTTTACCTAAAGCAGCAGTCCATGTTTACTGTAAACTCTTCAAAAAAGTAAGTGGCATTCATGAGATGTAAAATAAAGTATGTTGGTTGTTGCTTGCTCATAGCTCTGTAACATAACCATTACTTGATGGTTGGTGGGTGGTAAGATGACTTGAGCTAAAAACTTACATTATTAAGAAAAGGAAACAGATATGGTTAGGAGTAAAACTGTCCTGCTCAACAAATGCAAATAAGTAAGGAAATAAGTAAATAAAATTTAAAGTAAAAGAAAAATAAATGGGAAATACTTATGAATAGGATATACCAGTAGCTATGAAGGAATGGGCTTTCTGGGGGGAGGGTAAATAACTTAAAATTGTTCAAGTTCATCAAGTATATGAGAGAAACATAAGACATGCTGCAATCAAATGTCACAGACAGTGCTGTCTGTGCAGAGGAGTGACGCCCTAACTGTCACTCAGATTAACCTGGACTGATTTGCCTACTGGAGCCACTTATCTAGGGAGAGAAGGCTAGAGCAGCTGGTAACCCAAACTGCATATTTTGGGGGATGGTAGCAACCTGACTAGCTGCATGAGTGACACACAGCAGAGACAGACGTACGGCATGGATAATAATGGGTCAAAGTATATATTTTCCACCAAGTAAGGTCTCATTAGTCATGAATCAACTCAAGTGCAGCACTATACATAGATCAGTGGTGTAGTATTTTGAGGAGTCAGAGACATCTGGCTAACAAATTGACCACAGAAATGTTCCATTCAATAATATTAACTCTGATAGCTGCTTGCTTGATAGCCTTCCGCACCCATTTCATGTAAGAAGCAGGCTAATTGGAAGAAAAAGATCTTGGACATAATGCATAGAAAAAAATAGTATTATATGGGGTTACGATTATTAGCATAAGACAAGAGCTTAACAGAAAATAAAATTCTTCTGCTTATGGAGAAATGGTTCAGTGGATTTCTGAAACTGTTCAGAATTGCAGGTGATTTGATTTGCCAATGCTATTTCTGTGCCTAGGATTTCAGGTTAGAGGAATCAGTTCTGTACAAATCTTGATGTTCCATTCAGCTATAACTCACGATCAGATCACTTCTGAAGCAAGCCAGAATACACACAGATGCATACATACAGACAGACAGACACATACACACACACACACACACACACACACACACCCACACACACACACACACACACACACACACACACACACACACACACACACACACATGCGCACACACACACACACACGCACACGCACACACATGCACATGGCACAAGAGAGGAAGAAAGAGTAACAGTAGGGTAAAAAACCTGCCCTGGATGCCAAGGTCAGAAGTAAATTGTTTCCTCTTTAGGTAGGTGATTTTAATTGTTGAATTTGGACAGTTGCATGTGTGTTTAACCAGCACAATAGGGACTATGGGCAAGCAATGAGGATTTTAATTCTTCTATGCATGGGTAAGGAAATGTATGCTAGCACTAAAATTAATAATGTTTATTGTCTTGACTATTCAACAGTTAAACAATTGTCTGTTTTTACGTTAACCCATGAAGCATAAAGGAAAAATTTACTTAACACATGAGAAAAGCAGAAGACCATAACTAACTAACTGGACTCTTAATAGATGTGATACTGGATATCAAATGACTACATTTGAAATATTGGGAGACATTCATATACGAGAGATATCACTCTTTACTTTGCCTTAGGATTTGAGAATATGTTTGATAGATTGGCAGTGTAAAAATGCTGAGAAAGTGTTAGAAAAATGTGTATTTGAATATGAGAAATGCTAGTTTAAAAGTAAAGTAGTATATAATGCATTTTATTCTATTAATCATATAACAGAAAGGATTAATTCATGTGTAAATGTAAAGTAGTTTTGAAACTGCAGTGTGGCTTGAAGCAAGCTGACCTTCGACCCTGGCAGATGCCAGCTTAGCAAGTTTTAATGTTTATGCTTTTCACAAGTGATTATCTGCTGGGTCAGGAAATTAAATGTGTGAAATGATGAAATCTTCTGCTCTTTCCTGCTGGGATGATTTGGCCTTGTATATGTGTTACTAAGATAGCATGCAGCTGGTGGGAAAGTGTTACAGTGAACAAAGATGTGTATTAGAAGATTGAATCCACCATTGTATTCGAACTGATGTGAAACCTTGAAGAAGTAACTTTACAGAAAGACATTATGTCTGACCAGGTGGATAGCAAGGCCATATTGTTACCAGAGGAAAACTTTTTTAAAATATACAGCATCAGCAGTTTTTATGAGTAGAGGACTGTAAGCTAAAGTGATGTAGATGCCCTGTGACATACCACATCAGTAAGGTGGGCACAGCTTGAATGTTTAGACTATATAAAATTGTGTGCTTCCTGTTTCATGTTAGACAAAATTCTGTACTTGTACGTTTTTTGCCTCCTGGTGTACACAAGTAAACTTTTGAACCTGAACCTCCTGCGTATTGAATTCTTAATTTTATTTAACAGTTTGGTCCTTCTTAGCCGGAATTCCCTTGGACAGCTGCAGATCAGAGTCTACCGGTGGTCGAATACTGCGTAGGAGAAGTTACCGAAACGGTTCTTCTTGGGTGAAAAGACCTCCGACTGAATTGTCATTTAAAGAGGCTGGCCACTTTCTGATCTGTGGCCGAAGAGCAGATACTGGACGACTCAATACCGGAGGCTCAGGTAGGAAGACTTGCCTTTTTTCTGTTTTAGATCAGGGACTAGGTTACAGTATATTATTGTCAAGATTTGTTATGCAGATCAGGGACAAGAGGAAGTACTGTAAATTTGATCATAGATCAGGGTAACAGAATAAGGTAGACAGTTATTGTAGATAAACTGTGAAAAGGAACTAAACTTCTGATATCACATGATAAAAAGGGTTACATAACATTTTCTTTGCCATGGGAAATCAGTGCACTAAAACATAGCGAGATCCGCCCCTAACCGAAGATGCAAAATACATGCAATTACAACGTTCTGATAACGTTAGGTATTATATGAAATGGGTTAACAAATATGAATTTGATGGTAAACTAGATAAAACTTCACTAGTTAAACTCCTTAAGCAGCTTAAATCTGATGCGGGAGGTCAGGCAAAAAAGCAATGCCAATTAGGCATTCCTCAGGCACACAGGTGGATTGAGGAAACAAATCGTAGAGAACAGAAGCTGAAAAATTAAAAAACATTATTTTTAGACAAAGAAGATAATAACTTGGTAATAGCAACAGCTCCTCCTCCTCCTCCCTTGCCCCCTCCTTTACCCTTTTCAGGATATGAAGCGAGTGGACAGGCTGGTCCGCCTCCGCGTTATCCTGAAGTTTCAGCAAGACCACAACCATTTGTTAGAGATCCTATTGAAACTAGGTCCTGGACACGTAAAATACATAGGGACGCAGAATCATATCAAATAGAGAGAAACCTACAGGATGAGAGTGAGGAAGAAATATGCCCACTTATAGAGGTTCCAAATCCTCAGGCAGGACAGGAAGGGCAAAACCCAACACTCTTAGTATATAGACCATGGACACCGGAGGATATCCGGAAAGCTACTGAGGGAATCCCCCATCCGAAAGTTAATTTTACGAAATTTTTGGAAGATTTACAAGGCATGAGGTTGAGTTACCACTTGAATGGGGAAGAAGTAGAGAAAGTAGTAAGACAAATTATAGGTCCAGATTGGCACATGATTTGTGGCACCTGGAATCCTCGTAATGCAGAGCTTAAACCACTCCCACATAGTGACGCAGAATTATACAAAAGAGTGAAAGGTCTAACAGACCGAATCTCTGAGAAATGGAAACCTAGAGCAGACTGGACTTGCATTAATCAATGCATACAACAGGAAAATGAGACAATAGATGGGTACTATGCTAGATTATTAGAATGTTTTAATAATCATAGCGGTATGTCGGTTCCTGAGAACCAAACGAATGATTCCCTGTATGAACAACAATTGAAAAATGCATTTTTGAAAGGTTGCATTGCACCTATTAGTAGCTTCATTATGAAGCATATGATAGACCATCGAACAGGGAGGCTACAAGCCTTACTTGAATACGCTAGACACTCTGAAAGACATTTTAATTGTAAAAAGAAAAAGAAGGCGTAAGTCTTCACTGCTGAAGATGGAGCTGAAGTATTTGTGTTACAATCTGGTAAAAAGGGCAAGAAGAATGCCCAGGGAATCAAACAGTCTGACAAACGATCAAAAGATTTTGAAGAGAGGAAAAAGAGAGGTGAATGCTTCAAGTGCGGGAAAGAGGGACATCTAGCAAGGGATTGTAAGCAGAACAAAAAGGTAATTTAAGAAGATAAGGGAGATGAGGACTGACTATATGATAGTGAAGATACATCATGCGAAAGTCAGAAATCATCAGGAAAAGTTAATAAACAAAAAACAAATGTAAATGTGATAGAAGGAATAGAGGAAGTGCAAGTAGATGTGGAGGATGAAAAAAGTGAAATTTTGGACTTAGCATTATTGAGCTTAGAGCTCTACTTAGCAGATACGAAACCGGAAGTTACACTTCTGGTGGAGGGAAGGGAAGTCAATTTCCTGTGTGACTCAGGAGCGTCACGGACCCTGATACACCCCTCCAAGTTACCAGAACATTCCGAATCACCTGATTATATACTAGTAAAAGCAGCAAACGGACAACTATACAGGGAACCACTTTCCCATGATATAGCAATAACTGACCCTGTTTCAGGTATGACCCAGAGAAGTAAAATTGTTGTTTCTGCAAAGTGTCCAGTAAACCTATTGGGCAGGGACCTTATGCAGATATTTGGCATAGCAGTAGTTCCAACTGTACAAGGTATGGAGGCGCGGAGACAAATGGATACCTTTGTAGTGCAATCGGAGGGTGAAACTTTTTACTGGTACAGCCAGGACCTAGTCACGACTGGTCCAGGGGCAGTAACCGAGGAACTGATGAACGTAGCCATCAGTAAAGCCCCCTCCCTTGACACTGATCGACAGCATTTGTTACACTGTACTCTATACTACTGTACTACACCAGGACCTGATAGGGAGTATGAGCAAGAATTGTTCAGAAATCGTGCAACTAGATTAGTATTGCGTACTTTGTACTGGGATACTGAGGGGAACAGTGTAGTTAGCTGTTCATTACCTCAAGAATTCCTTGCATTATATAGATCAAATCAATTACCACATGTCAGCTTGACAAAGAATAAAAATGTAAAATGGGTAGACATAGGAGAAAAGGTGACAACATGGGAGAAACAGACTGATTTAGAACTGTCAAAACAAGGGATACAGAAACAAAAACTGAATTGGTTGACACAGACACATCCAGCTGTTCACTTGCAAACTAGCGAGGACAGCTGATTAGCATTTTTATTAGAAGAAGAAGAAAAGGCCTTATGTGAAATTCCAACGACTCTTTGGTCAACAGGCAAGTCAGATGTAGGACTTATTCGAACAGCAGGACCAGTTGCAATTACCCCAAAATCAGCATTTAGACCACAGAAAAGACAATACCCTTTGAGAAAGGATTCAGAAATAGGAATCAAACCTATAATAGCAGCATTACTCAAAGAAGGAGTACTGGTAGAATCTCCTGATTCACCAAGTAATACACCCCTATTTCCTGTTAAGAAAGCAAACGGGGAATGGCGGATGGTTCAAGATTTACAAGCTGTAAATAATGCAGTAATACCTAGAGCACCTACGGTGACAGACCCACATACTTTGTTAAACGATTTGAAACCGCAACAGAAGTATTTCTCTGTGGTAGATATCAGCAATGCTTTCTTCTCGATACCTATACATCCTGATAGTCAATATTGGTCTGCATTTACATTTCAGGGTAAAAGGTATACATATACTTGACTACCACAGGGATACTGTGAGAGCCCAACAATATTTGCACAAGAAATGGCTAGCAACCTGGCAGGGTTTACCCCACCAGGAGGTAGTCAAATTCTACTTTATGTGGATGACATCTTGCTAACAGCCCCCACCCAGCAACAATGCAAGGAGGATACTGTAGAATTATTGAAATTTTTAGCAACACAAGGACACAAAGTAAACAAAAGTAAGTTACAACTTTGGAGAAAACAAGTTAGATACCTAGGATATGTAATATCCAATGAAGGTAGAATACTAGACGAGGAAAGAAAAACAGCAATTTTGCAAGCACCCAAATCAGCAACCAAAAAGGAAATGATGTCTTTCTTGGGAATGACTAATTTCTGTCGGAGCTGGATACCAAATTATGCTTTGGAATCTGCTCCACTGACTGACTTGATATATAAGACACCAATGGCAGCACAAGATATTTTACAATGGACACCTGAAGCAGAAACGGCTTTCTGCAGGTTGAAGCAGTTGATAGCTTCTTCATTAGTTTTAGGACTCCTGAGTTATCACAAACGGTTCTTTCAGACTGTAGATTGCAAGCAAGGATATATGACGTCAGTATTAACGCAACAACATGGGGACAAGCAACGCCCCATAGCCTATTATTCATCACAGTTAGACCCAGTGGCGCACTCTTTGCCTCACTGTGTACAAGCAGTAGTTGCAGCTGCAATGGCAGTACAGGCTTCGGCCTCAGTGGTGTTATTCCACCCTCTCACATTGAGAGTGCCTCATGCAGTTGCAATAGTTTTACTGCAAGAAAAAGTAGCATACCTCTCTCCTGCTAGACATCTTTCATGTATGACTATACTGCTGAGCCAACCTCATATGACAATTGAACGATGTACGACATTAAATCCATCAACATTACTTCCAACTCCTGCGGATGGCACACTACACAGCTGTCTGCAGGAAATTGAACAGTTAGCTTTACCTAGACAAGATCTCACAGATATGCCCTTGGATAATGCCGAGGTGACATATTACGTGGACGGCTCATGCAGAAGGGGCCCTACAGGAAAGAATCTAGTAGGGTATGCAGTAGTTACAGACACTGAAATTTTAGAAGCCCAATCCTTACCACATAACTTATCTGCACAAGCAGCAGAATTGATAGCTTTGACACGGGCATGTACTTTAGCAAAAGACAAGTGTGTAAACATATATACTGATAGTCAGTATGCTTTTTCTACAGTACATGTATTTGCGCAACAATGAAAAAATAGAGGAATGATAACATCTAGTGGAAAACCTATTAATCATGCGCAATTTATTTTGGAATTATTAGAATCTATTCAGTTACCTACCAAAGTAGCTATTTGTAAATGTATAGCTCATACAAAACAACAGGATAAGATTTCAAAAGGCAATGCACGAGCTGATACAGCTGCAAAGCAAGCAGCCTCAGACTCAGAAACTTTACTTTTGAATGAGGAATTACAACCCTCTGAGATTTTAGATTTAGACATGTTAAAAACAATGCAGACACTTACTACAAAAGCAGAAAAACAAAAATGGGAAAAACGAGGTGCAATTCTTGAAAATGGACTGTACATTTCTAAAGAGAAAAAAACGATATTGCCATCTAATTTATTTAGATATGCAGCTTTGTTGAGCCATGGGCAGTGCCATGTCTCAACAGGGGGGATGGTACAGTTAGTAAACCGAATATTCCAAACATATGGATACACAAACTACACAAAAAAATTTTGTGCAGCTTGTCATACTTGTAACAAGCACCATGCACAAGGGGCATTTAAAACCAAGCAAGGAAGTTTTCCTATACCACCATATCCGTTCCATACTATTTGTATGGATTTCATAGAATTGAGTAAGTGTGAAGGGAAGACATACTGTTTAGTTATTGTAGATATGTTTTCCAAATGGGTAGAAGCTTTTCCAACCAAAAATCTAGATGCAGCAACAGTGGTGAAAGCCCTGATAAAAGAAGTAATCCCTAGATTTGGCATTCCGGAAAGCATTTATAGTGATAACGGCACTCATTTTGTGAACCAGACAATTCAACAACCTGGGAGATTTTTTGGTATCTCCTTAAAGAACCATTGTGCCTACCACCCACAGTCAGCAGGACTGGTGGAAAGGTACAATGGTACCCTTAAGAATAAACTAAGGAAGTTAGTTGAGGAGACCCAAAAAAATTGGATACACTGTCTGCCTTTGGCACTGCTGAGTATGAGAACAGTTCCAAATGTGAAGGGTTTGACTCCCTTTGAAATAATTTTTGGGAGAGCCTATTATGTGCCTCAGTGGAAAGCTCTCATGCCTGCAGAGCAAGAGGATGACAGTTCATTAGCTAGTTATATGAGGAAACTGTTAACAAATAAATCTGTTTTGCAGTTTAACTCTTTTTCAGATAAGGAACAGACCAGACCGGTAGAAGCAGTCTTGGCCCCCGGGACGTGGGTTTGGCTGAAAGTGACGAAGAGGAAGAATTGGGTGAGTCCAAAGTGGGAAGGACCGTACCAGGTTCTGTTGGCAATGCCTACTGCAGTCAGAGTGGCCGAGAGGATGTCCTGGGTTCATTTGACACACTGCAAACCGGTAAAGAACTTTCAACTTGATAAAAACTTTGTGACTGATACACAACCAGACCAAGATGGCCAAAAACAAAGCAAAGTGAAAGCTAGATCAACCCCAGAGATGTTGCATAATCATTTTGTTAAGTATACATTTATTGACTGTAATTGTGACAATTTTCCTCTTGTTGTGGTTTATCCTGCACACAACCACACAAGTGAAAGTGGGAAGGTGTGAGGAAACGTCTATAGACTGGCATCCAAATTTTAACACATACCTAGCCATAAAGCATGTATATGCAGAGACTATGAACATTTCAAATTGCTGGGTTTGTACAGCTATACCAACAGCATATGGAGGACTGATAATGTCCGCTGTCCCTTTGGGGATAAATGAGACTTGGGAGAATTTACTCTTTGATACAGGAACTGTGAGATCACAGGACAAAATAGCTTTATTTTTACCTGTCACACAAAAAGGAATTGTATGTTTTTACAAAAATGATACTCTCCAGGTGGGCTGGAGCAATTGTAATATAACCATATCTTACTGATGTTATATTAAGAATAGTAATGGCAATACTTTTTGCAATACTAATTATGACTCATATTTGAACTCGTTGAAAATAACCATGAATGACATTCGCAAGAATCCAGTTTTGTTTAAACAATTGTCAGTTATAGATCAGAAAATGTTTCATGCAGGGTTAATGCGTATTAGTAGTAAAGTAGAAAACTGTTATTTTATTTATGGGAACAAAGCATATAAATGGTTACCTGAGAATTGGTCCGGCAGTTGTTTTTTGGGTTATCTGGTTCCAGCAATAAGACATACTGCAGAATTACCTTTGGGTAAGATACGAAACGTGAGAGAAGCAGCCCGAAAACCTGAAGGTCCAGTTGAAAAACCTGTGAATCCAGTTGGAAGGATCGAAGCTGGCTGGAAAGACCATAATACCGTGAAAGACAAAAGTAAATTGACTCATATGGACTTGAGTGACAGTGTTATATCTTGGGCAGGAATATTCCCAGCAAATGGAGCAGTCAAATCAATCTGGGAGCTGAGGAAGTTGTCGAAACTTCTCAAAGTAATGAGTAACGCAACTTTTTCCACCCTAGAACTGGTGACTGATGAACTGAATGCAATGAGAACTGTTGTGCTACAAAATTGAATGGCTCTTGACTTCACCCTAGTGGTGAGAGGTGGTACGTGCGCGCTTATCAAAGAAGAATGCTGTGCATACATACCAGACAACAGGCATGAAATTAATAATCACCTAGAGGTAATTCAGCAAGTATCAGCCATGACTGAACCAGGCCCAAACCCACTGACGGACTTTTTCCAGAATCTATTTGGAGGGTGGGGTTCCATCCTAATGAATATTCTGATTGCCATTTGTGTGGGTATACTCCTAATAGGAGCATGTGTTTGCTGTGGGATTCCCTGTTTGAAAAGACTAATCAAAGATTTTATTGATGTATCTGTTACTGAAACTTTGTACCAAGATATTGAGATTGAAAAATTGATTTCAGATGACATTTTTTCTGAAGTATATAGATTGAATGACTCACCTAGCTGAAAATCCTAAGTGGAATAGGTTAGGAGATGAAATGACACTATGCATACTTCAAAATAGAATAAAAAGTATTAATACGGGGGAAAATGTTAGAAAAATGTGTATTTGAATATATGAGAAATGCTAGTTTAAAAGCAAAGTAGTATATAATGCATTTTATTCTATTAATCATATAACAGAAAGGATTAATTCATGTGTGAATGTAAAGTAGTTTTGAAACTGCAGTGTGGCTTGAAGCAAGCTGACCTTTGAACCTGGCAGATGCTAGCTTAGCAAGTTTTAATGTTTATGCTTTTCACAAGTGATTATCTGCTGGGTCAGGAAATTAAATGTGTGAAATAATGAAATCTTCTGCTCTTTCCTGCTGGGATGATTTGGCCTTGTATATGGGTTACTAAGATAGCATGCAGCTGGTGGGAAAGTGTTACAGTGAACAAAGATGTGTATTAGAAGATTGAATCCACCATTGTATTCGAACTGATGTGAAACCTTGAAGAAGTAACTTTACAGAAAGACATTATGTCTGACCAGGTGGATAGCAAGGCCGTATTGTTACCAGAGGAAAACTTTTTTAAAATATACAGCATCAGCAGTTTTTATGAATAGAGGACTGTAAGCTAAAGTGATGTAGATGCCCTGTGACATACCACGTCAGTAAGGTAGGCACAGCTTGAATGTTTAGACTATATAAAATTGTGTGCTTCCTGTTTCATGTTAGACAAAATTCTGTACTTGTACGTTTTTTGCCTCCTGGTGTACACTAGTAAACTTTTGAACCTGAACCTCCTGTGTATTGAATTCTTAATTTTATTTAACAGAAAGTATAAAAGAAAGAGAGAGACTGCTATCTAGTCAGCAAGGCACAACTGCACAGGAAGGGTTTACCTGATACTGTAGGGTTTTATGTCAGCAAAACGGAGTGGGTTCTAAAATTGCATTTACAACATAAAGAACTGTAATGAGAACAATGATCTCTTTAAACACACCTTACAATGTAAGGTGCATAAGAAGTTTTATTTTTTGTACTAGAAAGGGTGACATGGAATGTGAGAGGTGAGACTTGGGGAAAAAAGACTGGTACATCGTGAATTATTATGGCAGCTTTGGCTTGATGCAAATGTTTATCCAGGATTAAATGATGTTTTATCATTAAGAAGTGTGCTAAAATTACAGCCAAATTGTGACAGCATTCATAATATATTCATATTTTTATATGTGCTTTTTAACATTGTCATAACACAGATTATTAATCTGATTTGTTGTTCTAGTGATTATTTCCTGTTAATAGGTTTTAAATATTTGTAAGGTGAGTTTTTTATCAGTTCTGATGAAGTCCCTGCATGTTAATGGGATGAAAGTGCTTAACCTTACAAAAAAAAAAATGTTTGTATGGCTTGAAGTTCCGATGTTTTTTGAGTGAATCTGGAAGCTTTTACAGTCTCCACATTGACTGGGTGTTACTTGGGTTTTGTCTTTTTTTATTATTTGCATAGACCTAAGGATTTCCCTCTCTTCTTTTTGGATCATATCGTATCAATCATAAGATGGAGTACTTCTGATGCCATTTGCTTTGTTGATGTGTAGTAAATCCATCAGTAATGGGTCTGAGAATGCCTTGTATGCCAGACAAAGGTCACCTCTTAGCAGTCTGCAGGATACAGAGCACAGTGAAAGGGGTTTGAGTTGGTCCATACAGGACATGTTGTTTAGGCCTTGTATCCTTTCAGTAAGGTATCTGTGTAGGCATTCAAGTTGTGGCATGTGTCTGGACAGATGCATGCCAATAGGAGCATTATATTCAATAGCTGAGCTTTACTGAGTAAAGGGGGACAATAGCATCCATATATCTAAACACAATCCCTTTGTTTATAAACTGTGCAATTTACATGGACTTTCTTACAACAATAGAAACATGCTGGTCAAAAGTTAGGTTGCTGTCCACATAAGTTTAAGTTTGCAATTCCCTCATAATGTGCTATTACCCTAATGTATACTATTGATAATATAGTACTGTGTTCTTTGCCTATGATTTGCAGTAGTGAATGCTGATATGCTAAGCATACTGTTCAGAATGTATATGCATATCTGATCTGAGTACATTTATGAATTCAATAAGCTTTCCTCAATCTTTCAATTGGTCTTACCACCAAAAGTGGGATTTTTGGTAAGTTTTAATATAATGTCTTAGGGATATTTCTGTTTGATATAGTAATTTACTACATATTGTTTGTATCTTTTTCAATTTAGCTATAAGCAAACAATAAGAATTATGACATGACTTTCTTTTTATATGATTCTTGTCAGAACTTTATAAAAATTAAACATATTTAGTGCAGTTTATGACTCTGTTGTCATTCGTCCGGCCAAGATGAAACAGTCAGGCGGTTATGGGTTCAGTTCAAGCAGCTTCATTGCACACAAACACATCAGAGATGAAGCTTTGTAACTTAAACTATAAATAAGCTTATAAACAGACTGACTACCAGACTTATACATGTTAACATTCTGGGAGTTCTGTCAAAATGGCACTGCTGCCTGCACATGCACACTATCTATATGTCCGTGCTTATATCTGTAAATGCTTTTTAAAGGTACATATACATGCTCTATTGGAAACACTTTATAAGCTCAAAATCCTGAAATATCGAATTTCAGAATCTTGAGCCTATAAAGTCAAATGGACAGAAATCGTGAACCCAGAAATGTCAAATCTGACAATGTCGAACCCGCGGTATGGATAGCACATTAGGTGAGTGTTGTTTATTTTAGGGTTTGGGAGAGGAATTGTGTGTTTCTGAGTGTGTTGGGATGTTTTATATATGGGTTAGGATAGGTAGGTCAGAGTGTGAGTGTGTTAGTGTTGGGAGTGGTGGTGCTTGTATGTCTGTGATGTGTGTTTGTGCGGGGGGGTGGAATGTGTTGTGCTGGGTTGTCTGTGTTATGGAGTATAGTGCAACCTCTGAGTTAGTATATATTAGTAGGGGGGTGTGGGGGGTGCAGCCCCCCACATGGGGAGCTTGCCTCCCTGCATGTAGTAAGTTTAGGTGTGTGTGTTTGTTTAGTTGTGTGCATGTGTGTTGTATTGCTTTTTGTACTGAGTCAGGAGGTGTGTGTGTTTGTGTTTGTATGTGTTGTGTAGTGTGTGCTGTGCCTTTTAACGGTTTTGTGGTTTTGGGAGTTTGGGATTCACGGTTTTGTGGTTTCGGTTATTTGGATTTTCGACTTCATGGTCTCGAGATATTGAAATTCAATATTTCAGTATTTCGAGATTATGAAGTGAATCCGCTCTATTCTACATTCTCCCTCTTTGAGAAATAGATCATATACTAAATGGCAGTATTCAATGACATGCAAGTTACAGAAATGATCTTTTGACATGCAATTATACAGAACTAATTCTTTGACATGCAATCATACAAAATTAGACACATATAAAACAATAATGTCCAGGTTGCTGTGTATTTTACACTAGATCTTGAAATATAACCTGATCATGTAACATAAAAGTCATAATTGGATCTAGCAATGGGGACTGTCTTCAATGAATGTTCAACTTTGGGGAAATCTGGAACATCATCAGGAATGGGAATGGATACTGCAATATGTTCTTCAGTATGAACACTGTAATGGTTGCTTGTTGATCTAGAGTCTGTCTCACAGGAACAATGCTGCATTATTGTTTCTGATACAGGTAGAAGAGATCTGCGATTTATCCTGTACTCTATATCCACAGATTCCACTAAGTAGGATCTCAACTCAGCACATATACCTCTCACTTTACCAATTTGATCAAAGCCTTTCGCCATTTGCATCCTCACTGTCTGTCCTTCTCCTCATTTTGTCATAGCTGGACTTCTGAGAAGAATGCTTCTTAAATAGTTGGGCTTTGATTGCTCTACTGTTTTTAGCATTAGGCATCAACAAACTAGAGCTGATAGGTAAAGCTGTTCTGGTTTGCCTAGCTAGAAGTCTCTGGGCAAGTGAGCTAAGCAGGCCGTCATGGGCTATATTTCTGGCATTAAGTAAATTCAGGAAGATATCCATATTGTCATGCTTTGACCTCTAGTAATTGCTTGGCATGCTGTACTGCACCTTCAGCAAGGTCATATGACTGTGAGTATTTAGGACTACTAGTAACATGGATAAAGTCCCACTCGTTTGCAAATCTCTGAAACAACTGACTGGTAAACTGAGAACTGTTGTCAGAAATAACTTTGTGTGGACTACCATAGCCTGAGAAATGACATTTCATTTTAGTAATAACATTACTGGATGTTTGGTTAGGTAGCAAATCAAATTCAAACCAGTTCGAACCAGTTCAAATAAGAGTCTACCAACAATAAGTAATGCTGATTGTTCCACTCAGTAAGAAACCAATGTGAGGCTGGAAACAAATCACTGTCTGCCACACCAAATGTTTAGTGTGACAGTCAGTGATTTTCCAGCCTCACATTGGTTTCTTATTTAGTTGCTCATTTGTGTGGATTTGATGGAGTGCTTTTTATCTGATAGTTCCGCTCAAATATGTCAGTGGCTACTGTTGATCAAGGTAGTTCAGGAATTTGGCTTAGTTGAAGTAACTCTTTTTGCAAATGTTGCTTAGTACTGTTGCACACTGAACAAGAAGAAAGCACTTTATCAATGTCTTTCAATAGACAATGCCAAAATACTAGTCCTCTCACCCTTCTTTTAGTAGAATCGGAACTTGGGTAGCCACAATGCTAAATCTGAATGTATTCACATTGTAAAGAAGCAGGAACAATAACTTCTGGACCTTTGAAAATGATACCATCTTACATCAGTATCTCATCTCTGGATGGAAAATAAGGTTGGACTTCTGGTGGTACACAGGATTGCTTTGATGGCCATTCTACATTGATAAAGTGGCTGAGCTTTTTCAAAATTGGATCAGTCTTTGTATGATCTCTCAGCTCTTCAAGTCACGTGGTAGACAAATTATGCACTTCCATGACATCAAAGTCAAAATTCTCTGCATCAAGCTGTTCCGCTTGTGTTTCTGGACGATCTGGATAAGGTATCAGCCAGATAAAAAAGTCTGCCTTTTGTATAGACCATTTTGAAATTATACTTTTGCAATTTGAGCATCATTCTTTATAGTCTTGCTGCAGCTGAATGCATAGTATTCTTTAAAACAGTGACTAGAGATTGATGGTCAGTTTCTATCTGGATAGCTCGGCCACAAATATAATCATGGAACTTTGAACATGTGAACACAATTGCCAAAAGGTTCTTCTCAATTTGAGCATACTGCATCTCAGTTTGGGTAAGAGTTCTAGAGGTATAGGCAACAGGTCTGCCCTCTTGGAAAATAACTGCACCATGACCTAACTTTGAAGCATCCCAAGAAAGAACTACTGGTTTGTGGACATCACAGTACCCTAATGTAGGTGGGTTGGCAATTTGCTGTATGAGGTTATCAAATGCTCTCTGATGTTGTTCTAACCATGAAAAGGCAACATTTTGGTATGTCATCTCTCTTAAAGGTGCTGATAACTCACTAAAGTCAGGGTCAAATTTGCCCAAATAGTTATCCATACCAAGAAAACTCTGAAAGCTTGGACATTGTCTGGAGCTGGCATCTCAGGAATGGCTGCTTGTTTAGAAGGGTCTGGTCATAGGTCTGTACTTGTAAATAAATGACCTACATAAGTAACTTATGGTAGTCTGAATTTACATTTCAGAGGACTGAACTTTAAATTCACTTCACACACTCTATCCAGAACTTTCCTGAGGTTTCTGTCATTCTCTGCTTCACTATTGCCTCTGACCAGTAAATCATCAACTGTTATTGCACATGGGTAGCTTGAAAAAATTTGCACCATTGAACACTAAAAGACTTCACTAGCAGAATATATTCCAAAAGGCATCCTGAGGAATCTGTATCTACCAAATAGGGTACTGTATGTAGTCAGTAGTGAAGATCTGTGATCAAGCATTACCTGCCAAAATGAACTCTCTGCATCTAAGAAAGAATAAACAGTGGTATTTGGCATGAGGGTGGCAATCTCATCGACTGTACGTATAGAATGATGAGGTCTTTTTAATGCCATGCTCAAGTCTCTTGGCTCAATGCATATTCTGGTTTCATCTGAATTTTTCTTATGAGCAGCTACCATGAAAGACACTCACTCAGTTGGTTCTGTGACTGGACAAATCACACCTTGCTGCACCATTTTGTCTAACTGGACCTTGACTTTGTCCTGTATAGCTATTGGAACTCTCCTTACTGGTCTGACCACTGGACTGACCTCTGGGTCTACTTTCATGGAGTATACAACTGGAAGTTTGCCTAGCTTGTCATCAAAAACATTAGCATACTCTGAGAAAATAGTGTCACTGAAACTGGAACTGGGACGTGCTTACATGATGGACTTCTTTGGTAAAAGAAAGCAGTTGCATTCTCAAACTGTCTCTGAGACCTAATAATGACTGCACAGTTCTTCTGGCTACATAAAATTTCAAGCTGTGACTGTTCCAAGCTGAAGAGCATGAAAGTACTACTGAGCCTTCGATTTGAATCTCTTCACCTCCATAAGCAACAAGCTTTGCACAACTGGCCATATTAAGGTGCTCACCAGTCCTCAGATTAGAAAATGTTTCTGCTGACATCACATTACACTTTGAACCAGTGTCTGCTTTGAGCTCTGTGGGTTTATCATTGATCAGGACAGTACAAAATACTTTGTTCTTTGCCAGCAAATCTACTTCATTAAACTTTTCACTGACTACTGATACACCATATACATAGGTATGGTTGCAGCTTTCAACATGATCAGCTTGCTTTTTTGAGTGACATTTCTTAAATAACTGAATGAGGTTTTCTTGATTTACAAAAGTGATCAAATTTTTTACACTTGTGGCATTGCTGGTCAAATGCTAAGCACCTCTCTTTTAGACACATGATTGGCACCACAATTACAGCAGTTTAAAATAACACTTGAATTGGGTTTGGCTTGTACTGCACTGAGCATGCCCTTTTTACTGAGCTAGTCTTGGAACTTGCTAGAAAGCTATGACTCCTCCCAGGGGAACTTGCAGGGGTTGCATATGCCATGTGCTTATGTCTGTTTCTGCTTGCCACATGCTGCATGATGTCTACGTTTGTTCTAGAGGCTGTTGAATCCATGCTCTTATTACTTGCAAGCATACTTGTGTGCCTTTCTGTCAGCTCATGGATTTGACAAATCTCTATGGCTTTGCTTAACATTAAATCACTGTCACAAAGCAAAATCTTTCTCACTGCAGCACTATTAACACCACGCACAAGCCTGTCCTTTATTAATTCATCTTTCAAGTCACCAAATCCGCACATTTTGGCCTTATTTCTCAAGTCAGTGATTTAAGCTGCAAATGTTTAAAAGTGGATTTTGGTCTTGTATAAAATTAGTGCCTCTCTAATGTAACATCTGTCTGGGGGTTGCACATTTCTCTAATTTACTTTTCCAGCTCTTAGGGTCCTCCCTTGATTCAGCCAGTACCACAATATGACCCTTTCCCCCCTCTCTCTTGCATATACTGCTGGTGTATACAAAAATGAATGCTCTCTTCAATGGCTTTTGACACAGCTAAGTTAAGCTAAATGAATGCCCTTGTATGTGCATCTTTGAAAGAAAAAGCTGCTTGTATGAAAATATTGTATTCCTGTTCAAATACTTTCCAATTCTCTGCTATATTATGATCAAACACAAGTGGACTAGGTCTGCGAAATGCCTCTGTCATATCAATACACAGTAGTGAAGGTGCTTGAAATCATGTACAGGCATACACACATAAAAATATATGCCTGAACTTTTTGCCAGTACTTGTAATTATGCCCAATAGCACAACAAACTCTTTGAAATAACTGCACTTTGCCAAATAAATCGCCATAGCACAAGAACACTTGAAAATCACTGTACTTTGTGAAACCACTCCTTATCAATGTAAGGAATATTTTTAAATCACTGTACTTTGCGAATAAACTGTACATGGCAGAAAAACTCAGAGTATGAAACACTTTGAGATGAATGCACATTGCAAATAAACTGTATACAGCCCAAGAACTTTTCAAAATGGCTGTACATTGTGAAATAACTCTGTACAGTGTAAGGAACACTTTGAAATTATGGCACTCTGCAAATAAATGCACACAGCACAAGAAACTTTTCGAAAGGGCTGTACTTTGACTGTACTTTGCAATATAACTGTACTTTGCACACAGGAAACTCTTCGAAATAATTGTACTGTATTAAACCACCCACTCTGCAAACACTTTGCACACTCTGAGATACTTCAAACAACTTTAGTTATGCTTTGAATGTCTTCAGTTAATGCAAAATAGTAGTTTGTGCCCAAACATGCCCAGGGATTCATGAAGCTTGCGCCAGGTGCAGGCGTAGCATCGGCATTCTAACACCAAAGATGGCCGCCGAGCGATTCAGGTATGAGCTGTTCCCACATGCACTACCTGGGTACACTACACCCACAAAACTCCTGAGCCTTGTATGCTAATTACCCCATGTGTAGCAGTGTAGCATGCAAATGAAGGTATGTAGCGATTCAGGAAGTAGTGCAGGCATAGTGTAAACATGCAGAAATGTAAACCGTAGAAAACGGTTTACATTTTTGCAAAATCAGAGCCATGACAGCTGAACAAACACATGTATTATATTGTTAATATATGCCAATGGCTAAATATATAACCATTGGCATATAAAAACATGTACAAAATATAAAATTAACATTTAATATATATAGTCGCATTATCGCTACGTGGAAGTGCAGGGCAGCGGTCTGCAAAGAGGATCGCAAGGAATATATAAAAATATAGAATAAAACTGCAATGAAACACATATCACGATTTCCCCATAATAGTCAGTGGCAGGCATGCTACACCATACACATGGTGCAGGAGTTGCTAAGGGGCAGTGACAGTGTTATGGGCAGTAGCTAGGAATTAGTAGGCAATGCGATGCAAATGAGAGGAGTAATAGTGAATCGCAGATTCCCTGCTGGTGTAAGGATGCACCTCACAGTGTAGCATTATAACACTGAGGTGAGCCCTTGAGATAACGATGACATCAAGAGAGGGGTGTGTCGCCATTGCTGTAAGCACTTTGGAGCATTGCTAAACCGGTCTGCCCCTAGCTAGGCAAAGCTGCAGGATAGGGGTGTGTCGAATTCCCCATAGCTATGCTTAGCTGAGAGTACACAAGGTAACCGAGTATGCATGTGAACGGAGATAAAAATGCATGTAAACCTGGTAAACGGGTGTGCTCGGTGAACACTGCAGTTGAAACAGGAAGGATATAGGAAAGAAATAAGGAAATGCTGCAGCAGTGAAATTGGAGTACAAATGACTAAATAACACCTAGGAGCCTACAGTGGGCCATTGATAACAGCTAACAATGCTGCAAGCAGCTACCTGCAGAACAGGGAAGGGAAGGGGCTGTACTGCAAAGAAAACAGCAAAGTGTCAAAGCAGAATAAAGGCAATATGCAGTATATCAGCTAGAAGGCACATTTCACCATGACTGGGTAGGGAAAGTACAAAACAAGAAAGACTGCAGGTGGATGCATGCCTGATAATGGGAGGGGATCCAGGTCTAAAAGTAAATTAAAGGGCAACAGATTAATCAAGGCAGGCAAGTAGATCTCCACAGTAAAGGCCCCACACTCGCAGTACTCATTGCAAAACCCATAATTAAGACATGCAGCAGCTGGAATAGCTCATACATACCCACTTACATCAGCAGCATCCATAGCATAATACTATAATGTGTGAAAGCACCTCACACACATTTGTGTATTCCCATACACTCTGCACCAGTGGTGTATACAGACGGGGAACTTTTATTATGTACATGTTAGGGGCTGCCATAGCTTTGATCCACCAGCATGTGTTGGAGACTGAAGGTGGTGTGAAGGATGATGCACATGACCAACGCAGGCACCAGAGGAGGAGGAGAGTCTTCAGACCCAGGGTAACCTACCAGGGGCTACATGATCTGGAGATAGTAGAGAGTTACAGGGTGGACAGGGACACCCTACAGCAACTTGTGGAGCTGTGCCGGCCACACCTCAGAGACAGAACAAACAGAGGGGAACCCATCCCAGTGGATATGAAGATATGTGTAAGCCTGAGAATACTAGCTACAGGTACCTTTCAAAGATCAACTGGGGATATCATGGGTATCTCACAGGCATCATATCCAGGGTACTACATCAGTTCCTGGATGCCATGTTACCACATGCCAATGAGCACGTATATTTCCCCCAAACGCAGAAGGAGTTGGCCAGCAATCTGCATCTCTTCCACCATGTGGCAGAATACCTGGAGGTACTGGGTGCAATAGACTGCACGCACATACACATCAAGTCACCACCCAGTGAGCAGGGTAGGCACTACATAAACCGCAAGGGATACCCCTCCATCAACTGCCAGGTCATGTGCAATGCCCAGGGCATTATCATGGATGTGTGTGCTGGCAGCCCTGGAAGCTATCACGACTCTCACATCTAGCATGCCTCACAGCTGTATCGGTTATTTGTCAGGGGGGACGTCCCAAATGGCCACCTGGTGGGGGATGCTGGCTATGCACTGGAACTGTGGATGATGACTCCCATCAGAAATGCACACACACCCATGCAGGAAAGCCATAATGAGACACAAGCACAAACCAGAATCATCATAGAGCGTGTGTTTGGGATGCTGAAATCACGGTTCCGTTGCTTGGACATATCTGGTGAAGCCTTGCAGTACTCTCCAGACACATGTACCCACATCATCATAGTGTGTGCCATGCTACACAATATGGTCCTGCGGAAACAGCTGCAGCAGGGACAGAATGGTGAAGGCCCTCACAGCCCACAACCATTGCCAAGGGCCCCACAGGCACAAAGGTACTCAGACCATGAACACCCTGATCCAGCCCCAGTAGGCAGACGGAGGCATGCCCAGTATGCCCATGCCTTGGCAAAGAGGGAACGTATAGCACACACACTGACAGTGTAGGCACCTAGGGACTGACACCTTTCTCCAACTGCACAGACAGTAAAAATGGATGGCACACACACAAGACTACCTGTAAATTGTCATGTATAGGCAGTCTACTGTGTGCATCCAACATAGGCAGCCCTCAGCTATTGCACACACAACAGCCATTGGCACAAGGTAGGTCAACACCTGAACAGTAAATTAAGCTATCAGCATATGCAGATACTGTATGTATAGATTCATAGGTAGGTACTTGACCAACTGCCAGAGGCCATTCATAAGGCCAGCCAAAATGTGTCAGTGTTTGCCACCCCATTGATTCATTAACTGTCCCTCATTGGAGCAGAGACAATGGTGGGATCCCTGGGGTGCATCTACTGTTCCCCATCCACCCTTCAAGGTTTCTCTTGCAGAGTGTTAGTGAGGGGCTCTGTATAATGTAGTAAGGGATGTTGTTCCAAAGTATGGGGAGTGTCTGTGACAGGAAGCTGTCCCTCCAGCATCTTCCGGTTATTGTTGTGGCAAGGTCAGCTCACTACAGTATGTGGCTCATTGTGACATGGATTCCCATAGGTCGAGCATATCCATCAAGCCTGAGTATGACATGGCTGTGTTGGCCAGTGGAGATCATCTCTGGGTAAACGAGATGCCACTGAGTAAAGCAGGAGTTTATTCAGTCCGGTTGCATAGGCCATATGTTGGAGGCCAGTATTCCCCTTGGTGAGGTACATTTGTGGACCCCCCCAGCTGTTGGATGTGTCCTCTGAGGTACATCCCACATGGGTTATAATACCCTATGATGGAACCGATGAGTTATGAGTAAAGGGGCACTATAAACCCAGTATGACTAGATTGGAATCCTTTAGTAATCAGATGGCCTACATAGAAGGATGTCCTAACTACTGTGGGATATGATTGTCAAAGCGCAGATCACTATCTACCTTAGTCCCCAGATACCCCATTACCTTGTCTGTATTAAATTGTCTGCCACTTATGTGTTAATATGTGGGTGCCAATTCCACAATGGAATGACCATGCAGTTAGTGGCACTTGGCTGAAGGCCGTGTCGTTGGCACTCTGTGACATTCTCTGTGAGGCCCCTTGAGGGATGTCTGTGTCAGCCGGACTATCAATCATGGCTCCCAGTTTGCAGTCATTGTCAAACATGGTCTGCTGTAGTCCACCTGTGTTTGCCTGTACATCTGAGGTGTATTTGCCAAACAATAGAGCTCCCAGGACTGAGTCCTGTGGGACACCAGTCGTGACTGTTCAAGAGTTGGACCCGGAGACCACTAGTTGTACCATGTGGATTCTGTGTGTAAGCCTGTTGGCAACCCAACCTGTGATGTATGGGTGAATGTACAGGCTGGTGTGTTTATCAATAATACCTGAGTGGGGCATGGTGTCAAAAGCCTTGGTGAGGTCCATTTAAGTATGTGTGAACCACCTCCCCCATCATCTAACATCTTGGTGACTGTATGTAAGATGTCACACAGGTTCAGTAGGCATGAACTGCACTCAACCAAGCTGACCTAGGTTGGGTCATGTGTTCAAAGGTTACCAATGTCATTGTTAATGAGTGCCATGAGGATGCAAACCATGCCATTGCAGACCAGGCTAGTCAGGCTTATGGGGTGGTAGTTACCATGGTCAGTTGTGATTTCACCTTGATGGAGTGGAATAACCATTGCCACATGCCATTGTATGGGCAAGTAGCCTGTGGAGTGGCTGAGGTAGGAATGCCTAATTAGGTGGGGGGCAGGTTGTCTTGTAGAGTTTGCAAGATGCAGTCTGAGTCAACATCTGCCTCCATTGACACTGTGTTCTGCTGTTAGAGAGGGCCATTTCCACCTGTGTGTCTCTGATGGTTGGGATACTGTACCTTTACGGGTAGTGTTGTGGGCTCTTTAGGGGGTGAAATATGCACCGAATATATCTGCAAGGATGTTGGTGATATCAGTAGGGTCAGCATATTCTGTGATATATTTCACTGGCACAGTGCAAATCTGTGTATCACCACGTAGATCCTTGACATATCCAAAGAAGACTTTGTGGTTATCTTTCGAATCCTTGCATATTCTATTGCTGATGTTAGCCTTGGATGATGTCATGAGGGACCTACATATCATATTAATAATGGTCACGGATGTCTGCCCTTCGTGGGATTTGCTGTGTGTCTGGAACACTGTACTACTTCTGTAGTATAGCCTGTTTATTGCAGAGGTCCACCAGACTGGTTGTCCTTGTCTAGGAGGAGTGAGTCTTGGTTTACCAGTGATGGCATGATCCATACATTCATGTAGGTGCTTATAGACTGCATTTGTAAATCTGTCTGTATCTTGAGCAGTGTTTCCCCTTAGTGTAGGGGCTGTGAAACTCTCCCACCCCTGTCACTAGTAGTGTACATTTAGCTGTAGGAAAGGTATACACTGCAGTATCCTTGGGTGTAGGAGATGCTAGGGTGTGGAAACAGTGAATAGTTCATGGTCAGATCTAACCAGTGATTGGTTAACCTCCGCTGTGGTGCACCTGCTGCCCATGTTGGTGATGACCACATCTAGTAGTTTCCACCCCACATTAGGGAGGTTATCACCTGATACAGGGCATATGAGGTGATACATTCCAGGAAGCGCAGGTCCTGGAAGTGAGTACCGGAGTATGTTTCCCAGTTAATGGTATGGTAGTTGACATCAACCAATGCCAGGGTGTGCGTTAGGACTGTTGTGTTCTCCACTGTCTCCAGGTAGGTGGAGTGGAGGTCCTGGGTCACAGAGGGTGATCCATAGCAGGCTACATTCCACATTGCAGTTGTGGCTGATGTTAGCTGCACAGGGATGATCACAGAGGTATCATGCTGCCCCACTAACCTGGAGGTGTAGGTATCCCTGATGAATATGGATACAGCCCCTCCATGTCTGTCAATCTATGTTCTGTGGCTGAAATGTGTGGTATGGGTTGTAGTCTGGTAGTGCTGGTGTGCTCTCAGGAGCCTTAAGACAGATTTCAGTTAATGCACAGATGTTGATGTTGCCCATCCTGAGGAGTGCAGTGAGTGCATGTATGTTGTGATCACAACACCTGGTGTTGAGTAGCATAATCCTCATTGAATCAGCTATTTTGCTGTTTACAGAGCTGGTATTCACCTTCGAGACGCTCCTAAATAAGGCACCATGGAGGCACCAATAGCCTTGGCCAGTATTCCAAAGCGTAAGGCTGACACATACATCAGTATGGTATCATTACATGCATGTTCCCCATCTGTGCTTGTTATTCATCTCCCCTGTATGTAACCTACTGGTAAGCAATAAAAAGCCTTAAACTTATACAAGTCTTCAAGCATCCAAGATAGGCTTTTGGAGTGACTAAGTATCAGTGTTCTGTATGTTCTTGCTGTACTCAACTGTTTCCTGACTACATGGTGAGTTCACACTGCATATTGTGATCTGAAGGTCTGTTTATTTACATATTATAGCTGTGATGGCCTGCATGTTAGAGGTTCACAGATAGCCTACTACCTATCTGCGCAAGGGCAAATAGAAGCATAGCAACAGTGTGTTGGCCTTACCTGCACCATTGATGAAGTAACTGAGCCTCTGACAAGCATAGCCAATGAAGCAATTCCAGTCAGAGTTGCTGGAAGCTGTTGAAGACTGGGGTTGTGGAGGGTGATAGGGGCACTTAATGATCTAAAGAGGGCATGTCAATGTGGCAATTCAACACCATTCAATTCCTCCAACAGGTCTTGCAGCTATAAAACTGGACAGGCTCCCCCACCCCCTGGCTGTATGGTTCTGGGACACATGATCCCAGGGGAGTATAGTCTGTTACCCATTCACACAACAAGGTTTCCCTTGAAGTGTGTCAGTGAGGAGCTATGCCTAATGTAGTTAGGAATGTAATGTATTGCCTCACAGTACATTTGTTATATGTTGTTATTTCAAGAGTACGTGAAGCTCAGTGAGTTTGGAGGCTCCCACCCTTTGCTTCGCCTAGCTTACACATAGAAATCATCTAAATAGGAAATAGGTGGAAGCAATGTTAATGTCAACAGTGTAATGGTTACAGCATCCGCATAGTATCTGTGCATTTGAGGTTACAATCCCGATAAAGGCAGGGATGTTTATCATGTACAAAAGTATACCTTAACCACAGCTTGCATATATAGGTAGTAATCGTCTGTATAATAAACATTTGAATCACCCATATAAACCCATGTGTGCAGGAGAGTACAGTCAACAGAGAATGTAATGTTATGTCAGTGCATAGTGAGATGTTACGTCACTGACATGTATATATCCGGAGTAGTTAGCGGATGTGGCCATGTTTGCGGGCACAGGTTATACCTTACAAAGTTTGTTTAACTGTGTTTAACCGCTGCTATAATGTCACACAAACACTTTTAAACATGCTTACAACTGCTTAAATGAGCCTTATTCTGCAGTAAAAAAAATTTGTAAAGCATTGCAGGTGTCGAACCTTGGACCATGCACACTATAGTCATGGGACGTACCACTAAGCCACACGTTTCATGGTCTTGAGACTACACCTTATACCATATGCATTTCACTGTAATAATCACAAATGGGACAGTGACTGTGTACTATGTACAGTACATTGTAATGTACTGTAGTTTGTGAACCAACACATTCCAGTCTACAGATGTATTACTGCTACAAACTTATACGAAAAAAAAAAAAAAAAAAAAAAAAATAAATATATATATATATATATATATATATATATATATATATGTCAGTGATGTCTGCACTCACACACACACACACACACACACACACACACACACACACACACACACATATATATATATATATATATATATATATATATATATATATATATATTATACATTTACATCAATAGCCATATATATAAACATCTATGAACACACTTCGCAACACAGAAGCACTCCAAAGGAATTGGAGTGTACACAAAACACATGCAGCTCTGGTATTATAACAATTAATATTAACTTAATTCACCATAGAAAGGGTGGTTGTTGTGTATGTGAAGATTGGGGTAGGGGAGGAATGATTGGTAATGCATTCACGCATCAAGGAGGGCCTGGGTCGGATGTCTAATAAGTGAACTGGAGGGGCATACATGGAGTATGGGGACAATATAAAAAGGACACAAAGCAAGAACCTTACTCATTCATAATACACCCTGTCATGTCACATTGCAACACCTACTTTCACAAACATATGAACATTAACATGTATTAGACATATGTACACAAACTGATTGTCACATTTGTTTTCAGTAGTGAGGAATGTCTGTAATACAATGTATATTCTAAACACCATACCATTCATACATATCTCAGATGCCTTAGTGGTAAAGTCAGTGATTGTGGTGTTCATGGTCCCGGGTTCAAGGGCTGTTAGGTTATTTTGAAGGCCAGAATAAGGGCTTTTGGATGCAGGTGGATTAAAGCACTCTTAAGCAGTTGTAAGCGGGTTTCCACATGTTTGCGCGATGGTAAGCCTTGTCACACATTCAAACCATCTGTATCTACCTGTAGGACAGTACAAAACACTGAAAGATGAACCAAAAATGAGTATTACACTAGTTAATAACACCTCCGATTACTAAGACGGTCTGTATAATATGCAGTATGTCTGTGTATGTAGTACCTGTACTGTAAGAATTACAGTGTAATCAATGCATATAGTGGAAATAGCTATCTTGTAGCGATGTATTGTTGACCAGTAGTAATGCTTGTAGTATTCTATGTGTGTACTGTTGTAGGTAACATGGCACACTCCACATACACCACAAGGGATGATATGGGCTTGGAACCCACCAGATCGCTTCCAGCCACTGTCAGTGTCAGGATTGGTCCAACAAGTATGTGCTATAACAGGGGATAGTATATGTCGATATATTGTAACAGTCAACATATGCATGGGTGCATAAATAAGATGAATATGTTAAAGGTGGGCTTACCATGCAAATATGGTGTGCATTGTGGGATATTGTGCCAATAACTGTGTAATGTACAGTGTTCTAGGCAGATCTGTATTCTATTCTACATAGCAGTTCTGTTATGTTATGCAAACAATAGTTATGTCTATTGGCAATTACAATACTCACTGACAGGATACATAGCATTAGTATTCATCTGACAGGTTAGCAGCATGATAGCAAAGATAATTGGAAGAGCCAGGTAACTATCCATGCACATAACACATGTAATATCCACCTCTCTACTATTGTTTGCAAGGAGTAACAGCTGTGCATGTGTACATGTTATGCAAATGTGTAGTGACCCTTGTTACAGGGCTGGGCCAAATGGCTATGTGCACACCTACATAGAGTGGATATTGAGAGTACAGACACACTGGTTGAACTACCAGGTTTGTGTAGCCCAACCTCTCATTGCCAACCTAATAGCTGCCTGCACATACTGTATGTAAGGTAGTGCATAGCACTGGTAATGAAACAGGTTGCATATCATCTTTAACTCCAGTGTAACATCTGCAGTAAGAGTGTAGGATGTAGGAGAGAGCTGCCCATGTGTAATAGCCGCATCATAGGTGATGACTCACACTATCTAATTATATCCTGATCATGTTGATAGTGGCATCAGAGCCTATTGATACATGACTCTGTTTGGAGAGTGGGTGTCTGTGCCCAACAGAGCTCATGGTCTTGGTGGATATGTGAGTATATACCCAGAGAAGGAAACAGACCTGTAGACACTTGCATCATCTGTAATCAACTAACAGGATGTGATGTGCTCCTCAGAGGAGGATTGCTGCTAAAGGTAGCTACAATGTTTCCATAATAGCCAGTGTTGTCACGTCCATAATACAAATATTTACATGGGAGCTTCAATGTCTAAAACATCTTCATAGGCAATATGTAAATTAAATACAGTACTTGGTACTTGTAGTACTGACTGCTCATACAGGCATGTCCAGTAGTCAGCTACTGGTGTTTCCTAATGTCAGCTTTGTGTATGTGGCCATCCTGGGTAATGTAATCTCTATGCCATGTACACTGCCAGACCCACCTAACAGCATGCCCCACACATTGTTTGGGATGCAGCTACAGGAGTAAGCTGGAAGGCAGTTCAGTCTACAGCCATGACTAGACTGGACAGTCATGAGGTGTAGGTTAACACATGCAGCTCATCAGCACAACTAACACATACCCTTACCAGAACACAGTAAGAACACGCCCACACACTACCGGAAACCACACACATTCACAGACGCTTCTAAGTATCTGGCCAAACAAGTAACCCCCCAAGCAGGAAGAGACAGACACCGAAATACACAAACTGTATGACATAGTTTGCATAATTGTGCCAGACCTCTGAACACATGACTGGAAACATGCCCAACAGTACTCATTTGTGAATGCAAACTCTAGCACTATGTAACACACTGACCTATACGAGGGCATACATACTGTCAGCTGCCTGTCTGCCATGATTAGCCACATATACATACCACCTTCTGAACTATACACATGTCTCTGGCATATTCCATTTTGTTGTGCAGGACCTGTGATGCAATAGCCTGGACTGCATGGAAACACATGTAGGAACTGTCAGGTCTTGTAGCCCATGCAAGTATGTCCCAAGGCCTGGGTAGCAGTCTGCCATTGGCCAGAATGATACTGCATTACAGGGACAAAAGGATTGTATTCCACAATTGTCTAGTGTAGTGGTGCATGTTACAGGGTATCCAGTATCTGTTGTCCTGGGATAACATGGTTGACAGACCATGACACTTTGCCACACAGGGCTTGCATCTGTCACCCCTGGGAATCCGGATACTGCCTAGGGCTCATGCTTCCCCTATAGTGCCTTCATCATGCACGGTTCAAGTGAGGGTCCACTACTGTTACAGGGAAAGCCAAGCAATAAACTGTGGGTCTAGCTACACAATGATACATGTCAGAAACACTATACGGACACACATATGTCAATCCCTAACATGGAGAACATATCTGTGCAGTGACTGAGACATGTTTCAATGCTCCACAGAGCACACCTGATTGATTATGTTATAACACATACCTCACCTCTTGTCCATTACCCTTTATTGGAACACACGGGCCGCAGGTGTGTCCATATTCCTGAAGGATATGTACACCCCCACGCTAATTGCACTTGCATAACTTCAGATGCATTATGCTGAGCAACTACCTTTGTGCCAAAGTTGAATTTAAAATGCACCTTGAGACAGATCACCCACCAGGCCGTGGACTTCCCAACTGTCATAATGTGCTGTAATGGGGAAGATTAGATCTGAGACAGAACCATAATAATGGCTACTCTCAACTATTCCATTAGGAACTGGGAAGACTCCTCATGTACCAACACCTGTGCTCAATGCATGCTGGCTTCCATCAACCCCACCAACCTGGATCACAGTAGTCACACAAACAGGGCTAACAGTATGCTACACATAGTTAGTCTCCAATGCCAATGTTATGTTTCCTAAGTGCAGAGTGGTGAGTGCCATGGCACCCATGCAGATGGACGATGCATGTGCAAATGCTGAATCCTACACAAATGAACCTTAAGCAGTCACATATGTGCAGTGATTGTGCCATTGAAACAGAACCAGGATTCAACCCAACACAAACAAGTAGGCAAAATGGTGGTACCATGCTTTAAACTGTACCACAGAAGGTAGTAACTGTTGCAAGAGTAAACGCACATGAGTGTAGGTGATCCCTGGTCAGCCTGAGTAAGATGCAGATACACCATATAAAACCACACAAAGCTACTGTGAAACTAATCAGCCACATATTATGAGGCCAAGCACAGAGCATTCTGTGTCATTAATCATAATGGCAATGACAAGACCTGCCGTGCTGCACAGCACTATGGCATGGCAATTACTGCACCTACAGAAATTGCACCTGTTCATCCAGATGGGGTCTCAGAGAATGTAAACCCACCCCAACAGGAACACTTAGTGATAGATCCATGTACACTACAGGGCCCCTGCACTAATGACTATGCAGGTACAAGTTGCCCTCTCTAAAGCCACACATACATCTTTCATGGGAACTGTCAGCATCCCAGGGTGTATCCTACACAAATGTAATTACATTAATCTATCCACATACACGTAATGTTCAATCATAGATCCATGTTAGGCTGTGTACACACTGAATGGTGCACAGCAACAGTTATCACACTCCACAAAGGGGGGGACACCATTGATAATGGGACATAGTGCACAACTACCCTGCTGAGTCTGGTCTGTACAGCCACGAACTGTGGTCAATATAATTGATGTACTCGGTACAGATGTAGATGATAGTAGGGTTGATTTACCCTGCATATCATGACCTTGCCAGGTCATAGGACACCATCACCCATACTGTGTTCCAGCTACACTCAGTGAACTAGGTGTATATTCCTATGTCACAGGAGTGATTGGCATCTGGACTGCTGGCAGAACCCACACTACAGAAGGTGTCTGACGAATGCACGCACATCAAACCAGTGACAGCCACAGTAATACAGGGGTCATTCCTGGTACTCCCCTTCTTTGTTATCTATACCACATAGACTAACACAGAAGGCATCAGCCTACTGATGTTTGCAAATGACTATGAACTAGGAGCAGTAGTTGACTTGTGTTCTGCATTCAACATACAGAAGGGCTTTAGTGTGTCAGATGTGTGGTGTGTGATGTATGGCCACAATCTGACAGCTAAGTATTGCATTGTCATCCCCTATGTTACAAACCCTGTACCCATATAACTACCACCTAGGCAGTGGTCAACATAATGGCAACTCTGTGTATGGGATGCAGCTTGACAGTACTTCCCTTTGATAGTTACATCACTACAAAAGACAGGTAGTCATATGTGGCACCCCTAATCATGACAGGGTGCCATCCAGGAATATAGAGATAACTGCTCAGCCATACTCAACACCCATGTGACCCATAACAGACCACATATTTCCTTTAAGGGTTATTGCCCATGTGTAGATGGCCTACACTGCCCTTCATAATCCCTAGCTGCACTATGTTGCATGCAGCCTACCCTGAATAAAGCCATATCCAACCCAGAGGTGTTGAACATGCTACACTTAACACATCCTGATCCCAAATAAACACATACGTCATGGACATCCACTTTCTAGTACAAGGATCACAACATGCCTGACAGATCCCGGTCCCATACACTTAACATACTCTTGCCATACTATGCATCCCTGTCCAGCGAAGCTGCACATCACCCCTCTCTGTGACATGGTGTGATGACCGCATGCCAAATATATCAGTAACCATGTGTATCAGTTCTGTGACACTGCTTGAACTGGCCACTGAAACTTACCTGTCTGTTGCCTACAGCTAGGTACCTGTCTGCCTAGGCTCATAAATGGCCCAGGGCATATAGCCTACTAGTTCACTATGACCATACATGCTATAGTTGATATCCAACCCTGCAAATACCATCAGGCTAGCTATTGTCCCATGTGTTACACATGTGCAACATAGGCAATACATGGCAGGATGCTACACAGCTGTACAGTGCCATGTAGATGTATATGGCAAACCACATACATGCTTGCAAGTCTGCAGGGTCACATCTCATGTCCCTAATGGCTATGTATGACTATATATGTGGCATATACATAGCATTAAGGTTGATTGCATTAATGTGAACACATCCAGGCATGTACTGATAGGTAAAGACATTACTACAGGCAAACAGACACGCCCACATCAAGACAACATCCACATGGTGTATGAGCAATGTCATCACATGACACACACATATATGGCGATAACATCAGATCACCAGTAGGTGTCAAATGTGTGTGACTTATACAATGTAGATTTACAAAGACGTATTTGTAATCTTAATAAATGTGATGCACATGTATGTTCAGCTGTACTGCTGTACTTCTCTGTGAGTTACTGTGACCTGTCTCCATCATTATGTCTTCCAGGTATGCCACATAGCAGACTGCCGCAGTACAGCCGCTTGGAGGATGAGGTCCTCATCCCATGCCTCCTCGACAACTACATAACGCTCTTCAGCCATGTTCCACAGGATGCACAGCAGCGGGATGCCCTGTGGGATGAACTCTGCAGGAGGGTAAATGATGTTGGCTGTAACAATCGCACCTATCAGCAAGTGCGCCAACACAGCACTGACCTGATAAGATGGGCAAAACAGGGTGCTAATGCAATCACCAGGGAACAAGGTGTAACAGGTGCGGGGCCACTCACCAATCCCCCACTTACACGTACTGAGGAGCTACTGTCCAACCTGGGGACACCTGCAGACCTCCATCCACAAGCTTTAGCTGGTATTGTGGAGGTGGGTGTCTCTCAACCACTGAGCCTGGAGTTGCCTGGTAAGTCACTACTGCACATAAAACACAACTATATATCACATAGTTACATCTGTTACTGTACAATATGTAATGTAACATCATATGCAAGGCATGTATGCACACATGCCACATACTCTAGTCTGCTACAATATGTATGCACAGATGTGCATACTCCATAATATAGTGTATTGTACTGGCTTACGAGCTAACACGGACATTGAACCCTGTAGCTATCACACATGTATGGATAATGATCTTATTGCTGTGACACTCCTGCTTAGGTACCTCTGGCATTTTGCAGTGACAGCAGCCTGTGTCAGGTGAGATTGTTATTATTTACCAGGCTTGATAATGCATGGAATATATTAATTGCATGCTATCTGCCATAACACACGTACACATAAAGTATGGTGGTCCTGTTAATGGACACTGGTCAGACCTGTAATGCATCACACTGTTTACCTATGTGAAACAACTGAAGATTATATGAAGCACCTAGACTAAACCTTCCAAACTGTCATTGCCAGATGTGTAGACAACAGTGAATACAATGATGGAGGTGTTTTCCACTGTAGGGACAGATACTACCTATCAGCATTACACATGTTGGGAATATGAACAGAACTGTACAGAGAGCATATGTGTGCACACACACTAAATGTGTTGGAGCTGGAGTATGCCTGGCCCACAGGATACACCCTTGTGGAGTATACCCTTGCTATGAATGTCACACAATGTCATGTGCTATCAGACATGTCCATGACATGTAGTGGGCTGACTGCAACACTGCTCAACTATCCTGCAAAACATGTCTTACATCCCATACATTCCACCCTTTGTCTGCATAACCCTGTCCTCAGTGGAGCATATGACATCTATGGGTGTATGTCATATGGGATAACACTGACATGTGAAATAAGATGGCCATCACAACCATTGGACTGAACATGTGTGCACATGGCCATGGGGGATGGCCAGAGACATGAAGCAACACACACAGTAGAAGTGATGTACATGTGTGTATACCCGGTTGTACATTGGCTTGACACAGTACAACTATGGCCTTTGTGTAATGGTGATATTGCAGATGTGAAACACTAAACATCATAGAGGCCTGTGCACAGCTTATGTAGGCATAACATGAAACCACCACATAACATGTCTTGAACATCTGGAGTGTGTCACGACTTGGAAGCATTCACCTATACAGTATCCAAATACATACATGTGTTGCACAACATACGCATACATCCACATCAAGCCACAGATACAGTACATTCACCTTGCTGGTGTCAGACATCACTGTCATGCCTGCTCCTCATGTGTGTGAGGTACACAGATGGCATGTGGGACATAGAATAATTGTAAGTTAGCCATGTGTGGGCATAGTTGCCAGGTATCAGTAATATGGTTGCAGATGTGCAGGGGTGTCATCCGTATACCCTTCTGTGACCTGTGTCACACATTCCACATTAGGGTTTATTGTGTATATACCTCGGTGACGTGGGTCATATTCCACATTAAATATGTATTGTATGTGAACGTAGTCATTACTATGAACTGTGTCAGTAGCTCACACTGTATAGCAATTGTGAAGCCACATGATGCCCTGAAATGGCTATGCACATTAGCTTAATGTGCAGTATGTCCCTGCATATTTGTAGGGTGGACGGACGACATTGCATCAGCTGAAGGCCCATGTTAGTATAACACGTCCCTGCATTGGGACATCATTACTGTACTGTAGATTGGAAAGGACACCATTGTGCTACACATGTATGCATGTCATTCAACATGTCAGCAGAAGACATGTCATACTACATGTGATTGGCAAGGTCATACGCCACACAGCAGGCCGGTGTACTGTAAACCTGTGCTGGTCTGTGGCACCATTGCAAAGTAGGGACAGCCATATCAACCATGCGTACAGCCACATGCACAATGTCTACATTCAGCTGAGGGGTAGGTGGAATAATGTTGAACAGACATGCACTGCTTCGGGGGAGATATGCAAGCTAGGGTTCAAGCAAACATAGTATGCAGTCGACATACCCTACTGCTCATGTCCTCACACATAGGGGTGGTGGCCAACACAAAGCATCAGTGGCAGATGTACAAAGGTCAGCGATGGTTTGTTAACATGTGGTGTATGTTGCACACACCATGGCAGTGCAGTGCAATGGTGTAAAGTGCATGCATTGTGCTGCAGGTATGGGGCATAGGCTACTAACACAAATGGTGCAATACAGGTATGCATGCTAACCACCACTATAATTATGTAAGGTGGATGCCGTCTGCTATAACACATGCATTCTGTCGTGTGCAACTCAGGGATGTATGATAACTACCACTATAATTGCCTAAGCTGAAACTATAATTGTCTAAGCTGAATGCTATCTGCCATATCACCTGCATGTAGCATATGTGTCTATATGCGTCTGTGTGTGTCTGTGTGTGGCAGTGTGTGGCAGTGTGTGTCAGTGTGTGTGTGTCAGTGTGTGTGTCTGTGTGTCTGTCAGTGTGTATCTGTCAGTGTGTGTCTGTCTGTGTGTGTCTGTCTGTGTGTCTGTGTCTGTCTGTCTGTGTGTGTCTGGTATAACTTGTAATATACAGTTCTTGTCTTCTCCTCACAGGTGTTGATGTAGGTGCATTGCCCTCATGTGGTCCACCTGATGTTAGTGTCCCCACAGACTCTAGCAGTGATGATGATAGTATGATTGAGGCACAGGCAGGGTTGTCAGGGGCTGAATCTGTGCCATTGGTTGCCATTCCACCTGTCTCCCCCTCACCCTCACACAAAGTCCCCCTGCCTGCACATATCCCATCACCACCGGTCATAGAGGAAGGACAGTTGGTGGGTGGTAGCATGGAACAGGGATGTGTGGTGACTATGGAAGGTGTGCCTGCACACCATGATCCCAGTCAACAGACTGGTGATGTCCCACACAGGCATGTGCCCAGCGCTGCTCGTAGGAGAACCACTGGCCAACATGCCCCTGCCAGACCAAGCACATCAGCTGGAGTCACCAGACACATGTTTCAGGCTGCAATGGAAGCACAGGCACGTGCTGAATGGCACAACAGAGAAGGTCTGAGGCATCAGAGAGCTGTTGTTCGTTCATTAACTGACAACATTCAGGCACTTGCAAATGCTCACGATCATCTTGCAGATGTTTTGGTAGACGATTGGGTGACATGGTGGGTGTCCTTGACTGTGGCATGTCAATCCTCGAGCATGGAATGTCTGTGCTGGAACATCTGGAGGGAGTGAGGCACTGGGCACATGGACGTAGGTCAGCTACATCACCTGTTGAAGGTCTGTGTGAACATGCTACTGCACATACCCACTCCCATAGTGGCGGTAGCAGAGGCAGTGTAGCTGGTGCTGTGCAGTCCACACCAGGCCACATGCACGTGGTCCTGGACGGTCCCAACAGGGACACGGATCCAGTGGACATGTGTCATCAGACGGTACCACAATCTGGGCCTCTGCCTGGTTGTGCCCGTGCAACCCCTGGCAGGCCGGACACCGTGAACTGGGAAACCTGCCTTGTACAGTCTTCAGCTGTCAATATTACCCCTGTGTAGGCCAGCCACATGCCAGACCTGTGTGCAAGCATACACACACTGGAAACAAATGTAGGGCACCTCAACAGACACACGCATAACATCCACACAAGTCCAATGATATCACAGGCCCTAACACACACGCATGATGTCATCCAATGGCACAGCCTAGGCCTCTGGCAAACATTATTACCCTGTACATATGATGATGCCTGTGCCGCATCCCTGTCATCTACACCATCGGTGCAGGGACATGCTCATATGGTCTGATGCACAGGATGAACATACTAGGTAGACAATTGTAGATTAATATTGTTGAGCAGTGTTGACAGGCAGCAGACATACCATGTATTGCAGTTTTATAATGCATTTTTTACGACATTTGACAGTATATATAATGTGTAACAACACTAACAGCATGTTGATCTTGACTTTCTGCCTTCCTCTTTCAGGTGTAGTTGCATGTGCCAGGGGATGTTGGTGTTTGCAGGAGTCCCATATGTACATGTTGACTACCCACAGGTCAGTATGACAATACCTGCATGCACTTTGTAGCTTCCACATCACAGTTATATTTGCCCATGTTTCAATTATGTTTATTGTTCTAATGATCCAAGAGCATGATAGCTGTGTAGTAAGATATTGTGTTCAGAGCCATCACATCCATAGTGGGTGACATCACAAGTAGAGTTACCTGGAGCGCGGAGTGGGTAAAAGAATGGCATGCAGGATGATAAGGGTAAAGGCCAGTGGAAATAGTGGCTTCTCATTGGGAAGCAGTAATACCCACTGCCATGACAGCATGCAAACACAGACACACCCACACACTCAGGGATTCACAGACACAGTAACACACACTCTGACACACACACACACAGTTGCCAGCATTCAGATGAGAACCCCTGCCTATGTGCATATCATCATTATAGTACTACACAATTACAAGATGCGCCACAGAGATTACACATGTACAGATAGTTGGAATGGCCTAAGATCGAGGACATCAACAGGGATAGTACAGTGCAGTGAGTGTATGTGGGGAGGGGGGCATCAGTAGGCTATGTAACAACAGGTCACACCCCAGGGTGTACATGTTAACAGTCGGTTAGTATACCCATCTATGATTGATGATATCAACAGAGATGCTAGATTGCTTTGAGTGGATGGGGGGAGGGGGCATTAACATTTCACTATGGTAAAATACAGCCTCACTCCAGGAACTGGACAGCCATACACACAGACAACCACACACACACACACACACACACACACACACACACACACACACACACACACACACACACACACACTGGCATTCACAAAGATATACACCTATGTCACACACATACAGACACTTTACATGTGTGAGGTTTAACCACCTGCCTATGCCTTTCTTTCAACACTTCACTCTGTACTGGTGTCAACAACAGTGTTCAGGAGAGTGATAACATGTGGGATGTATTCCCAACCATACGTGACATATATGGACACACACCCACATGTGCCAGTACTGTGAATCAAACACCTGCCTATCTCATGATTGGTACTACAGAAGTACAACACTATCACATCCGGTACAATACTTACTGACTCTTTCCTTTAACAATTGTGCTGATATATGCACAATATATGCACAGGGAAGTATTACTGTTACAGGTGTCATGAGGTTTGCCTTCAGTGTCACCCTTACAGCATTGTACATTGTCTGTCTTCCACTTCAGTTAACAAAATCTGACCTTAGCAGGTACACAGGTTATTGTAGGACTGGTTGTAACACACCAGTGAGCTGTCCTCAGTAATCATTCATCTACAAAAAAGCCCCACCACTTAGTAGCCATGTCCAACCATCTGTCCATACCTAATGTACAGCTTACTGTACTTATAGCATATCACCATATACAGTTGGCAATGTTAAGGCTGTATGGAAACAGCATGATGTACTAAGACAACAGTCGCCTTCAGACATCAGACACTGCACACACACATGGAATCTACACAAACAGCAACACATGTACACATATGCAGTCTACATCAGTACGTGCACTATCAGGTCAAGAGGATACATTCCACACCTTCCCCACGCCATGTGCGAAACATAGACAAGCATTACACCATAATGGATGTTGTATTCATGTACTGGTAGGACACCACCACTTTCACCGAGTAGCCAAGTGTACATATATTACAACAGCACATATCAGCATGGCACACACAGCATTATTCCATGTCATGCTCCTAGAAACTGTTACTTGACAGTGCCATGGTGAAGCCAGGGCGCTGTAATGGTCAACAGTGAGCACATCATATTTGCCACATACACCTCATGTGTACTGGAAGAGTGCCAGCAATGTGCTCTGTTAGACCTAGGCAGCACACTCATTCAAGCATGTGTGAGGTCTGTAGCTTGTATACATCTCACTCCAGCATGTACTGGCTATTGTGGTACTAAGGCTAATGTCCAGACAGCACACAGCATGCATGGCTTGCAATTGTTGACATGGGTATATGTAGGAGCTGTGGCCACACATGGCTGCACATGTCATGAACATATCACCTGGGACTATTCAGGGACATACAGAGCAAAGTTGGATTTCCCTGAGTCTGTCAATACAGGCCTTATGTAGGTCATATGGTCCTGTTATTTGGGTGTGTTTGTAGGCATTGCATTAGGTGGACATGTTTAAAGACATACATGTCACATGAGGTGTTGTATGATATGATAGGTGTCATGGGTGACCAGTACAGAGGGGATATTACCTCTGTCAACATAGATATTGAACCTTATGTACTGTTAGAATGCTATCTGCCATGTGCATGTGTGTAATGACTGTAGCCACCTGTATGTAGAAAGGTAAACGAAAGCTATGGTAATGTAATTTATGTTGTATGAGTGTGGGATGTACATATCCAGGGCAGGAACGGTTAGGTCATATCCAAACATGAAGGTGTTGTTTACTGGTGTACAGCAACAGTCGACCATGTTAATGCTGACAACATCTGAGGGACCCTGGTATGTGTACAACTGAGCTGGTTACAAGCAGTGGTATTATTGCATTGCATAACACATTATGCAGCTGTGTCTGTACATGGGTACTTTGCACAGTTGATGTAGGCCTAGGTACAGTCCACCAATCGAGGGCTATCTGGTGGTCTACCATACTATGTCATACCACATATGGATGTGTGTTGGTAGTCTGGGAACAAGGTGGTGGATGTATATGAGGATACAACCTAGAAAGCAGCATTTGCACTGTCACCTGTACTTGACTCATCTGTGATGCGTTATGTTGTAGTAGTGGTCTTTACATGTGAGTAGCCTTTATGAATATGTGTACATCACCACCTGGAATGGTTCATACCACTGTTATGTCCCACATGTCTGGATCTGAGTTATATGGTGGTAGTGCAATTGTGCACTACAGAGCCTTCAGCCAGGTGTTCCTCACTGCACAGATGTCAGTATTCTCCATTGTAGGGTCTACGTTGAGCAAATGGATTACTAGAGCCGCACATCTAGAATGGGTTAGCATAAGCATCCAATGCAATTGTCATGTAGGTGTCAGGGTGTTACTTCTGTGTGTAGGACATTTGCCTTGGAATGCGGCTATATGGGTAAATGCGACCTAGGTATTATCCACACACATGTGTAACATGGATGCATGTGCTCTGTGTTGAAGGCTCGTCATTCGGTCATGACAGCCAGGAATGACAGACACTGGACAACCTCGTAATAACAGCAGGACATTGGCTCATTGTTTTGGTCTAGCAGTTGCCACCCATACCATGACATCACTACATATGGCATTAATGTGTTTGGTATCAAATGCCACATGTAAGGTGATGGACAGCGGCAGAACTTGTGTATATGACCAATGTGAGATATACTTAGGTTAGCAGTCCTGCTAATAATGACAATTACTAACACAGCCGGGAGAGGTCATCCTGACACCTGCACCTCAGTACCATTACACAAGGTGGCTCACACATTATGCTTGCACATGCCACTGTTCCACGTATAATGCCACTGTCTACAACCTGCTATCAATGTATGCCTTTCAGGGCAGCAAGGTGTGTGACACATGCTGTAGGTAGCAGCCACTTGTGCGACCCAGGTAATCTATTGTCTATCATGTCCACACATGCATGAATGTGTATACGTAACATATATATGTCAGTACTTCATGTACATGTATGCAGGTGTATCACACAGCACAGACACAGATATATCATTTACAGGCCACATACAGGTATCAGGTAGTAAACCAGTATGATGTGCATATATACTGACAGGTAAGATGTACCTAGCGGTAAACCTGTGTGTTTACAATAGGAGTCCATTACAACATGTTCTGTACATGTAAGTGTTTGCACATGCACACTGTGGCCTTCAGTGGTTAGAATTGGAGTGCATCCCAAGCAACCCTGTGCTACTAAGTATATGAGCGTACCCACTGCCACCTTGTGTAATTTGAGTCAGTGCATCCAACAAGCCCTTTGTTACTAACTGTATGAGCATGCCCAGTATAACCTTGTGTAGTTGTAGTCATAGTGCATCCCAAACGGCCCTGTGCTACTAAGTGTATGAGCATACCTACTGTAACCCTGTATAGTGATAGTAGTTGTTCATTCCACAGATGGCCATACTCCAGTTCAGGTTCCTGTTGTGCTACAACTATACCTCTCAGGCCTACCTGCGGATGATATGTCATGTTTGTGCATACAGGTTGTAATGGACACCTACTTTAAACACACAGGTCTACAGCTATGTACTTTGTGGCTGTCAGTCTCCCTGTTGTTGTCCTCAATTGTAGGAGGGCAGTCTGACTGCCTTGGAGTGTGTAATCTCTGTGGCGCGTCTCATAACTGTGTAGTACTGTAATAGTGATCTTTAGATAGGCAGGAGTTCTGATCCCCCCACTGATGACTGTTTGTGTGTGTGACAGCAAATGCCTGAGTGTTTGTCAGCAAATGGCTGAGTGTGGTTGTGTGTGTATTTGTGTCAGCTTCCTGTCATGGCAGTGGGCTTTGCTGCATTCCAAAGAGATACCTACTTTTGCACTGGCCTTTATCCTTGTCGACCGCTAAACCTCTCTCTTCTCTCCTCCACACTGCAAGTAATCAGTCCTGTGATGTCACCCAGCTCGGACGTTGATTCAGTAAGTGTAATTGTATGTGTTCTGTGGCACATACCCCAACTGCATACCACTGTACTAGTTACCTTTACATAGGCAAGACGTGTATGCACAATACTGGCAAGTGTGTGTGTGTTTGTGTGTGTGACTACCCTGTAGCCAGGCATACACATGCGTAACGTCTTTTAGCACACCATGGTAGCCATCTGTGGTGACCGGTGTCTACAAAGTATTACATAGTTAGGAGTGGTAAAGAATACACAGTCAGGCACGACTACAGTTGGGTATGTTATTTTCCTGTGTCACTGTTGAGCAGTGACACAGAAGTGGTCGCTGGGATGTACGTCCATACCCATCATTCCCCCACCCTAACTCCACAATCCCTGGGGTAGATTACATTAGCCATCCTTCCCCACTCCAAACTCCACATACACAACAACCATCCCTTCTCTGGTGAATTGCTTATGATTTAAATGTTATAACATAAGAGATGCCTCTGTTTTGTGTACACGTCAGTTCCTTTGGAACCCCTCTGTGTCACAAAGGGTGTTCAGACGTGTGTATGTATATATATATATATATATATATATATATATATATATATATATATATATGGCTATGTCTGTGTGTATGCATATATATATGTGTGTACACATCCCGTTGGTGTGTATGATATATATATATATATATATATATATATATATATATATATATATATATATATATATATGTAGTTATGACAGTTGTACAGATGTAGACTTGTTTTTGTTGTTTCACAGAGTACAGTACATGTAAGGGTACTGTACATATGTACACAAAGGGACTGTCCCATTTGTTTTCAGTACTGTGGAATACCTGTAGTAGGATGTGCATTATAGACTCCATGCAACATGTGTACAACCCAGATGGCTTAGTGGTACTTCCAGTGACCTCAGTGTTCATGGTCCAGATTCAAAACCTGCAAGCCTTGTTGATACTGTCAGTTAGGACTGCATAAGACACATTTAAGCAGGTATAAATGTGTTTTCGTGAGAGTAAGCAGCGGGTACACGCAGGTAACAGACATGTGCAACTCACAGTACACTTGGAATGCCCTTCTTTGGCAATTCTGCTGATGTCACCCACCTATGAATACACCTCTGAGAATGCTGTAATCCAGTAATCTCTGTGATGCACGCTGTAACTGCGTAATGCTGTAGTGTGTTAAGCTAGTTTGGTAGGTGTTCTATTCCCAGACAGGTCAAGTGTGTGTGTGTGTCTGCCTGTGAAAGAAACAATGCTTTTAGAGTATGCACACTCTTTACAACCCACATGACCACCTTTGGCAATCCTGCTGATGTCACCCACCTAGAAATACACCTCTAGGACTGCTGTAACCCAGTGTTCTCTGTAGCATGTGCTGTAACTGCACATTGTTGTAGTGTGATAAACTAGTTAGGTAGGGGTTCCCTTCCAAGAGAGGCCAACTGTGTGTGTCTCTGTCTGCCTGAAACAAGACCATTTCTTTTTAGAGTATGCACACTCTTTACAATTCACATGATCACCTTTGGCAATCCTGCTGATGTCACCCACCTAGGAATGCACCTCTAGGAGTGCTGTAACCCAGTATTCTCCATAGCATGTGCTATAATTGCGTATTGCTGTAGTGGGATAAACTAGTTAGGTAGGGGTTCTATTCCAAGAGAAGCCAATTGTGTGTGTGTGTCGCTATTTGCCTAAGACAAGAACAATGCTTTTTAGAGTATGCGCACTTTTTACAATTCACATGACTACCTTTGGCAATCCTGCTGATGTCACCCAATTAGGAATACACCTCTAGGAATGCTGTAACCCAGTATTCTCCGAAGCACATGCTGTAACTGTATAATGCTGTAGTGTGATACACTAGTTAGGTAGGGGTTCTATTCCATGACATGGCAGATGTGTGTGTGTGTGTTTGACTGTCAGAGCCTGTGTGGAGGTGGCTGTGAGTATCTAACAACTGGACATGTTGGGGAGCAAATTTTGTAGTTTTTCTATATGGTATCCATCTTATATGTTACAATGTCCACCTCACGAGGAGTACAGATGTCAGTCAGCCAGGGGACTGTGTTGGCAAGCCATATCCTACATCTGGAAAAGGGCCTGGTGAACAAAGTATGCAACCCTACTATTACCCGGAATACGTCCTGAACCCATGTGTCATACACAAACACACTTGCCTAGAATATCCCGCAATGTTGCTAGTACCCTGCACATTGATGACAGATAGTAGGCATGGTGTGATTGCAGTGGGCTGCAGAGGGCATGGCACCCTGTACAGCAGTACAATAGGCACATAATTGCAGACAATGTGCCCTCACTATGTTCCCCACTGGATGCCTGCAACATATGTGGTGTCATCAAATGTGATCCACAGAGGCCATACAATGCCTTACACATGTGCCCTGTATGAACCGATGCCACTGACACCAGGGAATACTTGTATCATGTTATCATTGCAGGTGCAGGGTCAACCTGCTGACTATAAGCAGGTTCTGCCACACCAGGCCAGTATTGGCATATTGGAGGATAACAGTCTGTGTACACAACATGTGCCAGCCAAACCAGGTACACCTGTACATGTCACTGTACATTATTGTGGGACATGCACATTCCAGGCAATGTCCATGTCAAGGACTATCAAACACAGACATGGCATGCATTGCAAAGCTATGACCATACACAATGGTAACCAAGATGTCAGGACAGTTCATACAATACCCATCTGTGTGGGACATTGTAGACATTACACCCCTGAACTGCACTGTACACCACTGTTGGGTGGTGTGATGCCAAGGCTTACCCCTCACCCAGCCTTGTACAGCCATCTTCCACAGCCAACTACTACACACCCATGAAGCAATGCACATATGCATGTCAGTACTGGCACCTTATATCTGCATGTGGGGTATGATGCTCCCAACCACAGTCACTCCCAGTATAACTCCCATTGGCATACCTACAGATGTCAAACACATTCACATGCCCTAGCCCATAGAACCTCTGGATATCCCCTGTGGTGCATGTAATACCTGTGCATTACTGCAGTGTGGCAAACTAAGTAGTTTGGGAGTGTATTCGTTGGCCTGGCAAAGAGTGTCAATGTGAGTCCATTAGAGAGTGTGGTTGTGTTGACAATGATATCCATTCATGTGGACAGCCATGTGTGCTACACCTAATGTATATCTACTATATCTCTGTTGCAGATGTCGCTCACCAACACACATACATGTTCTTACAGCACGCCAGCATGTCAGCTTTGTGGCACATGGAGTAACTGCATGTACTTTTAATAGTAATGACTAGTCGGTCAGGGGTTTGAACCCCTGTACTGGTAGGTGTGTGACAGACGATGCTTAGGTTTTAGTCTCCAAGCCCTTCTCTGATGTACTTTGCTTCTGTTTATCCCTCCCACACACTCTCTGGTGGATGTGGAGGTGTACACCTGCTCAGCAGCAGCTTGTGTATTGTAAGTGATGGTCATGATCAGGTGATGGCCTCTGCACCTATTGCAGTCCTCCTCTAGCTGATTGCATGTGGAATGGCTGTGATGATGTTCCCATAGCCATTCACATGAAAAACACAGTACAATATCTAGGAACATCATGTTGGTGTTTGCCCATGACAGTCGCTGTGAGTGGTACCTGGATCTGGTGTTTGGCAAACAGCATCACAGATGATATCTGGATGTTCCTCAAACAACATACACAGTGGGAAATAGCCTAAAGACAGGAGGGTGATGTGCCAGACATGACTACAGCATGTAAGTGTAGCTATGCTTCATTGAGACTACTGCCTGTTTAACAAGTTGTGTGTGGTAATGGCTATTCTGCATGTTTTAAAACTGACAAGACAGTGATCTGTTTGTGAGGGACCCCCATCTGTAGGGCCATCTGTGGACTGGTCAGTGTGTGGAACCATTTGTTTTCTGTGTTACTCACTGAACACACATCTGTTAACAGCAGGAGCATAGTGTAAGGATTGCAGCCAGATCATGGTGATAGTGATAAGTTACTGCCATCGCATCCCTGACTGGACATATATCACATAAAACAGTGGTATGACAGACACTGTCTGGGATTCTCAGTGACATGCCAATAATGGGCCACTGTTCATAGCTGCAGTCACAAGTCTTCTACACTTTGCACAGATGTCATGCAGTATATATGCATGTGTTGTGCTCCCTCTGCAAATGTATACCATCTGTTGTGTTGGGTCGATGGTCATATCTATGCATGCTGTTGTAAGCATACCTCTCAACCTGGAAACATCAAAAATCTGGACAAGGCACATGAAAAATAGGCCCAAATCTGTACATTGATTAACATTCAATTTGCATACATAATTATGTAACTCCACCCACTCCAATGGAATTATGAGATATCAGTGCAAATTGAAGATCAGACAACCAAAATATGGCACCAGAGGCCCCCTGCAGTCATTCCAGTGTCCCATTACCTGGCTATTTCACTCCATTTACCATAAACACTAAATGTGCATACTGCTTTACTTCTACAATGATTTGGATTTTACTTTTACATTTTGTAACACAATGCATAAACACTAATAGAAAGCAATACTGTCTCATAATGAAATAGACTTAGCATTAAAACATCTCTGCCCTTGAAACTCAGATTCATTGAAACAGCATTGAAACCCACACCACATCCAAAGAAAATGCATCTGGCCAGCGGTGGATAAAGATTACCTCTGGGTTGTTTTCAAATCATAGACCCCTTGCACACAAAACAAGAAGCATACATGTATTCTTTGATTCACCTTCCTGACTTTAATAAATTATATTCCTTGTATAATGCAGCACACTTGTTAGACTTACAGCACATTTTAAATTTATTGTTTGAGTATTTTTCCATTTGGCAATGAAACAAAATGCATGAACCAATAAATGATAAAACTGCCCAGTTCATAACATTTCCATCATAAAAGTCTACTCAAATGTCTACAATCCACTAGTATCAGTAAATATATTACACAATCTCTGCAGAAGTCAGTCATCTAAATAATTCCATATTAAAGACATCTGTAAGATCTTTAACTAATGAAGAGGTTGCTTGCTGCTAGCAAACAACTTAATATTTCATAGTTTAATCTACAAATGTTGTTGTTGTTGTTGTTGTGTCTTTCGGCTTTTCCCGGTTAGGGGTCGCCACAGCGGAACTCCGGTACACTAATGATTGGCAGTATATTTTTACATGCCAAGTTGCCGGCTCTGACGCACAACCTTCAACGAAGGAATGCCCATTCAAGCATGTCTCCACACAAAAGATGCTCTAGCTGAGAATCGAACAGGACAACGTCTTTGTGAGGTGAGGTGACAACGCTACCGCAACACCACCAACAACAACATCTACAAATAAAGTGCCTGTTGCCCTTGAGGAATAAATTGCCTTTGTTACTCAAAAAAAAAAATAAGCTAGTAATATTGCAATAGGGAATGGATGGCAAACTGATAACAGGTTCATAGTTACTAGGTATCTCCGCCAAAGAGGACATTTTCAGGACTGCAGCATCCACCCCCTTTAAAAGTACAAACAGTATCAACAATCCATTTACATACTGTGGGAAATCAAACCCACAGTCTTCTGCATCAAAAGCAAGTATTCTACCTGTTGTGCTACTAACACAGATGGACTTGGCCTAACCAGCACTAAACTTCTCAGCCCCTGAAGAACTATGCAGCACAAGAAACATGGAAAAGCCAAAATTTATTTGGGGGGGGGGGGACAAAAGCCCAAAACCAGGGACACATTTTAAACATTGCTTGTATAATCTTAGAAAAGTTGCTAGAATAAAATGTTTTATGTTACCATGCATTTCCTGAAAGATATGAAGACTGAAACTTAAATGGCTATCATTATTTAGCAAATTAGTTCAACTTCTCACTGATGTTAGAAAACCCATGAGCCAAACATTCCATAAACCTTTGGACATTGAGAACTATGGTTAACTCCTTAAATCACAACTGGACATTTATTTACACACACACTTGCTCAGAACCTCACCCATTAAAGTAGAGCAGTTTCTGCAATAAAATGAAAGTACACACACTTGCTCTGAACCTCACTATTAAAGTAAAGCACGGTTTCTACAGTAAAATGAAAGTACACACACACACACACACACACACACACACACACACACACACACACACACACACACACACACTCACACACAGACACACACACTTGCTCAGAACCTCACCCATTAAAGTAAAGCAGTTTCTCCAATAAAATGAAAGTACACTCTAGCCAATGTATCCTTCAGCATTTAAAGTAAAATGAAAGTATACAGTTGCTCAGAGCATTCCTGCAGCCATTTCTTAAAGGAAGTACACAGTTTCTCAAGCATCAAAATTAGGCGATAACTTAATCCTGCTGCCAGCACTGGTAAAGTAAAGCAGTTTCACATATATAAAATGCAGGCAGCTGTTAAATAAAATGAAAGTACAGCCAAAGGAATTGCATTATAAAATGAAAGTTACACAGAATTTATTTAAAGTATATATCCTGCAGTAAAACACCTGTCCCGCTGTTAAAGTACACAGTTTCTCCTCGCTCAGAGTCTCAGCCATTAAAGTAAAGCGCAGTTTCTGCAGCTGTTTCTTAAAGGAAGTACACAGTTTCTCCTTGGGCATTCAAATAAAACCTTTTAACCAGCCATTAACTTAAATAAGTGAAGAGCTCCTGCTGCCTGAGCCTGACGCACTGTTAAAGTAAAACAGAGTTTCAAATATAAATGCAGCCGTTAAGTAAAATGAAACAAGTGCAGCCGTTAAAGTAAAATGAAAGCATATCCTTTACAACTAAGACCTGCAGTAAAGCACAATTTCCTTACCTTGCCTGCCATTACAGTTTCTGCAGCCATTTTTTTAATGCAAAAAGTACACATTTTCTCCTCACTCACTCAGTTGATGAAAGTAAAACAAAACACAGCCGTTTCTTAAATACATAAAGTACAACTACAGCACAGCTTCTCCTGCTGTCACATGCATGCTGCACAGAAACAAACCTAATATTTGCCTTGCCTGCGAACGTTACAGTTTTTGCAGCCGTTTGTTAATGTGAAAAGTGCACAGTTTCTCCTCACTCACTCAGCCATTAAAATAAACTAAAAAAAAGCACTTAAGTTTTTTGGAGTCGTTTCTTAAATAAATAAAGTAAGTAAAACTACTGCATGTATTTCTTGCGCAGAACCGGCGGCTTGGAGGAGGACAGGAGCTGAGCGGAGGAAATTCAGTAGATAAGTAAAGGAGGGAAACCACAATGAAGAAGGCTGTGCTGTGTGCACACCTGGTGGACCGGTGGTATGCATAAGCTGGCGTCATCATGCACACCCTGCACGTAATGATGTCAGGAATAAAAAAAAAAAAAAAAAAAGGAAATTCAGAAAAAGGGGCCATGCGGAAATTCGTGGGACATCAATATTTTGCCCACAAAACCGGTATTTACAGAGGAATTGGGTATGGTTGAGAGGTCTGGTTGTAAGTAATCCTGAATGCTGTTGACTATTACTAAGCCATATCAGTGTTTAAACTGCAACACCATAGGCTGTATGGGTTTGGAGGTCCCGGCAGAACCTCCTGTCCCACTTCAGCTGGCCATGGCACTGGGCACCAGCACATCTGGGGCCCAGCCTTGGACCTCCACCTCTGTTGGCTCTGCACCACCTTCTGGTGGTACCACTACTGAGGATGGGGCTTGTCCCCCCTGAGAACAGGTCCAGACAGGAACATGTCTGCTGTCGTACAGTCCTGGACATGGTGCATAGGGGGCTCAATAAGGGGTTTCGAGGCCAACTCAAGAGCAGAGTGTCACATTTACAGGGTGAGGCTGTCCCTCCTAGACAGCCCATAGCCCTGCCACATTTGCAGCTGTGTTGGTGCAGTGGTGGCTGCCCATGGCTGGGGACCTACGTCCCACTGTTTCCATCTGGGGGCTCATGGGCTTGTGAATGCCGAATACCCCTCCCCATCCGAGGTGTATCCCCCCACATGTGTCATATACCGACCCTATATGCTGTCTTGTCTGTCATCCTACCCTACTTATCCTCCACAAGCATAGCTACTCTCCTTCCCCCACATTCCACTCTCACCCTATGGAAACAAAAGGCCACTCGGTTCCTAGAACAACATTTGTCCCATGCTTAGCTGTCCATTTCACACATGCGTCCACTGGACACATGTACCCTTTTAATATGCATCACAACATACTCCAGTTATCCTCACCCCTGTCTCTCAGGCACATGATCCTAGTATGCACATGACTCCTAAATGTTCCAAGTACACGTGATGCAGATGACCCCATTGTACACACAACACAACCGGTCCCTCTATGGTTTCCCCATTTACCTTTATCATGATGATGATGTTGCACATAGCACCTTGCAAGAGTACTGTTCTCACATAATGATTGGACAGGAACTGTTGTGGTAAATAACATGCACAGAGTGATGTATATGGCCAATGTACAAATGTTTGCATGTATGAATGACACGTCTGTCTGAGGGAGTCTTGATATTACATAGGACAACACCACTACATAATACAGGCATTGATGGTGTTTTCCCTTTTCATTCCTTTGTAATGCTTTGTTGTCACATGAGATGTTCCTGATATATCTATATATATGTATGTATCCATATGTTGAACATAAACACTCACACATGCACCTACATGATGGAATACATTTCCTATACTGTTGAACGACTGCACTGGATGATATGTTTGTGATAAGGTCCAATGAATGTGTATCTGCCATGGCTTAGTGGTAAATCACAATAGCTGTGTGTGCAGGGTCCTGGTTTCGAGCCCTGCAGAGGCTGTTTATTTTGTTGCTGGGCAGAACAAGGCCATTGGATACGGTGTGATTAAGGCACATTAAAGCAGTTGTGAGCGGGTGTGCATGGATTTGCACAGTGCTAAGCAATACTAACCTCTGGTTACAGTTTCTTACACTCAGCCTCTACATTGCTTTACCAGTGTAATACTCACATACTGGCGGCCAAACAGGCTTATACCCGCTTGCTCCCTCACTTGCAAATACACTGCATTTGGTGTTTGCATCTGACACTCACACCCCTGGGTGGGAGTGAGGACTATGATATTACCTTGTGATGCCTATTACATCGAATTACATGCCTACAGTATCAGGAATGGCTGTCCATTAGGCGACAGCATGCCGTTCGACTGTATGGAATCCGTGGCCTGTCCAGAGTTTGATTCATATTATTGGTGTGTTCCTCTTACAATCTGCACTCATCTGGCTAATACATGGGAACTGACACTCTTCAATACAAACAAGTAATTGGGTTTTGGAACCCACATCCTTCAGCCGAGTCATGCTACTGCATACCTAATATTCTATCACCTTTCTAAGGTTGTCAGAGGAATATGTGCTTTCTGTCCCTATCAGAGCTCTCATACGATTGGGGAAAAATACAAACTGAATCAGGGACACGGCATAACAACATCAGGGACACATTTAAATTACTGGTGCAATTAACCTGATACATTGACAGACTCAGAGCATATGAATTCATACACATTTTCTGAGGTAAATGATGTTTATAACTCTTAATTGTTGTCGTTATTCATTACGTGTAATTCACCACCTTTCCTCCAAATGTCACTAGTTTTAGGAGGGTTTAAGTGGGACAGAGTTAGAAACTGAGTCAAAATCAGGGACGTCCCTGGAAATTAGGGACAGTTCAGAGGTATGGTCCCTATTTGTTCCCCCAATGGTTTATGTCCTGTCCAGTGGATGTGCTCTTAGGGGTTGAGAGGTATGGGCATCAGCTATGCCCATTTTGAAATATTACTTACATCCCCGGGGCAGTCCTAATATGACTGCACCAGCCAACACCCACACACCTAGGCCCATAATTGCATACCCATAGTTCCCCCACTTGCCACTCCTCTACAGCACTCATCCTTTCTGTGGGTGCAGGTGGGGTATAAACACACCACTACACACATTGCCCACTCTCCCTGTGTTGGGGCACATGTTGTACATTGTGTCGACCCATGGGTTATCAGGCTTGCACAACCTACAGGTCCATGTATATCTATAGCCTAGTTTGATAAGTCATTACCGGGACTGTCTCTGATCATTAATTTTTGGTGTCCCACAAGGGACATCGATGTCTATGTTTCAAGATTAAACCTGGCACATCTTTCCCATGGGTAGTATCCTGCCAGTGGTCTGGGAAGCAGTGGTGTGTTTACCTTTATTGTGTGTCTGTATGTCTCACCGTTCTAGCTGGGGGGTGGGGGGGTTGATGCTATGTGTTACATGTTTGTTTATTGGACCCCTCACCCCCATATGCACAGCCTGTGAACATATGTTACTCGTAACTGCTGTATCATATCCTAGCTATATACATGTGTATATTTACAGTCACATATATATATATTTACATTATTATATACAAATATATCTGTATATGTATGCATACATGTATATTTATATTTTGCTGTATATATATATATATATATATATATATATATATATATATATATATATATATATATATTTCACAACATATGGATCTATGGGTGTCTGCATATGTATATATTTATATGTGGGTATGTATCTGTATTCTGTCTCTGTATTATACATTTGTACTACGGAGTGGGAGAGTCTTATCTCTATGTTGCTATGGGTAGATATATGCACACACATACCTCTACATATATATGTCTACATCTGGTTATTCATTTCCTTGCCATATAGATTACACTTTGCTGCAGTGGGACTCATAGTGGGGTGTGGCTGCTCATTGGGGGGCACCTCTGCCCAATGAACACATTCACTTACATCGCTTGGGCTGTCCATACAGGCCCACATCAGCTAACACCTGCACACCTAGACCCATAAATAGCTACCCATAGTTCCCCCACCCGCACCTCCTCAACAGCACCCATTCTTACTCTGGGTCCTGGTCTGTTCTGGACACACCACTACATGCTGCCCACTCTCCACTTCATGGGACTCATTTCATACAATTGTCTCGGTCCATGGGTCATCAGGGTTTCCCACCCTTGTATTCTGTGTATCTATACACCCCAGCCAGAATGCTCGGTCTATCACCTTCTTTTGGTCTTGGCAATTTTTGGGGAGTCCCACAAGGGACGCTCCTGTCTGTGTTCCAAGATTAGAATTCATGGGTGCACTGTGTACCCCCCTGGTAGTATTCTGTCTGTGGTCTGGAAAACAGTGGACTCTTTACATTGTTTGTCTGTATCTTTCCCATGTCCAGCTTGTGGGGGGGTGTGGAAGGTCATGCTACGTGTTTCATGTTTCTTGCTTGGACTCCTCACTTCTATTGGCATAGCCTGTGAACATATGTCATTCTTGTGTGCTGTTTCCTATCATAGCTGTATATCTGTGCATATCTACGCACACACACACACACACACACACACACACACATATATATATGTATATGTATATGTCTGCAACTATACATATATATATATATATATATATATATATATATATATATATATATATATGGATTCACTTCATAATCTTGAAATACTGAAATATCGAATTTCAGTATCTCGAGACCATGAAACCGAATCCACAAAACACTGAATCAACAAAACCGCAAAATTCAAAACACCGAACAAACAGCACACACTACACCATACATACACCACAACACCCACATCACAACATAAACAAACAAAACTACACACATACACAACTCATACACACATAAGCAGGGGGGCAAGCCCCCCTGCACCCCACATGTGGGGGGCTGTGCCCCCCATCCCTCCTACTTATATATACTAATGCCGAGATCGCACAAACAGGAAACAAAAGCAAACTCACACACACACACATTCTCCAGTCCCTCACACACACATCAAACATATCAGCACACTCACATACACTCTAACTCCCACTCAAAACCCTTACAAAACACTCACTTACCTGACATAACACCTAGATCCAGACACGGCACCACGCAACATCAACACACAATCCCGGACATTACGTAGCGTAAGGTCATAACCACGAATTCGAGATATTCAAATTTGCGATTATGAACTTTCGCTATTGTAAACATTCGGCTTTATAGTCTCGAAATACTGAAATTCGACATTTCGGTATTTCGAGATTATAAAGCGCTGATATATATATATATATATATAAATATATATATATATATATATATATATATAGATATATATATATATATATATATATATATATATATATATATACACACACACGTATATGTATATGTCTGCAACTATATATATATATATATATATATATATATATATATATATATATATATGTGTATATATATATATATATATATATATATTTATATATATATATATATATATATATATATATATATATATATATATATGTGTGTGTGTGTGTGTGTGTGTGTGTGTGTGTGTGTGTCTGTAAAGCAATACATACCCCGTACAAACACACTTACACATACTTACTGGTGTTTATATATGCTTGACCTGCTTACTAGTACCTTATTCATTATGACACTGACACTTCTCTCCAGTTAACTACACACCCTGAACTTGGACCTAGCAGTGGACTATTTTAATACTACTTTCACTAAGGTCCGTGACCAAAAAGCCCCCATAAGAACTATTAGAGTTAAACTCCACTCAGCTCCTTGGCTTACTAAGTCCACTAGCGCCCTATTAAAATCCAGAGATAAGGCATGGAAAACTGGAAGAAAGACAACACTAGTCTTTCTAAACAAAATTATGAACACCTTAGAAACCAGGCTAAACAGCAAACTAAGCTTGATAAACAAAACTACTACCTAAATATCCAAAGCAAATACTCTAACAACCCCCAAAAGTTTTGGCATGCAAATAACTCCCTACTAAAACCAGGAAAAACCATAATATCCACTCCCACCTCAACCTCCACAAATACAACTATCGATATAGCCTCGAAATTCAACCAACATTTCACCGAATCCATTAACTCACTATCCACTCAACTATCCAAAAATAGCTACACACCCATGCCTACAGCCCCTAACAACTCTGCTCCCCTTACCTTCTCATCTATCCCAACCTCTACAATAAAGAAACACCTCTAAAGCTGAAACCCACTACTCTCGCAGCAGATGGGCTAGCAGCACATTTCCTAAAAATGGCCGCCAACTCCATAGCCTACTCAGCCTCAATCCTTATCAACCGCTCTATACAGGAATCATATATCCCTCATCTGTGGAAAGTCCCCTATATCATTCCCCTTCATAAGGGAGGAACCTCTTACGATTTCTCTAACTACTGCCCCATTGCCATACTGTCATCTTTATCAAAGATACTAGAAAAATGCATACACTCTCAAGTCATTCATTTCCTAAACTTAAACAATCTCCTCTTACCTACACAACATGGTTCCCGCCCACACCACAGTACAACCATTGCCCTTCTCTCCTTCACAGACCTGGTTAACCAGCATAGCAATAACAACAGATTTGTATCTGCCATATTCCTCAACCTCTCCAAAGCATTCGATATGGTCTCTCACTCCATACTAATAAATACCCTAACCTCCTTAGCCTTCACCCTCATCACTATTGCTTGGTTTAAAAATTACCTATCAGAAAGACAACAAGCTGTCCAGTGGCAAGGAGCTTTATCATCTCTGCTCCCAATCACCATTGGTGTACCCCAAGGCTCCATATTAGGACCACTACTCTTCTCTATTGTCACCAATAACCTACATACATGTACCCTGCAGGCCTCACTAATCCAGTATGCAGATGATTCCACCCTAATATGCTCAGCCCCATCCCTGACTTCCCTACAACACCTCACCCAGGAATTGTTCACCTCAGTAGAAAGATGGATCACTGATATTCAACTCATCCTAAATCCTAACAAAACTAAACTACTACTATTCACCCCAAACAAATCAAAAACAACTCCACTCTCCTTTTCTATCTCCTCCAATAATGATACTGTCATTTCTCCCTCTCTCCACACCAAGCTCCTTGGCATCAAAATAGACAACAACCTCCACTTTGACATTCATATCTCTCAAACTATATAAAAGGTACACAAAAAAATGGGTTCCTTATACAGACAAAAGAACTTTCTATCTAATCAGGCTAGAGTCACCCTAGCTCAAACCCACCTTCTTTTCACACTAATGTATGCAGCCCCAATTCTCACTTATGTTGGGAAATCTGACCTAGAGAAACTTGAGTCCTGTTATAACAAAATTGCCAAGTTTGCAAAAACTCGCCATTTAGAACCCATCACTGCATACCTCTTAGGCAACTTCAATGGCTTGAACTGCCACAGTTACTACTATATCACCAACTTGTCATATCATACAACACCCTAAAACAACCTGACAAAATTCCTGCTCTAAGGCAATTACTGACTAACTACACTCCAAATCATCCACTCCGCTCTGCCAACAAATCACTCCTCACTATTACCTCAGTTAATAACACAGCCGGCAAATCTCTCTTTTCACACATTATAGCTAAAACTTGGAATAATCTCCCTCCATCTATGACTTCTGCATCTAATACCACTCAGTTCAAAAACTCCCTTAAGGCCCACCTTACAAGTTCTTGGCTCTGTCCATTATTACATAGTCCAAAAATCTGGTACCTCTACAACTTTCTCCTACCTCTCTTTATACATGCCCCAGTAAGCATGGTTCCTCCAAATGTTATCCATGGAAAAATATGTACCTGTTAAAATCTGTCTGTTTCTCACTGCAAACAAAATGTACATATGTAAATATTTTACTGATTGGAATTGTCTGTACTGTTTTTTTTTTTCTTTTCACTTCTTTCTAGATGCTACTAGTATAAAAAATACTGCTTCCTACACTTTGTATAATATGTATATTGCTGTAATGTGTTGTTTTAATGTAAGTGGAGCTTTTCTCCCTGGGCCTCCGCTGTAAATGGACCTCATCCAGTCGGACCATCCTGGTAAACAAAATTAAAAAAAAAAAAACATAAATAAATAATTGATATTTTGCAGGTTATACAGCGAACAGATGTCGCAATATGTTCATGTACAGATTACCGATGGAAAATGGTATGTGATAGAGTGGGATTCGGTACGGGAATGTCTGTTCGTTAGGCGGTTGCTCTAACAAATACACTATTACTGTGCTGCTTCATTTGGATATATATACCCATATACCCATGGCTCCTGGTTCCCCAAACACACACCGCAATGCCTCCCTAACACTGCAGTCATCCATTCTCCAGTCTGATTCGCGGTGTATCCACACCACTACACATTGGCCACTCCCTACTCCTATAGACTCATCCCATCGGTTGACTCACTCCACGTATCCTCAGAACTCCCAAACGTTTAGTCCACAAACATTGGCGACATGAGCGACCAAAAGAATACTAATCACAATTTTTGGGTTGTCCCACATGGGACATGCATGTGTTTATGTCAAGATTAGACTCTATACTTCATTACATCCTTACTCCCATTAACATGACACTACAATAAATTAATAAGTATGACTATGTGGTAATGCACACGTTACACATGAGAACCTAATTATGTACGTGTTTGGCGTATTTCTTTTACAAATAGACCGGTTTAGTAATTGGCATTGCCATAGCAGGCAGATCGCAGGAATGATTCCATTTGTGGAATAATCCTCACATTTGATTATTTTCAGCACAGCACTGACTTCGGACATTGTACACACTTCTGCGTTTTAGCAGTTTTGTCCCATCCATCTTCTGCACAACCTATTATTCTATCTACTGTCGAGGTTTGTAAGGGCACATTCATGTTATTTATGTCTGCAAATGGAATGAATGTATTACAAATAATGTACTTCTACATATTGATGTCTGCATGTGTGTATGCACATATACTTATAACGAACTCGCTGACCTCTACGAGGTGGTCCAATTAGAACCAACCCTGGCATGCCTGGCTCCATAATTTCATACCCATAGTTCCTACACCCCACCCATGTTCAAAATACATGCATACCATCCATTGTCCACTTGTTATCGCAGCCATGACACACCTCCACACATTGCCCTCTCCTGAGCATTAGGGGCTCTACACTTATGTTGTCCCAACCCATGTATTCTCAGGCTCTCCCACCATTTAGTCCTTGAACATACCTGCCCTTGCTTGTGTAAAGGTCGGATGGCCAATCATCCTATCAATTTTTGGGTAGTCCCACCAGGGACTGCCCTCTGTGTGTAAAGTAGACTTAGCAAATCAACAATGTTACTCCCACTGGTAATATCCTGCCTGTGGTGTGGGTAGCAGTGCTTTGTTCACTACTGCCCAGCTGGATATGACATACTCTGACAGCGCTATATAATACTAAGGTTGCTGTTGATTCCCTTCTCATTCCTTTTGTATGCTTTATTGTTACATCGTTCTTTCTTCATATATATATATATATATATATATATATATATATATATATATATATATGTGTGTATTATATATCTGTATATACTTATATACATTTACTATGCTGGGCACTGTTTAGACCTGTGCAAGTGCACTCAGACTTGCTTACTGTTACTTATATGTGTTTACTGCTGCTTATTTCTGCTTACACCTGCTTACTAGTACCTTATTTATTATGACAGTGCCGCTTTGCTTGAATGATATTTAAGTTAAATATCTCATGCGATACTCTTATGTTGGTTTTACGACACAATGACATTCATTCCACATGGAAAATGATATGTGCTATTGTTGGGCTCGAACCATGAGTGCCTGTTTGTTAGGCGGATGCTCTAAACACTACACTATTGAGACTTACGTTGATTCTGCATGTTTTTCTCTATTTGCAGGCATATGATGTGTAAGCTACACTCGGAGGAGGGCAGCGAAGCGCAGACACCTGCACTTTGCTTACACCTTCGATATTGCAGCAATTCGAGTGTATAATAGGGACACAGGGACAAGGAATCTAATTGTGAAAGTTCTAGGGACAGGGCTCGACATTCCACTACGTGCTTGTGTGATTACTATTTTGATTTTATTTCACTGTTTGTGGACACTCTTGTTTGCTTAGCATACATTTCAGTATCCACGGACACTGAATTACTGACTTACTATTAAGGGCAGGCTCTACTAGTAGGCATAGTAGATTTTGCAAGTGTTGGGGCATGTTTACATCTCTGTAGAGCACTTGTACACACCCCCTGCACTCGCACACATTTCCTGTGCTCATCAAGAGTGTGGCAGCGTGCCCTCATACATATTCATATGGCGCTACTGCGCCATCTGTAGTGAGGACGCTTGGCACAAGGCTAAAACCGTCCTTGCGCTGAGCTTCTTGAATCACGGGGATGGTCTTTTACTAAAACACATGCAAGTTGCCTTGCTTTTTAAGCTTAATTTCCCCTTTTACTGTACTCACCATGCCCTTTTAATCTCTTATCACGCTCATTATACTTTTCTTGTGCCTGTTTTACTTCAAACATGCTCGTTATGCAAACCAAAGGTAATTCTGAGCTCCATATGACTATTACTGCTATTTTTGTCAAATATCGTAGTTTCAAATATTTCATTTAATTAATAATGAATTTTGTGCCTTTTGTTTGATTAATATGTTTTATGTTACTTGTTTGATTGATTAAAAATGTGTTTTGTGCTTTACAAATGCTCCATTTCATTTTCTTTGCCAAATAAATCATTTGTGCAAGTTTTTTGTTACCTTAAGTTCATCTCTGGTCTTTTTTGTTTGTCTGAGCTCTGTTTCACTCAACCAGCTTAATCTGCTTTCACCTTCAATTCTACACCTCATGGTTTGAAGAAGTTGCTCTCTTAATTCCGGGTCTGACACCATGTCACTCGTCTGGTCAGGATAAAACAGACAAGTGGCTGTGGGTCCAGTTCAAGCAGCTTTATTACACACAAACACATCAGGAATGAGGCTCTGTAACTTAAACTTAAATAACTTATAAACAGACTGGCTACCGCACTCATACATGTTAACACTCCGGCTGTTCTCTCAAAATGGCACTGCTGCCTGCACATGCTCACTATTTATATGCACGTGCTTACATCTCGAAATGTTTCCTAACAGTACATACACACAGTCAGTTATACACAGTTAACAGTCACAGCCTTACATTTTCCTTCAAGGAACAATAAAGTAAGAGGAAAAATTCAACAGCAATTGCATTCATTCATTCTCAGTTTAGGGTGATGGGAGAGTCAGAGATGACTGCAGCACGTAGTGAGTGCAAGGTGATAAAACTAATCCTACATGGGGTACCTACCTTTCGTAGAACTCAAACAAACAACACACACTCACACACACACACACACACACACACACACACACACACACACACACACACACACACACACACACAAACACACGCCTATGGATAATCTGGAGGATCCCTACTCCTAATTCATATATAACAGTTATGCCTGGGATGTGGGATGAGATCGGTACAGCTAAGAGAAATGCACATGAACACAGGGTAGACATGCGGACACCACAGAGAAGACATCCATGCCAAGAACCAGACTAGAAAATAAACTTTTGTGAAGCAGCAGTAGTAACCAGTATGATAGTTTGCCACTTGCTAACTCCCCGTTCAGAACATTAACGGGGTACACAGTCTAACATTAGTATATTGCCCTGCTCTGTATAAATGTTATATTTTTCCAAAATAATGGTATGCACTGCATTAAATATTTAGGATATAGGCTTGCCAGTTTCAGAAAATTCATTTTACTGAAAGAGCTGTCAATGGAGAGAGGGTTATCAGCTTCTGCAAAACTCCTCAAAAAATGAATACATTTTTCATTGCTTTAAAAATGCACACAAATAAAAACTGTATCTATACAGAAGCAAAAGTGACAAAAAATAGCAGATTGGCATGTTATACAATAACAAGCTCAAGAACCAGCACGAAGGCTTGTACTCATGTTATACAAGACTTCATCAATAAGAACCACTGTATTTGTTATTTTTTATTCAGTAACTATCGCTCTTCAAATGCATTTATATTTCAACAAAGCAATGAGAAACAGACTGAGATAATTAAGTACTGCATTGAACTAAGGTTTGCTACCATAATTTATTTACTTTCATTGTTTTTAGCAAGAAACTTCCTGTGGTTATCTTACTGGAACTTATTAAAGTGTTTGCTTCTAAGCAGCATGCATTGGCTTCATATCTTTTTAAGTGTTTTGAGCTGATCTGACCATCTCACTCAGTCATCATAATGTGAAATACCATTGTTGGTGACCTTTGCTCTTTCCTATCTCCACATATACAGACTTGCTGGTGTCACTCTTTCAGGAATAATGACTTACTCTCAATGGTCCTGAAGTGCAAGCCAAGATCTTCAGAATGGATTGCACTTGCGACCTGAGAGATTTGTCGCTATTAATGATGCTTTTATTTTTATTGCTATGTTTAATTTTAGTCACTCATCCTTTTAATATACTGACATGTATTCATAAATGCAAATGGATGTGGGAAGATATTTAAGAGACTGGTCAATTAAGAGAGAATGGTGAAAGAGTATCCTTAATGTCTTCTGAAGTTGTGTGTGTGTGTGTGTGTGTGTGTGTGTGTGTGTGTGTGTGTGTGTGTGTGTGTGTGTGTTTGTGTGTGTGTGTGTGTGTGTGTGTGTGTGTCTGTGGACACACATATGAGCACACACACCACACGCATATGAGCACACACAAGCACACATGAATGCATGTGCATGCTTCGTGTGTGTGTACGTTTGTAAACCTACTAGTAATTTAAAAGAATACTGCTGACATCATTTACGACTGTTTTATGTTCTAAAGTGAACTGATTTCTCAAGTCTTACAATATATCTTTACAATGTGTCTAATATATCTGTTAGACAGGCGATCAGCAAAAAGGTCAAGTGAAGTTAACATTTACATGTTTTTTCTTGTAATCTAATTGAACTTTTATATAAAAAGTAGTCAGCAAAGTACAACTATAACTGAGATTTCGACCTTCAAGTGAAATAAATGAGAATGGGTATTTGTATTAATCTTTATTATTAATCTTTAGTTATTATTAATTAGTATTAACCAGCAAGAAGTTTCATTTACCTGTGATATTGTAATAGGTCTTTAGTATTTCTTATACCTTATTCTTGTAGAGGGATATGATTTAGCCTAACTTTGGTTTTCACTCTTTAGGAAAGGAAAAACACATACTGGGTGGACAAGGTGATTTTATTTGTCATCATAGTCCATATTTCTCTGACTGAAATAAATTTTGATTTCAGGATTATCCATCAGATTGAGTGACTTACTGTGAATATTGATTTATTATATTCTATTGCATATGTCACAAATAAGACCTTCCATCTCAACCACCATAAATCCATTTTTAAAGAGAACCATAAAGATACAGCTTCATGAGTGTGTTTTTTGTAATATTCTAATGGATTAAGAAACATTGCTTATATGGCCACATAAAGGCTAAAGAGCACAGTGGAATTAGTGCAATGTGACTTGGAGATGATTAGCAATGTAGTATGAGCAATACTGTGTGACAGAGTTAAACTAATTATTGGTGAAAATGACAAAGGTCAGGTAATGACTGACACTCAGTGACAGTGATCACATCATCCTATGAGCCCAGTAGCACACACGTTGCATGCTTGTGATAATGTGCATTTATGCCTGCATTGAAGAACATCTGTGAGCACAACTGAGAGTCCTGATAAGTACTACACCACAAATTCCTTACTCTTTTTTATTATAAATGGAAGGAAATAGATGTCTAGGGTAATCAGAGAGGAAAAATAGCAAAGGTACACATAGAATGATAAGAGTAAAGGAAGAATGGGACAGAGATGTAGAAACAATGGTTTATTTTTTCTGTGTGAGAGATACCAAGTTATTTTTTTCTCAGAAAGTATATGGGGGGGCTAGGAGAAGGTATGGGCAGGAAAGATGGTATATGAATGGCAGTAGGAGCAAACAAAGAAACAGACAAAAAACAACAAATGATGTGTTTACCAAAGTTGGCGGGGAACACAAAAGAGAGGCAGAGACAGACAGAGTGAGGACAGTGGGTGATGGGGTGGACTGGGCAGCAAAACTGTGAGAGAAGTAGCATACAAGGAAGGGTAGCACTACGATGGGGATAGGTTGGGGTGACACTTGACTGCCACACTGCTCAGTGTTGCACTCAGCCCAGAAATTATGTTTCTATGTGACTGCCCTTATAGCTGGGCCCAGCCATTGATGGCCCACTGGTTCAGGAGAGGCAACTGTGTGAATACAGTTATAGGAAGATTTGCTGCAGAATTCCAGTGTGGATTTCCAGCCACTGGTCTAACAAACTGTCAGCAAGCCCTCCGCCTCCTGCCAGATGACATTGTGTGAGGCATCAGTTTTACCCTCTTATGAGAAGCCTACAATCACTACTAGAAACAGACCAGCAGGTCCAGGTCAACTACCACTGAATGGTATATGCCACCCAGAAGAAATGCTGGCCAAGAGAGAGCTGGGCACATAGCAGGTGACAGCAAGGCAGGTAAACAGTGCAGTGTACCCCTTCTAAATTATATCACATCTACTGCTGTGGCAGGCAGTGCAGAAAATATAAAAATAAATGAAAAGAAACAAAACAAAACAAAGAACAGCAAGAAATAGAAGAAAATGGTTAGCACTATTGAGAAAAACAAAAGCACAGCAATTATCACTAATGTGAACTACACCACTTGGCAGAGCAGTCCCTTGGGGAAATAAATTGCTGTTAATTCTGCAACGGCAAACAAGTTAAAGTAAACATGTCTGATGAAAGTGTATTACTGCAGTAAGTGTGCAACAAGGACCTAGATTAAATACTGTTTCTGGTTCTGTACATGGCATGTGGAAACTACATGAGTTATAAAGAGTGCCCAAAGGTGAGGTAGAAGCTGGCCTGAACAAATTCTGGTTGCAGTACTGTTCTGCCCAGAGGATTGGCCATCTGGTAGTAGAAGCAGCCTACTAGACCGTGCCCTGCATGACATCATAATGACCATGCAATGGGGACAGAGCTACAGAAAATAAACCATCATAAACATGAACCACAGACATAAGGTGGCAGTAACGTACCATAAAATAGGCCAATAAATGTCAACTCACAGCCCATCCAGTACATGCCAATGATATGACAGGTGTAACTAACACTGGTGGGGGTGAGTGTTGAATGGACAGTGAAAGAATAATGCAGGTCAGGGCATTATGTAATAATGTTGGGGATAAAGCTATGAACATAACAACGTAGAAAAGCAAAACATCAGGCCTAAAGCAGAGTGTGACACCCAGGATGGTGGTGGAGCATCTTCTGTCAGGCTAGTCAGAATTACCATGCCAGCATTGTCAATCCCTGCAGGTAGGATGTATGGCATAAGAGGCTAGTCTGCAGTAAGAAAACATGTTTTAGATGAGGCATATATACATATATATGTATCTGCATACAATGGTTAAACTAAATAGCATCATTACAAAAATGTACAAAACAGTTGGCATTTTACAAATATGCAGTTATAACATCTATGGTATATACTCACCTCTACTTATGAAGGCTTTTATCAAGCACCTCCAGCAGATCAACTGGCTGCCCTTTATCTCAGCAAATGAAAAGACAAGACAAAATGTCCATGACTTATAAAAGAACCATTATGCCTAAATAATTGAACACAGAGATCTGTTAATACCACTTAACTGTAAAATTCTGGTGCACTTCCTCTAACCTCCTCTTCCCTTTGGATAAGAAGGTCATGGTGGCATCTTGTAACATCACAGTATCAACTTACAAAAAGAGGTAAAGTCCATGGCATTACTCAGTGCCCTGGCAGGGCAGAGCCAGTATCCACTTTATACCGGGGTCCTTCATAAGCAGCCTCCAGCAGTCAATCCACATTGTCTCTATGCAGGATGTACAAAATGATTAATGTTTCCCTCATGTACTATGTGGAAGCCCTCCAACATTGAACATCCTTAGAAGTCATGGCCATCTCATAGGTTGCAATGTAAAGTAAAATGGTTACACATTTACAATGATGCACATTGTACTCATTGATGGGTAGCAGGGCAACAAAATTTAGCCAATAATCACTTTACAACTGTGTGTTAATGAACAGCTTGTCAGGGTGGTGTTTGGGAAGGGAAAGACATGGTACATACTCAGTATAATTCATGCCTCTGTCCATGATTGCTTAATAAAACTGTGGCCAAGCTGGGTTGTGATACTGACTACAAATGTGCATTGCAATTTGCAGTCATTTATGAGTGTTGGTTTGCATTGTATTAAAATATAATTCATAGACATTTATGTTTCTTTACAAACAGCAAAGAAAATAAACCACCTAGAAAACTTTTACTTGGCAGAGACAGAAGAGCTATTGCAGGCATGCCATGAGTATGGATGATGAAAACTAGAAACAGATAAATGAGACTAGGCATTCCATGACTATGTGTGGCATCAGCTAGTGATGGATATGAACACTGTCAGTAGTTGCAACAGGGCAGTCCACCAGGTTCAGGAAAGAGTCACTGACTTGATTCTGAATGCACACCAGAAGATCCACACCCTTGCATGTGAGAAGATTGCCATGGGTGGGTCAAATCATTGCAGATCACTCTGACTGCCACAAGAGGATTGCCTACTATCCCTGGCTGGGAAAACAGAATGGACTTTGATACCTTGTGGAGACCTAGATGTGGGCCTGAACTTGAAGCACCTTCCTGCATCTCTGTTGATGATGTACCTGGTTATGCCAGTACCACTATTTGCATGCATGCAAGTGCCAGATGCTCTGGGATGCCCAACAGTGCCATCTCTCCCTTACAGGCACATTAGATACGTAGGCACAATATCATACCATTCAAAGGATGTGTATTTGTGTTCTTTGCATGGCTGTAATCAATAATGTCGACGCATCACAGTGTGTTGAGAATTCCACATATTAGTAATATGACACTTGGCTGTTTATCCATCTCCTTTCACAGGTGATTTTACAGGGTAGTTCACCATAGAACAGGGCATGCCTAATGTTAGTGCTGCACAGAACACTGATGGTGATAGCAGCCATTCAGTAGTACAGTCAGAGGGCTTTCTGCTGCTCTCAGCAATGATAACTGTAGCAGTCACAATAGCTTCCATGTCCAGTGATACAACTCAGTTGTTTGTAGAACCCACCACCACCTCACCATAACCTAGGGAAGGACAAGTCATATCTGGCACACCTATTCAGGAGGTACATTCATCTGTTGCACATGTATCTGCAGTGGTCAACAGTGCAAACATGAAGCATAAGAAAGGAGGTTGGAAGAGGTGGACCATCCTCAACATGTCTTCTGGTTAATGCCTGAAATGGGTGCCACAATGGACATTGCACATCAGATGGGTAGGACAGTCAAGTAATTTTAGATAGATGCCACTAATGTCATGACAGGGATGAAAAATGTATAATACTGCCTACATCATTAGGCACAGGAAAGCTTTCAGTACATGGCCCACCTCAATGGCATGTTAGGCAAGTACCTGGAAATCTCAGCTGCCTTTACACACTGGGATCAACACCATTTCCATGGCAGGTGTTCATCTGCCTCCACTGCTCTACACTATACAAATCAGGCATGTCGTGCTCATGTATTGATACCTTACCCACAGTACCTATGGTGGGGTGCCTGGTGAAGCACAGTGTAGCCACCTGCAAAGAAGATGAGTATTTAGTGGTCAGGCACAGGGAACAGACAGGTGATTACCTCCTTGTGGTTCACTGTGATCCCTAAAAATGGGTATTGTTGCCAGTTCTATTACTTGGAGGGGAATGCACTAGTGGAAGTGGACTAGGGTGTATCTGGCATCACCAATAAGATTTCTTTGTAAAAAGCCACTCTACATAATTTGTTGGTATAGACTGGATATATTCCAGATGTGGAGATTATAAGAACAGTCTGGATGGCACAGAGACATATTGTATATGATTCTCTATGCATTGCACACCAGGGAGCAGTTGATCGAGAGGAAACTTTTTTGTTGATATACCATTGTCCATGTAGAGAAGATCCAACCTTGATAGTGATATTACTGTAGTCTATTGCTCTAGAGCCATGGGGGCTCTTAAGCCATAGGAAAATTGGCCATTTTATAGAACATCCACATTATGTTGTTTCTGTCTTCCGTGATCCTTGGGAACCACATATTCTCCTGTATAGTGGCACATTAAGAAAAATGGTGTACTATTTGTAAGGCAGATGCCTAAGCATACCCACCATGCCCCTTGAAGATTGCTGAAAGGTCCCTGTAGTGAAAGTTGTCAGAGATACACATATGTTAGTGTCTACAGGGATCAGTATTCCATGCATCTTGTGAGATTCCTTGTGAGGATGACATATGTCTACCAGCTTTTGCATGGTGTCTGTGTCCACATGATAGCAATCAACAAGTCCCTGTTATGCAGGTGGTGGTATTTTAGACACAGATGATTCCCTCTGTGACTCAGAATGTGACAGCATGCATCAAGTAGACACTGTGAGAATGGCCTGTAACATTTCCGTTATGACAGCTTTTGCACCTTGCAGTGTAGTGTGATGTCTCTCCCCTGTTCACCAATAAAAGTCAGTGTACAAAGTTACTGGCAGGTGCAACTGATGGTACAAGTTGTATATGTTTCTTCATAGCTCCACCATATCGGTTACCCTCTCTGGAATTCACAGAGTGGCTCATCAGCACAATGCTGCGCATCTTTATATGGTTATACTATCATCAGCATGTGATAATGACTATGCAATTTTACCAGCTTATGCAACAGTGCTGTGTCTCTGAATCAGACCTACACCTCTGCTCTTCAAATAATTTTGCCTAATATCTTGGGCTAATTTGGCAGTTGGTGCAAAGACATAAGCCTAAGATCCTTTAAAAAGCTGCTTCCTGTGGTCTAGAGTTTCATTCTCTCATCCTTCATTTGCCTAATCATGTCACTCTAAGTAAACCACTTAACCAGACAGAACATCCAGGCCAAGACTGAAAAAGATCCATAGAGATCAATAATCTTCCTTAGTTAACAAATATAAATCAATTAAAAAAATGTTTTCTAATCCCACAGGTTATCTTTTTACTGACATAGACAGTTTAGTTTGCATTTCTTGTTTGCCCCAGGAAATTCCACCAGGTGGTTGAAGGAAAATTTGAATATGTATGGAACAGTTCTCAATGATATACTCCATCCATCCTCAACCCCTTTTTCCATTTCAAACATGGGGTCGGTGTATCACTTCAACAATGACAATAAATGCAAGTCAAGGTTTACATCCTGCCATGGTAGTTCATCCGTGCCACTCACTCACACACCTCCGGCTAAGGTTTACACCACCAGATGGCTAGCCCTGCCTCAGTAGTTCATCCATGCCACTCACTCAAACTCAACACACACTCTCACCTACAGCCAATTTAGAGTGTCCATTCCATCTACTGCATGTCTTTGAACTGTGGGAGGAAACTGGAACACCTGGAGGAAACCCACACAACTGCAGAGAAGACATGCATACTCTTCACAGAAGGCACCCCAGCCAAGAATTGAACCAGGAAACCTCATGCTGTGAGGCAACAATGCTAATCACTGCACCACCATGGCTACCCCACAGATATAGTGTTTGGTATTATATCTATAGCAAAGTAAATTGTACCTCAACAATGTGATTACTGTGAGGATAGCACAACTGTGTAGACATCTGGGCACCAAAGCTGATGAAATGACATGACCGCATACATCAGAATCGATATGTCAGTATCTGAAGTGCTAGAAAACAAGTTTGTATTATGTACATGTGCCCCAACTTGTCCCAAGCATGCATGAGCCCCTTCTCCTTACAGACCAGCAGCTAATGCTGAGAAGTATGCGGTCATATTGTGCACTGTCTCATGAGCAAAACAAACTCTTATGTTTGCAGCAGGTGCTTGTGTCTGTGACCAAGCAATATCATTTACACCACTGAAATTCAACAATAGTTCTTGTACCTGGGCAGACTATAGAGGTACACACTTCCACAGACTTGGCACAGATGGCAGTACCAGTAGCATAAACAAGCGTGCACATTGCAAATGGATCTGACTCCTGTGTGCAGGAGTTAGGCTCACATTCATTCAGTAAGGCATGAGATATTTGTGTGTGTCTGCTATAACGTATCATCTGTGCTTGATGGTTAAGTTATAACATACCAAAATAAACGAAAATGCAAAGAAACATAAAAAATTGATGTAAGCACCAATATCCACAACACTATAGAGTACAGTAACAAGTATGCTTATTCATTCTGGTACCTCGGCTTTTTCTTTCAATGGAATGTTTAAACACCACAAAAGTAACTTTATTTAGGGTCTACATCACATATAATTGTAAACCAGAAAAAATCCAAACAACCGAAAAACGAATAACACGGATGGACTGATGTTTCACTGAAAAGAAGTTTTAATAAATCCAAAAACAGATAGCACAAAGTGCTTTTCATCTCGTACAATATAGAGACTTCTTCAGGTAAGAACACACACAATTCCAAACTCTTTAAATACTCTGCCACTCCCCCCAATTAATACAAGTCACCACCTACTTGTTAAAATGAAATCAATCAAAAATATATAATTTCATTACTGTTAAAATACTTTTAAAACCATGCATCAACCTTTCATTCAAATTAGAAATATGATCTACACAATTATATAAATGCTTATAGGAATGTTTATACAAAACTATAACTCCTAAAACTACAACTAAGCATACACTAAAACCGTGTTTTCTGTAAACCATGTCATTGCTACCTACAAACTTGTACATAATAAATATCTACTAGATATCTAAAATTCATAAGAAATTCATAAATAAATTCATAAAAAATCGATAATCAAAGCTGGATCAATTAAATAATTAAATGTCAAAAACACAGCCTACCCATTATAAATACATGACATGCTAAAAAAAAAAAATATATATATATAAATATATATATATATATATATATATATATATATATATATATATACACATATATATAAATACATGACATGCTAAAATATATATATATATTGTTTTAAAATAAACATTTAAAATTCATCATATATTGTAAGATTTAACTCTCTAGATTCTTCAATTTAAGAATACAAGTGATCGAATACAATTCATTCTGTCTAAAAGTATTTTAACAGTAATGAAATTACATATTTTTGATTGATTTCATTTTAACAAGTAGGTGGTGACTTGTATTAATTGGGGGTAGTGGCAGAGTATTTAAAGAGTTTGGAATTGTGTGTGTTCTTACCTGAAGAAGTCTCTATATTGTACGAGATGAAAAGCGCTTTGTGCTATCTGTTTTTGATTTATTAAAACTTCTTTTCAGTGAAACCTCAGTCCATCCATGTTATTCATTTTTAGGGTCTATATCAGCATAGTCTAAGTGTCAAAACTTCGACTATGTAAATATCGAACCCAAAGTTCGAAAATTGAATACTTCGAAGACTCCAGTAAAAAATGCGGAAACTCACGAACACTATATACTGTTTCTAATGTGGGGGCCTTCACCCCCCACACCCCCCCAACATGGGGGGGGCCTGTGCTCCCCACACTCCCCTACTTAAACATACCAACTCCAAGATCGCACCACAGTGGAGGAAATAGCAAAGCCGTGGAAAAGGCCCACCAGATTCCTTCCCTGGGAAAGAATTTGATGTTCTGTGGCTTCGTTATTTTTAGACTTCGGACTTCCCAGTTCGAAGTTTTGGCGTTCGGACTTATGAGCATTCGGACTGCTGATATACACCTCTCTATTTATACATCAGATACTACTAAAAGCAAATAATTAAATCAATTAACATTAATTACAAGCTAAAAAAATATATATCCCAAGCAATTAAGGTTACTTGATTTAATTGTTTTAAGTAGCACCTGGTATATAAATAGAGTGATTTTTGTGGTGTTTAAACATTCCATTGAAAGTGAAAAGCCAAGATACTAGAATGAATAAACTTACCGGTTACTCTACTCTATGGTGTTGTGTATATTGGTGCTTATATCCATTTTTTATGTTCCTTGATGGTCAAGTTCCTGAAGTATAGAAACGGGGTCAGACTTCCTGATATGATCCTGCTGGTATTTCTGAGGATCATAAGTTCATCTTTTCCCTAAGGTAGTGCGATCTTGGAGTTGATATATATCTCTATCCATCTATCTATTTATGTGGACACACACACACACACACACACACACACACACACACACACACACACACACACACACACTCACACACACACACACACACACACACACACACACACACACACACACACACACACACACACACACACACACACACATACACTCACTCACACACACACACACACACACACACACACACACACACACACACACACACACACACACACACACACATATAGGTTGCATGGCAAAGTTTTTTTTTCTGAGTTCCCGAAGTACATTATTTTTGTGTTTTAAACCTTGCGTCTTTCAAAATTTTATATAGATCATTCATGTCATGTTGATATGGATAAGAGGTTGCTGTTTTGTGGGAACATGCTTAATATAAATTTAAGCACAGTTGTTCTCTATGTGCCGATATCTAAGAATGTTATTTATAATACATTTTCTGTGTGGATATGCATGTATCATAAAGTATCTGTCAACGCTGAATGCACTGAACTGCTAAGTGGCAATAGTATCCAATGTTGTTTTGCTTCATGGCAAAACTAAAAAAAAACACATTTTTTTCCACAGGCAGACTTACTCCTCTGCACTCCCTACACTCCCTTCTACTTGTATATATATCACACAACAGTAGGGGAAAGGAGACTTCCCCTTTTTCTATTTAATGCCAATCTCAAGCATTCAACTTAAAGTCAATCAACAAAAGCCATCCAGAAAACATTAATTTGAAAAACTAATGATAACCTTTATTATGTTCCATAAACATGTTTCTGCATATTATATCAGTGACTGGACACATCACAGGGTTGCAAGCATGAGGTTATGTAGCTGTACACAGGTCACAGGGTATGTATGTAGTCATATGTAAGAAATGCAATTAAAATTCACAGATTAGAGGCAACATTACATGTATATATATGTGAATTGACACTGTGTTATGTAGTACAATGGAAAATTTGCATGTGAAAGGCTTTCAGTGGAACCCATGTCATTCATGACATTTTGAGTACCTGCAGTAACAACATCGCTACAGTCACATTTAAACACTTTTATTTTAAACACACATGTTGTGTGTTTGATATGATGAATTGCCATTTCAAGAACATAAAATGATTTCTAGTGAACATAGTTATACCTTTGCCTGAATGCTGTAAGTGGACATGTTATGCTGTGACACGGTTATGACTCATCAGCTGTATAACTGGTTCCATTTTAGGTAGATGGTTAAGTAGTTCTTCTCATACATCTATTTTGTCTCTAAAGTTTACAATAGGATGTGCTGCAACACAGAAGACCAGGGAGGGGATACTGATGGCTCTCTATTAAGAGACTGAAGTGACTGTGGCCTGGGCATTGTGAGCCCTTCATAACGAAGTAGGATAACTCCTAAGCAGGCATTAGCATGCAGAGAACCTAGAAAGAAAATACAACATAAAGCTTTCAGGATGTATGAGAATTAGTAGGGGGATAGCAGGGAGGCTTATTTCTTGCCTGCTGCTTCTGGAAGAGCTACAGGTCAGGTTCACATGAGAACTTGCAGAAGAACCTGCACATTAGAACATTCTGACACAAAGTATTCTGAGCCAAATATTTGTCTTATATCTGCCAGAGACCCTTCATCTGTGTGACTGGCACACAGACATTTCATAGATTTCTTCACTCCTGAATCATGGCAATCATGAAGTTCTTGCTGTTACATGGATATTGGACTCTCTTCAGCCAGTCTTCCTTACTTCAGGAACAGCCATGATATTATGGGCTCCCTACTGAAATGCTGGCATTGAAATGCCAAGTGTCAAAAAGCCGGGAAAAAAAAAGATGATTGCAATTTCCCATGGGAGCAGGCATTTCATCAGTAAGCTCATTGCACAATAATCCCTTGGAAGTGAAAGGCATACACAAAGGTCTGGCAGGGGTAAACAAGAATGTGCTGACACTATCCCTATTCATTGCACAGTATTTGATATAAAACAGATTGAGTTTTGCCCAAAATGCTTAAATTTGGTTCTATTATTATATATGCCTCACCTCCAGAATGCTTTGTAAGATTGTGAGAAATGCATGGCTACAGATTTGCAGAAAGTGCAGAGAAACTGAAGTTAGAGCTATGTAGTTAGGAGAAGAGGTTTGGAGAGTAGGACCTACTGTACCCTGGCCCTTGAGGTTGTAGGCTATGGTAGAAGTGATGTTTCATTGCAAGTGGAGACAGGGCATCTTGGTGGAATAACTTAAATAGTTGGCAGCCCATAAGTAGAATCTAACTGGCTAGTACAGGGAATCACTGTGCCTTGGAAAAGTAAGACAATGGTGTTCAAGGCAAGTGAAATTGTTGATGAGCTGACATACTAAATAACACTTGTACTGCCGATGTGTTTTTTGTTAGAGGAGTGACAAACAATGTTAAGCCATACTGAAGTTGTTCATAGGTTCATAGGTATAAAATAAGCTATCGGTTTGCACTTTGCAGACCATTTCAAGTCTAGCCAAAAGACCCTATTCAAAATTTCTATCTAGCCTCAAGGACAACAAGACAAGATAGACCAGGAGAGAATTTTGGAATGCCCATGCAATTATCTAGGTTTACCCTGAAGGTGACAAGGGTACTCTTCTGCTTGAGATGTAGTGGAACTTTTTGTCCAGGGGTGAGAGATACTTTGGAATATTAATCTATCATGCTAATCTGTCTTATTTATCTGCTGATGAAGGTTTAGTTCCTTTAACCGAGTATTTGACATACCGTTAATACTGTGAAGGAATAGGAGATCAAACAGGGTTGGATCTTTCATGGCACAGAAGGCTAGACACATAGCTCCATGGAGGAGTATGTAAGAAACTGAACACAGAAAAAGGGCTACCAGTCTCTCCTGATAACTTAAGATTTTTGAGGCTAATAATCTTTTTAGTTATAAATCTCTGAGGTCTCTCAGGTTGTATGATATCTTTAGATAAATACATGCCAAAAGGTGTATTATATTCAATAATGATTCTGATAAGAAAAGCACTACTGTTGCGAGTCCACAAGACCCAGTTTATTCCAAGTATAAAACTCAAATAACATTTTATTTGAGTTTTATACTTGGAATAAACTGGGTCTTGTGGACTCACAACAGTAGTGCTTTTCTTTGTTTAACTTGTGGTATTTGAGCACTATTGCACCACCTTTTTGGTTATGATTCTGATAAAATACAAGTAAATGGAAATGAAGACTTTTTGGATCTAGTGCAGATGCCTTTGGAAATAAGACGGGCTAGATAAAAAGCTTTTTAAACTACTGCCAAATGATAAGGAATTATCAATAAGAGTGCTCAAATCCTTACAACAGTGTATGATTGGAGTTCAGCATCTCCAGTACAGTAAGTGAAACTGTTTTGTTTAGCACCATGAATTATACTACATTTTTTAAATTTATTTGAGAGCATTGTCCTTGCACCAATTATTAACATGGTCTAAGGTGTATTGGAGCAAGTGTGTGTCAGTTGAAGATCAAATAGCAAACACCCAATTTAAGTCACCTGCAAACTTAGCTAATCATAGGCCAGAAGTGCTGGCTTGAAGGTCTGAAAAAATATGTGAAATAGGAGAGGGTGCAAAACTGAACCTATTCATTAGTACACCACTGGTAGCTGTTTGTGCTTGCAACACAACTTTCCCAATGTCTGCTCTAGCAGTAATGAATGGAATTGAGATATTTCTTCAGCCCGTAAAAGGTAGCTGGTTTTAGCTCTAAGTTTTTGAATATGCTGCAGAAAGTTAAGAGATGGATTTATCCAGATGCCTAGGTATCTGAATAAAGTGGTGGTTTTGATAAGGTTGTTGTGCTTCTCAACAAAATTGAGAGAGTTGGGAACGTTAGAAAGTCTTTTCTAAGAACCAAAGACCATAGCCTTCATTTTTTTCGGGGGGGGGGTGAAAGAAAAGGTTATTTAGAGGTAAGCCAGTGGTTTAGGCCCAGAAGGTTAGCTCGTAGTTGGGTACTGATTACCTGTTCCACTGGGCTGTTTCCACAGTTAACCATGTCATCAACATGTAAGAGGAGTTGTAACTACAATATATCAAAGGGTAATTTATTTATAAAAATTGAAAAGAGCATTGGGGCAACTATTGATCCTTGTGGTACACTTGAATGAGTTTAGGCAGTTTGTGACAGAGGGAAGCCAGTTTTCACAATAAAGATTCTGTTAGTCAGGACGTCACTGAATCACTGTGCAGCTTCATTGCTAATGCCTATGTCTATTAGATGTGCTAGTAATACTGAGTGGACCATCATGTCAAAGGCTCAGATCAGGACAATGAAAATGGCACAGATAAGTTTTCCTTTATCCACATTGGTGATTATGTCATACGTCACAGTCCAGAGAGCAGTCAATGTACTCCTTCCTCCCAGAAGCTGTTGTTGCCTGTTGGAGAGCAAATTATATTTTTTCAGACGTGAAGTAATTTGGTCATAAGTTAAGTTTTTCAAGTATTTTTCATGAGGCAAGAAGTATGGAGATGGGCCAGGAGTAGCTGCTGGATTTTTAGGAACAGGTCTGATGAAGGCTGACTTCCAGATTGTGAGCATGGAATTAGTTATGAGGGTAAGGTTAAAGATATGTTTTAGGGAGATGGCAATTTAATCTGTAATGATAAGGAAACCAAAACATAAGTTGTCTGATACAGAGGGTAAAGTGGGATTTGTCCAAGTAATGGGCCAATTTTCTTGGCACTGGTTTTAGTAAAGTAGAATGGAGGAAAGTACTTAGTGGAGTTGGGCTTTAGTAGGGAAGAAGATGAAGAAATGCTGGGTGTGAAGGGAAGATTGTTAAGTTATTTCAGGAAGTCAGAAGGTGAGTGGATGTTGGCATGCCAGGTTAAATGTCCTTTTGAGGAAAATTCATTCAGAGGAGCTATCCCAGAGATATTGGTTGTTTCATGGCATAATTTTCTGGAAGGATGTAGGAGTATGTATCTAGATGTTTGGTGATAGTCCATAAGTTGGTATACTATTCTCTGTTTTGGTGGATGGATCTTTTCTTTGAGGTATTTCAAGCTTCGTCACAGATCTGCATCGAGGTCTTCAATTATTTGTGGAGCCACCCAT
>NC_056740.1:270142658-270184977 GCF_019279795.1 Protopterus annectens
ACACATGGTGCCCAAAAGTGCATGTGTACAGAGATGAAAATGTGCCCGAAACCCAGTAAGTGGATGCACGCAGCGTGAACAATAGCACAAACAGGGAGTTCAGGGGAAGAAAAGAAGGAAATGCTGAAGTAGGGTAATTGGCGTACTAATGAGCAATCAACACCAATCAACTCACGACGGTCATTCGACGGCAGCTGTCAAGTCTGCTCGCAGAAACCTGCAAAACAGGATAGGGGAGGCATCGGAATGCAAAGAAAGGAGGGGAGGCATTGGATTGCAAAGATAGGAGATCTGTCATAGCAGAGCAAAGCAAACCGACAGTAGACCGGCAATAGCAGACATTACGCAAGATACGCCAGGTCTAGGAAAGTACAAATGAAAGCAGGCTGCTGGATGCATGCCAGAAAATGGTAGGTGGAACATGCAGAAATGTAAAGGGAAGGTCAAGAGGTAATCCATGGCAGCCAAATGTAATTCAACACCAAAGGCACCACAATAGTAGTTCCGGTAGTAAAACACATAAGATACCCTGTAGCTACGATCGTACATACACATCCTATGACATCATCGGTGTTCACAGCACAATAGTATAAAGTGTGAAAGCACCCTACACACACCTGTGAATTCCCAAACACCGCACCATAGGTGTAAACACACGGGGAACTTTTAAAATGTACATGTTGGGAGCTGCCATAGCTGTGATTCATCAGCATATGTTAGAGACTGACGGTGCTATGCAGGATGATGCCGAAAACCACCGCAGGCCCCGGAGGAGGAGAAGAGTGGTCAGACCAAGGGTAACCTACCAAGGGCTACATGATCTGGAGATAGTAGAGCATTACAGGGTGGACAGGGACATCTTACAGCAAATAGTGGAGCTGTACCGGCCATGCATGAGAACCAGAAATAACAGAGGGGAACCCATCCCAGTGGACATGAAGGCATGTGTAAGCATGCGAATACTAGCCACAGGTACCTTTCAAAGGCCAACTGGAGATATAATGGGGATCTCACAGGCATCAGCATCCAGGGTACTACACTAGTTCATGGATGCCATGTTACCACATGCCAATGAGCATATATACTTCCCCCGAACTCAGGAGGAGTTGGCCAGCAATATGCGTCTCTTCCACCATGTGGCACACTACCCAGAGGTACTGGGTGCGATAGACTGCATGCACATACAAATTAAGTCACCACCCGGTGAGCATGGTAGGCACTACATAAACCGCAAGGGATTCCACTCCATCAACTGCCAGGTCTTGTGCAATGCCCAGGGCATTATCATGGATGTGTGTGCTGGCAGCCCTGGAAGCTACCATGACTCCCATATCTGGCATGCCTCACAGCTGTATCAGGTATTTGTCAGGGGTGACATCCCACATGGCCACCTTGTGGGGGATGCTGGCTATGCACTGGAGCCGTGGATGATGACTCCCATCAGAAATGCACACACACCCATGCAAGAACGCCATAATGAGGTACACGCACAAACCAGAATCATCATAGAGCATGTGTTTGGGATGCTGAAATCACGGTTCCGGTGCTTGGACACATCTGGTGGAGCCTTGCAGTACTCTCCAGGCACGTGTGCCCACATTGTCATAGTATGTGCCATGCTACATAATATGATCCTGCGGAAACAGCTGCAGCAGGGACAAAATGGTGAAGGCCCTCATAGCCCACCCCAATTGCCAAGGCCATCACAGGCACAGAGGGATTCAGACCATGAACACACTGTGCCAGCACCAGTAGGCAGACGGAGGTGTGCCCAATATGCCTACACCTTGGCAAAGAGGGAACGTATAGCACATACTCTGACAGTGTAGGCCCCTATGGACTGACATACCTCTCCACCTGCACACACACAGTAAAATGGATGGCACACAAGCACGACTACCTGTAAATAGTAATGTGTAGGTGGCCCACTGTGTGAATCCCACATAGGCAGCCCTCAAACCTTGTACACACAACAGCTATAGGAACAAGGGATGTCAACACCTGAACAGTACATGCGCCAATCACCATATGGTGGTGCTGTGTGTATAGGTTCCCAGGTACAATGGTAGGTTCATGGCTGACTGTCAGAGGCCATACACCAAATGGGGCAAACAGTGTCCGCTGTCACCACAACATCGAGTAACCAACTGTCGTGTAGAGGAGCAGATGCAATCATGGGAGCACATATGTGTAAGCACTGTTCTGCACACACTCAGCACAGAGTCCCTGCTGCATTAATGAGGGGCTGCACATAATATAATCATGGATGTTGTGTCAAGGCATGGGGTGTACCCATGACAGGTATTCGTCACCCCAGCATGCTCCACCCACGGTCATTTGAAGGTGTAGCACAGTATCGTGTGTGGCTCACTGAGATATACATACCCAATGCCGGAGCACATCCAGTAAACATCACATGGACATACCATTAACTGGACTCATTAATATGTAAACTAACTGAGTTACCCATGTGAGTGCAGTATGGAGTAACAGCCGTAGTATACTCCACATACAAAATGACATAACACGTGTACAAATCCCAGATGGCCATATGTTAAATGCAGTGACCATCGTGCATGTTCCCAGTCCCACATCCTGCAAGGGATGTAATGTAATCCTGAAGGCACGAGTTTAGCACACGTTACCAGGAATATGCATTGCCCACTGCTGGTAAGCGACATTTAAATACAACTATAAGGATATGCGCGAAACAGGGATAAGCTACACTGAATATCGCGCAGATCATGGTCAATGTTGTCCAGAACAGGTGAAACCAGCATTATTCATCCCTGTACTAATAGCGCCTGCTCTGAAGGGTAAAACGACCACTGCCAGGTGTAGAACACGCAATCATGTATAGAATCACCTAACACTATTGCTAGGCAAGATGTACCTATGGTAGGGTTGCCACCTCTTCAAATGACCAATGTGGGACATACGTCAGATGTCTGCAGGCCGACACATACACCCGGCCAGTATGAAATGCATAACTTCACTGTTTTGCCTATATAAAAGCTCATTCTTGTAATGTTTACTTACGTATTCTGTTTCTAGAACATATAGGTGGTTCAGATACAGAATAACTGTTTTATGCAACTATTACATAAACTATAGGAAATAAGTATGTTCTAAAATCCCAGGATATTTGCCATGTTCACAACTATTTTGCAAGGCACAACTGCCCAAAGAGGGATTGTCCCTCGCAGAGTGGGACAGCTGGTAACCCTAACCTACGGCAGGTGTGTAATGTGACAGGTACAGACACAAATGTGCGGAGTCCAGGAAACAGTATACACTAACAAGTACACAATGAAAGGTGTAGCTTGCCTGTCACTTTCCCCATCAGATATATATATATATATATATATATATATATATATATATATATATATATATGTACACATATATACATATATATAATACAGATAGAAAGGGCGATAGAGTGATATATGTTGATATATACGGAGTCAGCGATATCTGCAAATATATATAGATAGGTCAACAACATTCATAACACCTCAGAGGTACAAATAAATAGGATACCGCCAACTATGGAATGTGTAACATACCAACATGCGTAACCACGAGGCTGAAAGACCCAAAGAACACAGTACCGGAACAGTACAACCGCGAGTAATAGTATGATGATATGAAGGGACATTTAGCTGGTGTTGCGGTCCATGTAGGTACTGTGTTCAACTGTGTTTGTGAGCGCCGTAGTCTGTGTATGTGTGTGTTGAGGGTGCCGTGTGCATCTCCATGTGACTGTAATGTGTGTGTGTGTCTGCATCATGTGTCTGTTAGTGCCAACTCAGAGGTAGATCATTATGGTAGGTGTGGGTATAGCTAGCCGTAGGCATATGGTTACCACCTGTCCCACATTAGGAGGGACAGCCCCTCCCTGGGCAGGTGTGTCCTGACACAAAACATTACAAAGGGCAAATGTCCGGGATTGTAGGACATTAATATGTCCCATATATAATGTAATAGTTGTATTAAATAGTTATGCCTGTATGTAAGAAATGTAAATGTTACATGCAATATGATAAGTAGCCAAAGTCCCACAATAGGTATGTAATGAGGATAAAAGTATGTGCTAACCTGTGTACTGACCGTGGCTATGAGTTGGCCTGTAAACACCGCTGTGCGTCCTGCAAAGTGTCCAATAATGGCCATATGAAAAGGTGGCAACCCATGGCAAAGAGGTTCTGTTACCAACACAACCGCAATGACTGCAAATATCTGGGACAGAAATACACAGGATAGTTGTCAGTTAGACATATCCCTTTACATATCGCTGCAATTCCGGAGGTATGGAAGTATCATCCTCACCTGCATACTATATAGAAACCAATTAACAATGGCCCAATGTACAATCCCATAACATAAGTCTACTAACTGATAGCTCTTTAATTAGGGACGGAGCCCACACACATATATATGGAATATGTAGAAATGCAAGCCCCACAAACCTGTATATGCTACATACACCCACCGACATCCCCCACACTAGAAACTATAGCAATACAGACTGCAATAACAGCACAAACATCCAGTTAGTCAATTACATCTGCAGAACCGTCAACATACCTTGTGAGAGATACAATTAAAGGCGCCATGCAAACATGCAGCCATTATATAATGGAATAAACAGCGATGTTACAGGTTTTGTTTGCAGTAGTCTGTTATCAGACGTTGGGATGACAGGAACACCCACATGTTGAACCACATACTCTAGCTGTCACACACAATCCACGGGGGACATGAATCCAAAGTATAATTGTCTCTATGCATAGCAGTTGCAATTACACATAACAAAACACAATACAGACCATCTCCCCGAAGGTAGAGCAAATGGGCAATGCCCAAGTGGAGAATTAAATTCTATCCCACTGTTGGCACGTAATTGGCGAATGGAGTAGCTGCACAGCTGATATGCAAGTAATTAGTCACTCAGGAACACCAATTGGCGGGAGGAAACCATATGTTACAGGTATCGATGTATATAAGGATGACTTGCTAGACATTCAAACCGCATGCTCATACAAACTACCTGTTTAAGCAGTGTGAGAGAGATAGAGATGAAAGTCCATAACGATAACAAGGTATGTAGAACACTCGGTATGTAAGTTTATGTATAGCATGTTTTTTATTAATTATTTACTGTATGTATAGCCTGGTTTGCATTAATTAAAAGTGTCCGCAATGCATAAAGTGGGAAAAGGTATTTATGATGTCTTGCTGAGCATACTAACGCGTGTAGAAACTGTACGTCCAGCAGTGGGCCACAAGGTACACATCACAGACACCACAAGGGATGCTACATGAGGGCTTTAAACAGAACATTTCCATACAACCCGCCGTCAGTGGTAGGGTATGTCCAACAAGTACGTGCCATAGCAGGGGATAGTATATGTTGATATACTGTCACAGTAGGCATGTGTATGGGCATATAACGACAATGACATGTCTAAGGTGGTCCCGCTGTGCAAGTATGCTTTGCATTATGGGATACTATGTGAAATATGTGTAATGTATAGTATTGCAGGTAGATATGTCAGATATTCTACACAGCATAACAGGCATATCATGCATACCACAGGTATCGTTTATTGGCATGTACAATAACAGGATACATATGGCTTGTGGGCATGGGACACTGCAATAGCATGATAGCTAATCTAAATGGAAGGGCTACCGAGTAACCATGCACACAGGACATGTAATAGCTTCACAGGTTCATAGTGGGGTACTATGCAGTCTGGCAAGTCTATGTGTAAGCACAACTACAGTGTTCACACCAGTGGCACCTCCCTAGGGTAGTGTCCTATGAACAGCAGAGCCACGTGATCCCTGGCGTACGTGTCTCCCAACCACCAAGGGAGGTATCACATGAACAGTGCTACTGAGTGTCCCTGCGTGATGTACATAGGACTCATGTTCCAAAGCAAGGTGAGTGACCGGTTTGGGAATGTAACCCTCAAGCACATCCCACTCATTGTTGCGTGTGTGCACATATCCATGAGCATGTTGCTCACAGTGGCTTTTGCTTATGTCATGTATGTGGAGTATATCCATTAATATTGTTGTGGACATGGGCCCTGTCTGTTCAGCAGAGGTCACCCCTGAGTATGTAGTATGCAAATGTGTACAGATGTGGTGTCCGTAGTTCAGCCGCATACTTTAACTGTTGGAGCTCAATAAACATCATGGCGTGTTAATGGTGTGGTATGCAAAGCTGTAGCTGTTGTGTAAGGTACACCCTAAATGGGGTGATGTACCCTTGAATGTGTGTAGATGTCTTGAGTTCAGAGGTACAATGTGTGCCTATGTACCAGCTACACACCCAGTACAGATAAGTGTGGCCACGTAGAAGGATATCCATGCCACAGTGGCAATACGGTAACCACAGGAGTGGGTGTGACATATGTGTGTACTACAAACATGTACAATGTGACATGTATGTAGGGGACTACCACCTATGTGATAGTCAATGGGTGAATGGTGTAATGCAAAGGTGATGCATATACTGAACATGAGGGGCCCAATGACTGAGGACTGTGGTATGGCAAATGTAACTGAAATGCAGTAGGTACTATGGTATGCTACCCTCATTGTGTGTGTCCTGTCCATGAGCCACATTGCATAATATCCTGAGACATAGGGTACGATGTGCAGGTGGATGTGTATGTTGTCAATACCAGAATGGAGAATGGTGCTGAAAGGCAATGAGAGGACAATGTAAGATGTGTGGACTCCCATACCATCATCAACTACCCTGGTAACTGTATGAAAGGAGTCCACCAGGTGTAGGGGCCATGCTCTGGCCCTAACGAGTCCAACCCAGGTGTCATCAAAGGACTGGAGCCCAACAATGTCTCTGTGAATGACGTCCTTGATGATGTGCCCCATAGCTGTGCAGAACAGTCCAGTCAGGTGTGTAGGACTATAGTCCCACTTGTGCATTGTGGTGCCACCTGTGTGGAGTGTGATAAATGTTGCTGTGTGCCATTCAGGGGCCACAATGTCTGATACAAGGCTATTACTGAATATGGTGGCCTAGTGGAGAGACATGTCATTCAGACGTTTGTGGACATCACAACCTGGGACTTTGGAAGGTGACATGGGGCCAGTGTCCCAGGACATATAGAGTGCAGGTTAGTACTGTGTAGGTGTGACTGCAGGGACACCGCAATGTTCCTGCATGGATTATGGCCCTGTAGTGAGTGAGAGGGTGTAATGTTAGCATTGAATCCATCTGCCAGCATGTTGCCAACATCACCTGGGTCTGTAATGTTCCTGAGTGACTGTTGTATGTGAGAGCAGATGTGGGTGTTGCCAGTGACTACTGACATACCACCATAATGCCTTGTAGTACACCCCGGAAAGTGTCGCAGTAATGTTTACGTAGCTAGTCTTGGAGTATGTGATGAGGGATCCCGTGGCCCTAGCGAGGCTGACCAGTGAGCTACCCCACCCATGGGATTGTACACCACTGTGCAACAGCCTCCACCTGTTGTTGTACATTATGTCCATGGAACTTGACCACCAGAGTGGCATCTGTTATCTGGTGTGTACCATCATGGCTCTGTGTGGAATAGCATGATCCATGCAGTCATGTACGTGCTAATGAAGTGCACTGGGGTATGTTTCAGCATTTGTAAGTGCATTGTCCATCTGCACAGGTGTCATGATGTTAACAACCGCTGTCATAAGATGTCTGTAGTAGGTGTTGCAGTACTCATGTACTGTGTATGCCATGAAGGGTGTGGTGCCACGATGTGGCTAACAAGGTTGATTAGCATATGTTTGGAATCCACCAATGAGGGGATAACCCCAGGTGTGAAACACCAATCACATGTTGGTAGTGTTCATGTCAAGGTTAATGTTGGTCTTGGAGGTGGTGTGTATGGGTTGATCCAGCCGAGTGGAGGTTATGACTCATGGATGTGTCGGTACATGAGTGGCTATCCCAATTAAGTGTGTGGTAGTGTCAGTCACACATCAGTAGTAGCTGTCTGAGCCCTACTGTCCAGTACACCAACAAATGAGGTCTGGTAACCATGGGGTATGTTGTTGAATCTGTAGCTTGTTACAATGTGTATAGCGGTTCTGGACACAGTTAGTTGCATGTGGAGCACCTCTGATGCATTGTGCTAAGTAACTAGCCAGGATGTGTGTACAACATAGTGGGATATGGGAGCACCCAGCTGTGGGTGTGCTGGTCCAGGTATGTGCCTGAAAGGCATGGTCTGTCTATAACCTGTCATTGCAGGTGTGCTCTGCAGAGCCTAGAGGCAGGTCCCAGTCACTGCAGAGATATTGGAGTGGTGCATTATAAGGTGTGCCTTGCCTGCGTGTGTCACAGAGGAACATGCAAGCAATGTGTCACATGACCCCATGTCCTGCTTGCCAGTTCCCATTCTGCCGGTGACTCTTATTGGAAACTGTGCAAGACAAGCAGTATAGAAGCAGCAAGAGCCTTACATGTGATCTGTACTCCCAGGGCTGACAGGTGCAGGTCATCTGTGCCAAAGCATTGTGTTTGACCAGGTCAGTCAAAGCGGACAGATACCAGATGCCTGTGGAATGACAGCAGAAGCATAGGCAACTGTTGAAGTGACACAGTCAGTCGTTGTACAGTGGTATCGGGTCGGGATGAATGCATAATGCTCCCCAGGGCTAGGCCCACACCTTCAGGGCTACAAGACTGGTGAGCTATTGCATGTCCCTGCACAAGTAATCTGTGAAGTGGCATCTCAGGGCAGTCACACTAACATGGAGAATGACAGTCACATCATACCTAGTGAGGTGTGGCATGGGTGCATAGGTTATGTTGCAGAACCAGTTACCCGACAGCAAGATGTAAGCAACTATCGCCTTGTGTAGCCTGCTGTGTGGAGCTGCAGTGTGACCGCCTACAGACTCACCTATGACTGGTGTGTTGTGTATGTTATAACACCCTATTGGCTGTATGTGATGGGCACACATGAGTCTGTGGGCTATAAGTTGGTGATGTTGTGTTCCATGATGGGGGTTGCCTCTGGTGCCTACACAGATTATGGAGAGGTACTGCACAAGTTGTCTTCATATGTGTGGCCTGTGGTGGAGATCATGTGAGACTATGTGATGAGTGGGGTGTGTTGCGAATGTTACACATCCCCACATGACTGTCAGGTGCAGCCAGGGTTGGTGACAGCATTACCCCCAACAGGGCTGCATAAGTGCATCCCCCACAGGCTGTAGTGTCGTATGTTGAGAGGTGAGCATTGAATGTGTACATAAGACAATTGCTCTGTTGCCACATGTACGACATATCCATCGTATAGACAGGCAATAGCACTGGTACGTGACAGTCGAACATGCCTGTATATACAACCATGTCTCACAGGATATGTGCGTTATGTGTGTACAACAGCTGTTGTACCATAAGCAAGCTGGAAATTTTAGGACAGCCAGTGTACCTGTGGGAAATGGTGTGGAATGGGTGCTATATTAATCAGTAGCTCATGACATGCTCAAGTTCTGAGCAAGTGCCTAGCATGACCATACATTACAGATAGGGTGTTGGATAATATCAACCCACAAGTGGTGATGACAGTCATAATGGGCGGCACCTGCTGAGTATGGTGTGCATGTCCATGAACCATTATCACTGTAGATGTTAGCAGTACAGATGTACAAGACAGTACGGATGTTTGATTACAAATACCTTTGTATGTCACAGGAGTGTTCTACCAGTGCCTGTTGACAGACTCACAACTACAAAAGGTGCCAGAGTGACATGTGCATATCACACCAGTGCCAGCTACAGTAGAACAGGGTTAATGTGCTGTACTCCACCCTCATTGTAGCCCATACCACACAGACAAATGTTAAGCATTCGTATATGTAAGGATGTGAATGGCCATGACCTATGAGGAACAGCTGTGTCAGTGTTGTGAACAACATACAGAATGGGCTGTGTGGGTGAGGTGTGTGACATATTTGCACATTCTGATGGATGATATCATCATTGTCACCGCTAGGTGAACATCCCTGTACCCATTAACTACCACCTAGGCTGTGGTCGACATTATGGACACTGTGTAAGGGATGGTGCTGTGCAGTACACCTCCCTGCCTTGGTGACATCTCCAGGCCCCTTGGGTAGTCATATGAGGTACCCATGTCATGACAGGGTGCCATCCATGAGCATAGAGATCATTGGACAGGCATATACAGCACTGGGGTGACCAATATTGGATCACATATCACCTTTAAGGGGTAATGGCCATGCGTGGATGGGCAATACCAGCCTTCACAATCCTCACCTCCACTATGCAGCATGCTGTCTACCTTGCATAAAGACATTTGCTACACCATGATGATGGATATGCTACATGTCCATATCCTGATCTGTAAGACATACGTCATGGACAGCCACCGTCCTAATACTAGGATCGTCACATGCTGGACAGATCCCTGTGCCATACATGTGGCATACTCCCACCAAACCATGCAACCCTGTCCATCAAAGCTGCACATGTCATCCCAGTCATACATGGTGTGATGGCCGCATGGCAGATGTAGTATCAACTGTCCAGATCAGTAATGTGGCACTGATGCACCTTGCGGTGGCATACTGGCTGTCTGTTACAGCTGGGAAACCTTGCCCGTACATGCTATGGTTGATAACCATCCCTGCAAATGACATCCGACTAGCCATTGTCCCATGTCTATCACATGTGCAACACAGGTGATCCATGGTAGGATGTTGAACAACTGTACAGTGCTGTGTAGATGTATATGGCAAAACACATACATGTACAGGTGTCCCTGCGTTATGTGTGCATTGTCACTGCTCAAGTCCATTAAGGCTGTGTCTGTGTTGATATGTGACATATACACAGCATCAAGGTCAACAGCAGTACCATGGACACATCCAGGCATGTGCAGATAGGTAAGAACACCAGTGCAGGCAAATAGACATGCCCACATCAAGACAGCATTCACATGGAGTATGAACACTGTAATGAGGTGACACACATATATGGTGATGATATCCAATGCATAATGGGTGTTACATGTGTGTGACACAAACACGTCAGTCGTGTCAGTGTCATGATGATTTGCAAAGATTACTGTGCAGATGTACTAGATATCATAGAAATGTATGTGCAGCAGTATCTCTGTACATCTCTGAAACTGTGACCTGTCACCATCATTATGTCTTACAGATAATGCCTCGTACACGCCTTCCAGCGTACAGCCGCCAGGAGGATGATGTCCTCATCCCGTACTTCCATGAGAACTACAAGGTGTTGTTCAGCCATGTGCCACAGCATGCCCAGCAGCGGGATGACCTGTGGCAGGATCTACGCAGGAGGGTGAACAATGTGGGTGGCCATAACCGCACCTACCAGCAGGTGCGCAGACACTGCATGGACTTGATATGACATGCAAAACAGCATGCCACTGCAATCGCCAGGGAACAAGGTGGAACAGGTGGTGGGCCACCAACCCAGCCCCCACTCGCACACACCGAGGAGCTACTGGCCAGTCTGGGGACACCCTCAGAACAGCATCCACACACACTAGCTGTCATCGTGGAGGTGGGTGTCTCCCAACCAATGAGCTTGGAGTTGCCTGGTAAGTCAGTACTGCACATATGGCATTATATCCCATTTAGTTGCATGTGTCACTGTACATTATGTAAAGTAACAACATATGCAAGGCATGTGGACACACATGCTGCATACTACAGTATGCTACCCTGTGTATGCACACATGTGCATACTATATGCTATTATACAGGTGAACGTGTTAATATGCACAGTGCACCCTGTTGCTGTCAGACAGTCAGGGATAATGTTCATACTGCTGTGTCACCCCTATACAGGTACCTCTGGCGTGCTGCACAGACATGAGTCCATTGCAGGTGAGACTGTCATCAGTATCAGGCATGTTAAAGCATAGATCCATTTGCCATGTGGCCAGTTAACAGTTGCACACTTGATGTTTGTTCCAGTCACAATATACAGGTCGCATCACCCATCATTCACATAGGCCACCCATGTGCAATATATACAAACGAAATGATACACCGACTTGAAACCACAGTAGTTGTCATTGCTACATCTGTGATCAGCTGTGCATACAACAGTGGAGGTGTTCTACAATGGAGGCATATATAGTATGCAGTGGAACAACATGTGTGGTACGCAAACAGTACCACACAGTGAGCTGTGATATGGGCAGCCCACAGGTGTCACCATTGTGTTATATGCCCCTGCATTGGGTGCACACATTGTGATGTGCCATCTGACATGTCCCAGACACATAGTGTTCTGGCTGCAATATTGTCACACTATCCCATGACCCATACCCCACATACCAAACATACAACCCATTGTCTGCATAGCCCTGTGGATGGTGACATATCTGACATCTATGGGTGTATGTCATATGGGACAACACAGACATGTGAGATGGCCATCACACACATTTGGTCAACACATGTGCACACATGGCCATGGGGGATGGCCAGAGACACGTAGCCACACAGTAGATGTGATGTGTACACACTCTGTTGCACATTGTCCACACATGGTCCAATTATAGCCTTAGCTGACTGATTATACAGTTGATGTGGTACACTGGACATCCTAAAAGCCTGTGTACAGCTAGTGGAGGTGTCACTGACGTCTAGCATATAAGATCTGTTGAACATCATGACTGTGTCATAGCATGGCAGTAGTCACCTGTACAGCTTCCACAGACATTGACACCACATCAGGCCACAAATACTGTACATTTCCCTTGCTGCTGTAGGACATCACCGTTAGCTGTGCACCTCATGTGTGTGTGGTACATCAATGTCATGTGGGAAATGGTGAATTGACATGTCCACTATGGGTGGACATGGTTGCCAGGCAGTTAAGACCCTGTAGTTGTTGTGCAGGGGTGTCATCTGTAGGTCCTCCGCTGACCTGTCACGTGACACAGCATGGTTTGGTGTGTATACACCTCAGCATCATGGGTCACAATCCACAGTTATGTCATGGGTATGCATGCAGTTATGGCAATGCAATGTGTACATATTATGCATTGTACAGCAATATAGATGCCTCATGATGCCATGCAATGGCACAGTGTCTGTACTTCACACTGTATAGCAATGTAGATGGCTCACACTACCCTTCCATGCTCATGCACATTTGCTAAACATGATTCTATCTGTAGGGCATACAGACAACACCGCAATGTGATGCCCATTACGATGCTGTACATGTGTCAGGAAACCATTGTGTCAGACATGTATGCATGTTAATGCACACGTCATCAGATTACATGTCAAGGTCACGTCAGCCATGTGTACTTTTATCCTGTTCTGGTCCACATGGTGTATCATGGGGATGCATGCATACTACCATGATTGTGTGAACTGCATGGCTACTGATATGACACCTGCTTGCTGTAGTTTGCACCCCAGGGAGGTATGCTTACTAACACTATTAATGTCTGAGCTGCATGCCCTCTGCCGTATCACAGGCATGCTGCATGCCATCTGTCAAATCACATGCACGGTGTGTCTGAGTGTGTGTCTGAGTGTGTGTCTGTGTGTGTGTGTGTGTGTGTGTGTGTGTGTGTGTGTGTGTGTGTGTGTGTGTGTGTGTGTGTGTGTGTGTGTGTGTGTGTGTGTGTGTGTGTGTGTGTGTGTGTGTGTGTGTGTGTGTGTGTCTGTGTGTGTGTGTCTGTGTGTGTGTGTGTGTGTGTGTGTGTGTGTGTGTGTGTGTGTGTGTGTTTGTGTGTGTGTGTGTGTGTCTGTGTGTGTGCATGTGTGTGTCTGTGTGTCTATTGTAATTTAAAGTCTTTCTTTGCATTCACAGGTGATGTAGGTGCTTTACTCTCCTGCGGTCCATCTGATGTTAGTGTCCCCACAGATACTAGCAGTGATGAACATATGCATGAGGTACAGGCAGGGTTGTCAGGGGCTGAATCTGTGCCAATGGTTGCCATCCCAGCTATGTCCCCCTCTTCTCCGCACACAGTTCTGCTGCCAACACATACCACATCACCAGTGGCCATAGAGGAAGGACAGTCAGCGTCTGTTAGCGTGGAACAGGAACGTGTGGTGGCTACAGAAGGTGTGTCTACACACCATGGTGTCAGTGTAATGACTGCAGATGTGCCACACAGGCATGTGGCCGGTGCTGCTCATAGGAGGACCTCTGGCAGACATGCACCTGCAGGACAGAGCGCAGCAGCTGGTATCACCAGACGCATGTTCCAGACTGTAATGGCAGCACAGGCACGTGCTGAACGGCAGAAAAGAGAAGGGTAGAGGCTGCAGAGGGCTGCTATCCATACCCTAAATGACAACATCCAGGCATTGGCAAATGCTCAACAGCATATTGCTGATGTTCTGGACAGGCGATTGGGTGACATGGTCAGAATCCTTGACCGTGGCATGGCAATCCGCGAGCGTGAGCTGTCTGTGCTGGAACATCTGGTAGGAGTGAGGCATAGGCCACGTGGATGTAGGCCAGCTACACCACCTAGTGCAGGTCAACGTGAGCGTGCCACCTCACATGCCTGCTCCCATAGTGCTGGTAGCAGCAGCAGTGCAGCTGGTGCTGCGCTGTCCACACCAGGACACAGCAGGCCATGTGGACGTGGCCCTGGATGTTCCCAGTGGGGACACGGTTCCAGTGGACATATGTCGTCAGACAGTAGCCAAGCTGTACCTCCGCCTGGTAGTGCCCGTGCAACCCCTGCCAGGCACAGGTCACGTGGCCATGGCCGGACACAGTGAGCTGTACAAACTGGTCTGTACAATCTGGAGCTGTCAATAATACCCCGTGTAGGCCTCACAAAAGGCAGAACTGTGTGCACACATACTCGCACACAGCAAAGACTTCTGTAGGGCACCATAACACCCACATGCATACTGAACAGACATGTCCAATCATATCACTGGCCCTTACCCACACACAAGATGTCATCCATTGGTGCAGCCTATGCCCCTGGCAAACATTATCACCCTGAGCATATGATGAAGCCTGTGCTGCATCCCTGTCATCCACACCATTGGTGCAGGGATATGGTGAAATGGTCTGATGCACAGGGTGAACAGAATAGTGAGAAGTGTATATTACATTAGTTGTATAAGAATAGTGAGAGAAGTGTATATTACATTAGTTCTGTGTGAATAGTGAGAGACGTGTATATTACATTAGTTGTGTACTGTTGACACGCACCAGACATAAGATGTAGTACAGGTTTAGCATGCATTGTTATATGTTCACAGTATGTGTCTCGGTAACAACAGTAACAGCATGTTGGTAATGATGCCCTGGTTCCCTCCTTATGGTCTACTTGCATGTGCCTACAGGTAGCACTGTTTGCTGTCTCCCATGTGTAACTGTGGAGTACTCACAGGCACATATGCCAATATCAGCATGCTATACATAGCCTCAACCTGACTGTTGGAAAGTCTAACATAACACAGATGTCCACACATATACTGATCCAGAAGCATGTAGGCAGTTTAATAGGCTACAGTGGCTAGAGACGTGACATCCATACCAGGTTACATCACAGGTATGTTGACATGGTGCAGGGGTTGTACACAGTGGTTTGGCCAATGATAATGTTAGAGGCCACTTGATAGCATGAGGCCTCACTGTGTAGCAGTAATACCCTGTCACATTACAGGAACATGCTCACACTCATGGGATCAACAACACTATAATGCACACCCCATAGTGTTGAGCTGAGGACCCTTGCCTATGTGGTCATCACCGTCACAGTACTGTGAACCCACACGACGTGACACAGACAAAGAACATGTACAGGTAGCCAGTGTGGCTGAGACCAATGGCATCAACAGGGTAGTTGACTGCATCACCATGAGGGGTTAGGGATCCTGTGTGTTATGTATGGTAGCATACACCCTCACTCCATGCACCAGACAGCCATACATACCACAAATGTCATACACATATGGATAGCTGATGTGTGTGATACACACACCACACCTGCCTACGTCATGCTTTCCACACTCAGTATGCAGTATGTACAGATCTCTGCAACAGTGTACAGGGGTGTGTAACAATTGGGATGTATTCCCCACCATATGTGGCATATATGGTCACACAAGCAAACACACATGGCAGTACTGTGAATGATACACCTGCTATATGATGATACGTCTGACAGACATGCAGCAGTATTGGCCGCATTATGTGTACCAATGCTACCTTCGGCAATTGTGCTGCTATATGCACACATGGGGATGTAAGTGTTACAGGTGTCAAGTGACGTAATGTCGGTGACACCTGACCTCTATGTAGGTTTTATGTCTCCACCGTCACGTAACGGTAACATAGCGTACTGTTTGCACATGTAATGTTAGGATGGCATGTGACACACCTGTGAGCCATCCCCGGCAAACATCCATCTACACAGGTGGATCACCACTTTATGTACACACATCCATCCATACCTGCTGTACATCCTACCGTTCTGTCAGTATGTCACCATATACAGGTGTCAATGATGGGGCTGCATTGCAACTGCATGTTGTAGTTAGGCACAGATTAGTTACTTACATCAGCTACTGCACATGCATGGTAGCTGCATGCACACTACAGATTGTACATGTGTGTTGGTCCTACATGCCTGTCATGTAGCCATGTTTGTATGCATTGCAATTGGTGGACATGTGTGTTGACATGCATAACACATGGACTGTTGTATGATATGATGGGTCTCATGGGTAACTAGTACAGAGGGAATGTACTGTTAGCATTCAACAGCCATGGACCCACCTTCCATTTGCATGCGTATGATTGCTGTAGCCACTTGTCTGCACGGAGGACAGCAAAAGCTATGCTATGTACATATGTGTCGTGTGTGTGGTCCATGCACATATCCACTGCAATTACATGCATGACATAGCCTAACATGTGTGTTCATTGGTGTACAGTGACAGTCATCTGTCACAGCTGTGTAAGACCCAGGGCCCCTGGTATGTGTAGAGCTGACCTGGTTATGTACAGTGGTATCATTGCAATGCATAACACATGATGGAACCCTGTTGGTACATGTGTAGTCTGCACAGTTGCTGTAGACCTATGTACAGTGCACTGGTCATGAGTCACATGGTGTTGTGTTAATGTATGGCTGTGTATTGCTGGTCCAATGACATGGTGATGTCGGAGGGCTACATTGTAGATTGCGGTGTGTACCTCTATGATATGCACCTGAGACATTTGTGATAGCTCCTGAGTGTGTACTGGTCAATACATGTGAGTGGCCTTCATGTACGTGGGGACAGTAATACCATACTGTGCCCTTCAGTGTTTAGAATCCGTGTGCATGCATGCAAGACAGCCCTTTGCAACTGCTAAGTGTGTGAACATGCCCAGTATGCCGTTGTGTAGATGGACACACAGTACATTCCAAACTGCACCCTTCCGTGTTTAGAATCCGTGTGCATGCATGCAAGATGGCCCTTTGCAACTGCTGTGTGAGCATGCCCAGTACGCCATTGTGTAAATGGATACACAGTGCATTCTAAACTGCGCCCTTCTGTGTTTAGAATCCGTGTGCATGCATGCAAGATGGCCCTTTGCAACTGCTAAGTGTATGAGCATGCCCAGTATGCCGTTGTGTAGATGGACACACAGTACTTTGCAAACTGCACCCTTCCATGTTTAGAATCCATGTGCATGCATGCAAGACGGCCCTTTGCAACTGCTAAGTGTGTGAGCATGCCCAGTATGCCGTTGTGTAGATGGACACACAGTACATTCTAAACTGCGCCCTTCCGTGTTTAGAATCCGTGTGCATGCATGCAAGATGGCCCATTGCAACTGCTAAGTGTGCGAGCATGCCCAGTATGCCATTGTGTAGATGGACACACAGTACATTCCAAACAGACGTGTGATACTAAGCGTGTGACCATGGCCATTGACATCCTGTATAGCGATGGTGGTCATCCAGACAACAGGTGTCCATTTTCAATGTCACGATGGATGCCTACATTGAACACACTGGTTGCTGTCTTGAAGGGTGTACTGTCTGTGGCGCATCCCGTATCTATGTAATGTTGTTGTAGTGCTCCGTAGATATTTGGTTGCCCCGATCACACCACTGCCGTGTGTTTGTCTACGTCTACCTTGGGACAGTAATATGCTTTCAGACTGCTCACTCTCTATACATTCCCTATCGGCATCCTTTCCTTTGCGGATGATGTCACCCACCTAGAAGTATGCCTCTGGGAGTGCTGTGTTCAGTAATCTCGGTAGCGCATTCTGTAAATGCGTCATGCTGTAGTGTGTTAGGGTAGTTAGGTGTATGTTCGACTCCCAGCCCTGCCAAGTGTGTGTGTGTGTGTGTGTGTGTGTGTGTGTGTGTGTGTGTTTGCGCGCATGCTCCCATCCGCCTGGGGACTCAGTCTTGCTTTTAGATGCCGCACACCACAGCAGTTTGCTACCAACATCTTTGCCTTTGCGGATGATGTCACCCACCTAGAAGTATGCCTCTGGGAGTGCTGTGTTCAGTAATCTCTGTAACGCGTTCTGTAAATGCGTCATGCTGTAGTGTGTTAGGGTAGTTAGGTGTATGTTTGACTCCCAGCCCTGCCAAGTGTGTGTGTGTGTGCGTGTGTGTGTGTGTGTGTGTGTGTGTGTGTGTGTGTGTGTGTGTTTGCGCACATGCACATGTGTAGTGATCGGATATTGTGTTGCTGGGTATTACACGGGCATTGGAAACAATGTTAGTGCAGCACCTTTGAGTGGTCATATGCAGATCTCTGAAACAGTCAGCAGTGGTTATTACATTGGAGTGTGAGTATGGCTCATATCCATCTGTAGTAACTGTCAAGTCTATGCACCCCAGGTTAACATTACAGACACACGTTTATCCACAGGTTGTGGTACAGATCCCAGGACTGTATGTGTAGACATTGACAGGTGCAGGACTGGGTTGTGTTGGATGCATGGAGGGGTGTCCATGGCCAGTAATGTGGATCTCTACAGCCTGGCAGGTACGGTCTGTGACTGTCCCACAACCTCCTGTATATGGCTGACACATGCTGTACCTGTGTATATGCAGACACACACACATCACAAACAGCTATGGCTATCACATACACACACCCATTGCACCACAATTGGGCCATGCAATAACCATTGTCCCTCACACACACACACCTACGTATACATTGGATGGCTCTATGACAGCTCTGGACATGTTAACACCACACCCAGTGCATATGATGTCACCTGTGCCACCACCTGTGATGTGTAACATTGATGCAGCATCTGACTAACCTGGTGCTGCTGCACACAGTGGCTTTATTCCACTGTATTGATGTTAGCATGCTGTTAGCACACAGTGTGTTACTTCCAGGTGTACTTCAGCAGGCATGATGCATTGCAGCTATGACCATCACTGCAGCATAGTTTACAGCACTGTTACCTTTGATGATGTAATCTCCATCCATGTGCCATTTCACTGATGTGTGTAGTATTGGCAGCATGTGTGTCTGTGTGTGCAGTACATGTGTGATGTGTGTAGTATACATGTATACCTGCTTACAAATGCATATACAACATTACACGGGCTTCACCATTCGTACACTAGCTTACTCGTTCTTCCACAAGTGCACACGGGCTAACACACGCGCACACATACTTACTCAGGCTTACTGGCACGCACGGGCGAAGACACACTGTGGGCAGGTTTGCATGTCACATCAGTGGTATCCATGGGGTACGCCGTCAGTCTCCTGATGTTCCCTGGGATAGCTCATGACATGCCTCTTCCACTGAGTATTGACAGCACACATGTGACACTGCTCCGGTGAGGTTACAGTGTTTTGTACATACACACTCCCGTTGTCACCTATCTTCTACTCTAATAGTCCCCTTAACCTACACTACACTGTAGAGGCTTGGCCCATATGGCATGACATGTTGTGATTCACTATCCTCAGCCTCACTTGCCTCACATTGCCTACAAATGCTTCATTACATTTCTGACAGAGAGCTTCCACACATAGGTACCAGTACGCAGTAGCCATTTTGTCTCTGGCTTGCCATTCATCTGCATGGCATACTAACATCTAACTAAACCTACATTTTGAACGTATATTATCCATATGTCTTGTGCTGAAGCACAGCGCATTCTAGTGGCGCTGCGCTACGCTTCCACACCAGGGATCGGGGAGGACAACTACTGCTTCATTGATATCCAATGGACAAAGCTGCCACTGGCCTTGGACTTGGACATTGGCATGCTTTTTCGACTGTATTCATACTGTATTTGCAGCTGTAATTGCTCCGTTTAGCAACGTGCAAAACGTTAGTCGCATAACATCCAGGTATATTTCTGCACATAACTCTGTTCTTGCATGGACAGCTTGCTGTTTCATGTATCACGTAGTTACATAGGGTTACCACCTGTCCCACTTTGCGAGGGACAGTCCCTCTTTGGGAAGTTGTGTCCTGTAAAATATTGTGAGAAAATGGCAAATGTCCTGAGACTTTAGGACAAAAGTATTTTCTATATTGTATGTAATAGTTGCATAAAACAGTTATTCTGTATCTGAAACACCTACATGTTATACGAAACAGAATAAGGAACACAAATGCTACAAGAATAAACTTTTATTCAGGCAAACAACTGAAGTTCTGTCCTTTGTACTGGCCGTAGGTATGTCTTGCCCTGCAAAATCTGACGTTTGTAGCACAAATGTCCCATTTTGACCATTTGGAAAGGTGGCAACCCTATAATTACATCATTTGCATAGCTTATACAAATGGGGTATGTTGCAAATCCCAACATTGTCCGTGCAATGTTCGTGTTACGGGTGGTCTTGCACTCCCCTGCGGGTGTTTGCTGAATAGCCTGGCAATCAACTTTCCTTGCTGTACTCTCACTCAATCCATAAACGCCGAAGGCGTCATATATCATGGCCTAGGCTTTGCTGTGTGCTATGTCTATTTGTGGTGTATGCATGGCTGTGGGTATGTCCCACTGTCATCACTGGTAAAGGTGACACCCTATAGGTACTTCCTGTAGACTGCTGTGTCATTTGACATGTCAGCACATATCTGCGGATGAACTTCCTACTGCAGCGCTTTTCATACCTTCTGCGTTATCTTGCGGTCGATAATGCTGTTTCCTCAGACATGTATCTGTTTCTGATCATACCTATCAACCTCCTAGTAAAAAACATCTGTACAAAGCCTAACATGATGGGGGGACAGATAGGGGCAGATTCTACATATTGCTCTTACAAACGTAGATAGCTGGCAGTATTATAGGTTTTGCATTAGTATGCCCTTTCTGAGGGATGTGGGGTCTTAAACACATATGTTTATCATTATTTAATGACGTCAGTTCTCAGGTATTTGGCAGACAGGTACACATACCTCTCAACCTCCGACAGCAGGAAATCTGGACAAAGCCATAACCAAAAGTGGGGCAAAAGCCCAAAAGTAGGGCCAATTTTTAAATATTGCTCTTACAAACTTAAAAAGTTGATAGAATGACAGGTTTTGCATTAGCGTGAACTTTCTGAAGGGTATGAAATCTGAAACTCATATGTCTCTCATTATTTTCTAACTTCAGTCTTTAATGATTTGCACTAATTTGCCAGAAAACCAAAATTTTATGAAAAATGTACCAAATATATCAGGCAAATATCTGGACATTCTGCAAAAATCTGTACACTTGAGAGGTATGCAGGTACAGATTGTGACAGGAACACACCACACATATGAGGCATACATCTGCACATTCGTACAATTACGCCAATACACACAATGCATGGCGCCATCACAGGCCAGTTACCATTACATTCCTATTGCTGAACACACCAACCCACTGGGTTATATTCCTCACACAGGCCAACAGGTGCTTATCCACACTACGTATTCCATCATGTACCTTATGTGTAGGCCGGTATTTGCGCTTTCCGTCAGCGGCAGAGCTCACGTACGAGTATGGTGGACTGGACACTGTATCGGTGACACTGCATGACACCCTGAGGGACACATGTCGTTTGAGTCTATTAACCTTCCACATTGACTTTCACAGGCCATACGTTGTAATTCACATTTGTGGACAAACATGCTTATGAGTTGTATATGTTTTGTCATTTGTCCTGACGTCTTTCTTCTCACCTGTCCACCTAGTATCACTGGTTCTGTACATTTCATTAGGACGGGTTACCTTCATACCTCTCACCTGTACACATTATGGGTATACGCCCTGGGGTTTGACCTATGATTCTGTTACATTTGTCATGATAATGTGCCTTCCTGATAGATTGCTGGCAAGCCATGACGGACTGTGCGGTTAGGTAATCATGACTGACATTTCTATTTCATGATTACTAACTCTCATAATATTCATATTCCCGACTACACAATTATTCTATCAATGGTCTGACTTTGTCTGTGGTATATTTAATATAGTCCCTATTTGTCTGTCATGTACTATGCCTTAGTCCAGCTGTCTTATTTTGACATTCTGGCAGGTATGGTTACCATCTTGGTCGTATGCGTGTCCATCCATGATAATCGCCTACATGACACTGATATAGGTCCCTACTTCTTCCCCCAATGGTTTACACAATATCCAGTGGGTGGGTTGCACCTTTTTGGTGAATATAGGCATGTGCTATACCCACATAGGTATATTTATCACTCCCATGGGGCGTACCTAATAGATCTGTGCCAACCAGCACCTTGGCCCAATTCTGGATATCCATGATTCCCATACCTGACACATCTCCACAGTACCCATTAGACATGTTTAATGTGAGTGATAATAAAGTGTGAGGACACTTCCAAGCACTCCCCACTCTGCGGATATCAGCTCGTACATCATACATTCAATCTACCCATGTGTTATTACCCTTGCACCTGCTACTGTTGCATGTACAGCTATATCGTAGTTGCAGCTGTGACATCTTTAGCATCAATGACGGTTCGCACTTCATACGGATCAATTTTTGGGGTCCTGCAAAGGACACCTATATTCATGTTTAACATGTAGAACTTGCAGGCCCTGTCACACTGGTACTTTCCGGGAAATGGTTTGGAAACTATCGGTGTATTCTCCTTTCATGCATGTCTGTCTGTCTATCCATATTAGCTATACCGTGACCTATTTATGTACATGTGTTATATGTACAGGGACATATGTTTGTTGTGTATATATCTATTCATGTATCGTGTGTGTATAGATATATATATCTGTACATATATACATATGTCTGTACATTCCTCATCTCGTAATTTGCTTTGGATTATGTCTGTGGATATATGTGTATATATATCTCCATATCATACCTTTCAACTGTACAGATTTCCGCTGCATGTACAACTGTTTGCCTCTTATCTTTGCTCCGTTTTTCATAACCTTGTGTCTATCTGGCAAGTTAGTGGCATATCATTAAAGACTGACATTGGTAAATAATGACAAACATTTCAGGTTATGACTTCATACCCTTCAGAAAATCCATGCTAGTGACACACCTGTTATTCTATCCACTTTCTATGTTTGTTAGGCAGTATCTGGGGATAGTCCCTATTTGTGGTCCATTTTTCATAAACTTGTGTCTCTCTGGCAAGTTAGTGGCATATCATTAAAGATTGACGTTGGTAAATAATGACAAACATTTCAGGTTACGACTTCATACCCTTCAGAGAATCCATGCTAGTGACACACCTGTTATTCTATCCACTTTCTATGTTTGTTAGGGCAATATCTGGGGATTGTCCCTATTTGTACCAGTTGTTGTCATGGCTTTGTCCAGTTTCGTACTTTACAGGTTTAACAGGTATGAGCCATGTACATGGAACGTGGGGAAAACACCATTCATTTTCTATTCTGTGAGCGGATTACACACGCGCAGGTGCACTTGCATATCCTTATTGTGGGTTGCATATGTTTCATAGATAATTGTGCTTCCGTGAACTTTCATAATTCTGACCATAACAGTTACATATCTGTATTCCAGTTTACGGACTACTGCGAAACACACGTTCACCTTTACATATTTAAATGTGTGTACTGCACAAACACTTTAATTATACTTTCAAGTCATATGTGCAGTGGTCGTAGGTCAATCGGGGCTGCATTCACGTTGGCCGGATACCGGAACCACTATTCTATTGGTGTTCTCCCTCATTGATATGCATACCCATAGTACTTAGCTATATCAACATACGCCTCACCGCTTCACCTACGACACAGGCATCCATTCTCCTGCTGGGAAAAAGGCGGTACTACATATTACACATTCCCTATTGCCTACTGCTGTGGACTCCAGCTGCATTGTTAATCACTCCGAAGGTATGCAGAACACCAAGGCAGATAGTCCAGCCACATACAGGTCTTTGATTGTCAGGGTGTTCATGTAGTGATCTGGGTTTAGGCTTGTCCACTTGGTGAATGGAACTTCCCTGGCCGAGGTGAAATGTCAGACGAAGCATATGGACAGGGGTTATCTCCCTATTTTGAAGTTTTACCAGTGTTTATAGACACAGGTGTTTGGGCACCTGTCAGCAGCTAATTCTGTTGGCATTACATATTATGGGTGGGTTTGTTACAGTCCAAACTCCCCGGTGAGGGTTGTTCCCATTCACATTTGACTATTACCTGTATACAGTCATACGGGGATTGTTATTTTTGGACATGAAGTGACTACAGGTATGCGGTTGTACATTACACAAGTGTGAAGGGCTGTTTCTGTAAATATGTATGGACCATACCTCTTAGAGCACCAAACCTGCACAAAACCTACACAATGGGGGGACAATTAGGGACACATTTTAACGATTGCTCTTACAAGCTTAGAACATTGATAGAATGCTAGGTTTTGCATTAGCATGACTTTTCTGCAGATTGTGGAGTTTATACTCAGGATATTTCTCATTATTTAGTGATGTCAATCCTCAACTATTTACCACACTGGTGCAGATTGTCGGAGGCACACACCAACACTATGGGGCAAACCTGTGGTCATTCTTAGGGTTGCCATGTTTTCGACTGCCCAAAGTGGGACATGTTCTGTAGAGATGTCAGATTTTCCAGGACAAAACATACCTACAGCTGTGCATAGTACTGAACTTTAACCTTTTTTGTACATATAATAGCTTATTCTAGTACCATTTGAATTGCTTATGCTACTTCACATAACATATTGAGGATTCATATATAAAATAACTGTTTTATGTGACTATTAAAGTAAATTAGGGAATAAACTCTCAGGACATTTGCTATGTCTTGATTTTTTTCACAGGACACAACTGCCTACAGAGGGATTGTTACTCGCAAAGTGGGACAGGTGGTGACCCTAGTCATTCTGCAAATATCCGGACAGTTGAGTGGTATGGCACGGACCTCTGTAATACGCTGTTGTGTTCTGGCATGGCAGTAGCTCAGCATTAAAGACTGCAGTCGGAACATGCTGACAGACAGTTGGGTTTCAGACTTCATACTCCAGACATTAATGCCAATGTGCAAACTGTTATTCTATCAAATTCTATGTTTCTAAGAGATATGTTTACAGATTGTCCCTGATTTTGGACCTTTGTCTCACTTATATTCATGGCTCTGTCCAGATATCTTGCTCACACAGGTTGACAGGTATGGTCAGTCACGACTTCACACAATCAGTGTCCCTCACACTTGATCAGGGTTGACCTGTTTACGTAGTGTCTTCCTCGCCCTCATGCCGTTTTCCACTTTGCAAATGTGTGCATTATATTCTCCCTCCTATTCGTGTCTGGACACGTGTGTCAAGGGAAGGTATTTTATCCTGGGTGGTAGGTTATGCATGCCCACTTAGGGCTGGACAGTGTCATGGACCTCCACTGCACGTTCTGGCGTGTGTCCAGATATCTACTGGATTGCACATCATGTCGTCATAACCATTCTACTATCTACACAGGTTGGCCATCCCGTGAGGGATATCCCAAAAATTGGTCAAAACCAAAACAAGTTAGATAATGAAGATTTTTGTGGCTGCACGAAAACGTGCAGGGGGTTTTACCTGCAGGGGATACATGGTTTGCAATCCTGACACTGCCTAGGGTGACAATACCTACTACATATGCATAGGGGTCACTGTGTGTAGCTATTTCTGCAATAAACCAGTGGACCAAGTACGGCTGGATTTGGTGGATGTTCTGGTATGGTGGCAGGTTGTGTGCTGTGGTGGGTATGCCTGGTAGGCTATTATGCATCCAGGTGTATTGCATTTGTTATGGTCAGTTCCATCAGGACCCATCTGTGGGTATGTGATGGTGCCGTATGTATGCATTTGTCTCGCATATTTCCATATTCATATGTTTGTGGGATTGTGTTCTTGACTATGGCCTGTCTGCTTGTCTTGCAGCTGTTTCTACATGAGGTTGTGTTTCTTTCCACTTCACCCGCTGCCCCCTCATACACCTCCGGTTCACCTTTTCTGCATATGACACAAGTATCGCCTTTGAGGAATTTACCATTAAACACACACCCCTCACACGCGAATTACTCACACCCCATAGAGCACTACTTTAGTTGTTGGCCCATGACACGGCCAGAGTTACGCATTGACTACCCTACATGTATCGGGTACCTTTATGGTTGTGTGGACTACCCTGCCATGTTTGCTGTCCACATGCTATACCTCATGCACATTGGTACACGCCCTTACTTTACTTTCATTACTTGGTTGGTGTATCCGGGTACCACCCATTCGAGTGTGTGACATACACATTCAGATTATACAGCTGCCTTCCGGATTTTGCCAGTCTATTCTACTCATTGGTAGGATGGCACCATTTCCTATGTCCAAGCTATTCCTTACACATGTCCGGCTGTTGTGGACATTGCCTCCCCACAATCAACGGTTGTGTTTCCACCTTTTCAATTGTCCACAGTGTGACACAGGGTTACCACCTGTCCCACTTTGCAAGGGACAGTCCCTCTTTGGGCAGTTGTGTCCTGACATGTAATTGTCAACATGGCAAATGTCCTGGGATTTTAGGATAAACATATTTCTTATATTTTATGTGATAGTTGCATTAAACAGTTAATTCTGTATCTAAAATACCTGATTGTTATGAGAAACAGACTAAACAACTAAAATGCTACAGGAATACGCTTTTCTGTAGGCAAAACAGTTATGTTCTGTCCTTTGTACTGGCCATGGGTATGTGTCGGCCTGTACAGTCTGATGTCTGTACCAAACATGTCCCACTATGGCCACTTGTAAGGGTGGCAACCCTACTGTGACAGTCACGGTGAACACAGCATATTTTACAGGCCGACACATACCCACAGTCAGTTCGTCAGATAGAACTTACAATTCTTGCCTATATCTAAGCTTATTCTTGTAGCATTTCGGTATCTTATTCTGTTTGTTATGACATTTCTGTATTATACGTCCAGTGAAATATGTTTAATGCAACTATTGCATGACGTCTACGGAGGAATTATGTCCTATATTCTCTGGACATTTGCCAGTTTTACATGTTTGTGTCAGGACACATCTGCCCACAGAGGGACTGTCACTCACAAAGTGGGACAGGTGGTAATCTTGGTCGATGGTATGGATCATACTGTTCCTTTCGGCCTACATGTGTCCGTGTTGTTATGGCTCGTTTATATGCTCCTTCTGTTTCATTTACATGCGTATATTTCCTATCACATTTGGTATATGAAATACGGACATACCATTTGTATGTGACTATTACATGGCTTGTGGGATATGATTCAGACATACAGTCAATACCTATATCTACATTTCTCCTTATGCATTTTGTTATGGACACATCTGCACAGCTATGTTCCCTCCCTCAAATTATGGGTCAGCTGGTGACCCTCTCCGTTGGACTGCGGCGCGCTAACATCTGATACGTTTTACTTCCACATGGTATAGCTATCTGCACTATGTTGGACTACAGGCACACTGTTTTCCTGTCATTTGTTCATGGGTAGGGACCCGTTATTCCCTACCGTGCATTTGTGTTTGAGTCTTCATTTTCTGTTTGCAAGGACTCTGCTTTGCATACGTTTCAGTCTCCACGGACACTGATAGGTACGATTACTATTGCTGGTGGAATATAATATTCAGCAGTTTAGGTTGCTCCTCGGAAGCAGACATTGACACGCCTCCCTGCGCAACTTCGATACACCCCTTGCACTCGTGGACGTTTCCTATGCACGTGGCTGTGGTGGCTGCGCGCCTTCATTAATATGCATATGGCGCGAGTACTCCACATCTATGCCACATGGCCGGCGCAAGCCTTATGCCGGCCTTGCGCCGAGCTTCATGAATCCGGGGGATTGTTTTGTTTCTAATGCAAGATCATTGTTATATGTGCCATCCATCTTTATTTATGGGTGTTTTTTCTTTTACCCGACTTTGTTTAACTTTGGAGTTAATGTATATAAGCATGGGTTTGTGGGGTTGAAGTTTTCAACAAGAGTGGGAGATGAAGAAAGCATGCACTTCTGCAAAAAAGAAAAAGAAAAAAAGCAGTACAACTTTCAGTTTTAATACTGCACTCCAGTAACATACAGAATTAGAAGGTGGGTAAGCCATGTCTGCATATAGTTATGTTACGCAGAATCAAAAGGAGGGTAAGCCATCTGTGTGTTGGGTACAAAGTAACACTATAAAGAATGACAATGTGAGTAAGGTAGCTGTATGCATTGGGAAGAATACAGTAAGATTATACAAAATCAGAAGGCTTTTAATCAATTGGTGGGTGAAATAGCAGTAATGCCAGTCCAAGCAAAAAACAGTTATGAAGCCAGGGATAATACCCAACTAAATGAAACAATTAAAACCATAATGTACTTGCTTTAGTTTATTTTTATTCACTATATTCATTTGCAATATGTTGCTCTCATGGCTAAGAATATGAAACTTTGTCTATCAAAATATCAAAAAACAGGGAATGTCTTTGACAAATGCTGACTCTCCAAATGCGCTGGTTCCTCTTGTTAACAAAAATGAAAGCTCAGGAACTGTTCCCTTCTGCTGGGTTGTAATTGCTCTAATGACTAAGACAGCAAGGGTGATTCAAGATGAATGGAAAGCATGTGATGAAATCAGAGAGTTAATAGGAATACTTGTAAATGCAGGTGAAGCAGATGCTGAATTAAAATATTATTTTAATGAATAAAGTTTAGACTACCAATGTCAAACAACTTAGGACTTCATCAGAACTACAACCAAGAAAAGGAAATTAGATATGAATATGTACTGACAAATTTTCAGTGGTTGCTATGATGAGTAAAAAATGGATTTATCAATTTCTTTCCCAGCAGCCTGATGATGTCATAGACATACATAAAACAAGACCAACAGAGTAACAGGCAAACTGAATAGCCTGGACCCAGCACTCTCCACACTAAAAGAACGGTGCAACTGTGTAGTTATAAAAATCAGCTTTAATCAATATACGGTTAAGCGCTTTTCGTCACGCTAGGTAGCGTGACTTCTTCAGACAACTCAAACTAATTGATTTCAGTTTTTAACCACATTATATCAATATCATGTGATCACAACCACCATTCAGATTCAACCAAAAGTCACATATTTAACTAATCTAATTATAAATAATATATTATTATACTAAAACCTAGTACCATATATTAATAAAATATTTGCTATTTTTAAATATTTAAAATATATATAAAATAAAATTAAACAGCAATGAATGCACTTATAAAACTCATCATATTGCAGGGATGCTCAGTCATATATAGCTGCCCTATAATTATTCCATTTATTTATTTAATTCTTACATATTACCTACATCATCCTACAAACAAGGAAGGAAACTTAAAAAACTACAACCTATCCAAATATCCATACACAATATGTAATAATTAAATAAATAAATAAATGGAATAATTTAGGGCAGCTATATATGACTGAGCATCCCTGCAATGTGATGAGTTTTATAAGTACATTCATTGCTGTTTAATTTTATTTTATATGTATTTTAAATATTTTAAAATAGCAGATATTTTATTAATATATGGTACTGGGTTTTAGTATAGTAATATATTATTTATGATTAGATTAGTTAAATATGTGACTTTTGGTTGAATCTGAATGGTGGTTGTGATCACATGATATTGATACAATATGGTTAAAAACTGAAATCAATTAGTTTGAGTTATCTGAAGAAGTCATGCTACCTAGTGTGATGAAAAGCGCTTAACCGTATATTTATTAAAGCTGATTTTTATAACTACACAGTTGCTTCGTTCTTTTAGTATGGAGAGTACTGGGTCCGGGCTATTCAGTTTGTCTGTTACCTTGATGTCATAGACATCGATGTCTGGTGAGAAACACAATATATAACCATATGCAATTAAAGAGGAAAAAAAAAAAGAGTTGTTGATGCTGTCTTAATTGTGTAATCATCCGTGAATGCTAATTATTTTTTTATGGGCAGTATTTCAGTAGTAAGTTAGCCAGAAACGTTAGCTATTGGGAGCTTAGAATTTTCTGTATGCATCTTGTCTATTTCATTGCTTATTGTTTCACTTCTTTGTGTGTGCTAACTTATGCATATTTTACACTGTATTTGCCTTTTATTTTTTACTATTTTAGTAAAGCTCATTTATTAATTTTTAAGCTAAAGTGTCTGGTATTTATTTATTATTAGTATATACGTCTGTTTATCTGACTAGATGCAATCATTGCTTACACTGTTGGTAAGCAAGCAGTATGGCACGTCTTCCATGGCACTGCTTAAGGTCCACTAACAGTGAGGAAAAAAATGCTTGGTATATTTCATGTTTGGATTGATTTAAAAGCATCAGATAACTGGATTTTTGTGGCTTCAGTACTATGATGCCTTCAAGAAAGCTGTGAGGAATTGGATAATTCTGATTGCTTTCCATGAGAATTGTTTCTGTGTAAATATGTGTGTGAGTTTGTAAATAATACTTTGTGTAAAAGTCTGTTACCATACATAAACAGGCACTAGAAGGTATTGGTTCATAAAGGGAGCAGTAAAACAGGGACCTGCAGGAGTGCTGGTCGAAAGACTCAACTCTGTAAGTGGCCTGTGTACAATCAAATCTGGGTATGGAAGCTGAAGTCCATACACAGGTCAGAAGTGCATATTTCATGTTCTTGGAGCCATGTTGTACTTTATAAACCGGTTATTCAAACATGTCAGTGTGCATCTCCTTGCTATTACTTCATGCTTATTTGTCACTAATGAGATTCAATCTCCATTGCTGCCAGCCATTTTAATGTCAGTGGGTGGCATCCTGCCATCTGTGTGTCACATTTAGGAGCAGTGGATATAACTCACTTTTACATTTGGTACCAGTGGTATCAGTTCACCATCACACTGGTGGCAGTTGTGTTATTTCTGTGCCATATGGGGTATGCAGTAATATTATACAGAATTAGAAGATAGATATTCTTGGTATGTTAATGGTATATAGGGGTTAAGCTGTCAGGGGCATGCACTGGAGATATACAGCAGCAGTAAGCCAACTGCACTGGGAGTGTAAAGTAACATTGTACAGAATCAGAAGGTGGGTAAGCCATCTGTGTATAAGAGGTAGTTTATGGTAACATTATATTGACTCAGAAGGCTGGCAAGTCATCTGTGTGCATTAGGGTAGTACAGTAACTTTGTAGAGAATCAGAAGGTAGACAGGCTATTGTGAGTGAATGGATTGTACAGTGTGCCTATAGTGAGTCCATAGGTGGGTAGGCCATACAAGATCAGAAAACAGATCTGTCTGTGTTGTGTACAGTGTTGCTATATTGGGTCAGAAGGCTTGGAAGCTGTGTGTGTGTGTGTGTGTGTGTGTGTGTGTGTGTGTGTGTGTGTGTGTGTGTGTGTGTGTGTGTATATGTGTGTGTGTGTGTGTGTGTGTGTTTCTGTGTGTGTGTGTGTGTGTGTGTGTGTGTGTGAGTGTGTGTGCGTGTATGTGTGAGTGTGTGCATGTGTGTGTGTGTTTGTGTACGTGTGTGTATGTATGCATGCGCGCACGCACGTGTGTGTGTGTGTGTGTGTGTGTGTGTGTGTGTGTGTGAGTGTGTCTATGTGTATACATGTGCATGTATGTGTGTGTGTGTGTGTGTGTGTGTGTGTGTGTGTGTGTGTGTGTGTGTGTGTGTGTGTGTGTGTGTATGTACACACCTCATGAATAATTGTGTCTGTCTCTGTTGGGTTGCAGATTTTGTTAACATCTTAGTGCTTGCATGACAGCCTTCACTACATGGGACTGTCCCCACAAATACCCCATTCATACAGTTAAGAATGTTGTTAGCCGACTAAGGAAAGTTGCATTGTACAGAACAAGCTTGCAAGATGTAAATACATTATAGGTGGACATTTTTTGAGCATCATTCCATTATTCAAAGTTATTCAAGATTTCATGCAGATTTGTCATGTTTAACATATGTTTAGCTGCATGATAAGTTGGATTTTGGGGACTGTAGACACATAATTGCTTGAAAGCTAAATTCTGGACAATGTCCACTGCCTTGTTATATTTATATTAGAGAACAGGAGAAACATACATTGTCAACCATTTAGAGAATGAAGCTCCCCAACAAGGTGTTAATATACAGATAAAGCCCAGTAAGAAAGAAGCCCATCACTTAATGGCAGCATGTTAAACTGCCAAAACCTCAGACAGACAAAAAAATTATGATTGCTGAATAATTAATGCAGTATGCTATTTAATGAACATAATAAAACTAAAAAATGTATAATGGGATATGTATGAGACTGTGTGTTTGTGTGTGCTTAAAAAGGTGTAAAAGACAGACAGAAAACAACACATACCTTGTAACATCTTTTAGCTGCAACAGCCAGTCAATCAGTATGCATTGTTTAACCAATAACAAGTATGAAACTCTAATGTCTGGCATTATGGACAGACTGTAATATTCAGTGATATAACAACAAATTAAATATTCTACGAGGCACAGAGTAAAACTATATAACAAAATCAGGGAAGTTTTGCAAAATCAGGGAAAGTAAAGTGACTCATGGAGGATTGAAATACCTTGTGTTGTATAATTGTTTTCATTCATTTGATCACAATGAGATATTGCAGGTATAATCAGCCAATAAAGTGGGTGTAACTAATGTTTATGTGTGTGTAGACCTTAATTATTTACATAACTTATATTTTGGATGTAAAATACTTTGTCCAGCAGCAATTACATATGTTACAGCCAAGTATGAAACATTAGGTGGAGGAATTATTCTACATCAAAAATATAAAAATGTATAAAGTAATAAAAAATTAAATAAATAAAAACAATTTAACAATATCCTAATCTCTATGTGCAGTAATGCCCACCATAGTAGGCATTAACAGGAAATAATGCCCACCCACATGTGGTAAGGCTTTCTGCCTGTGAAATCAACCTTTGCAACACCCCAGGGCAGGCTATAATACCCTGACAATGCCCACCCTGTCAGACATTATTGATTACGTAATGGTTGGGCACTATCTGAACTAACCTTTTTAATATGATGGGTTAGGTTTTTGGATTTCTGGCTGCATTTGTCATTGCTGTAGACCATTAGGTTGTCAAATAAAACAATTCAAACATAAGCATTTCTCATCTTATGATTAATTTCATTCCCTATTTAGGCTGAATGAAACAGAAGCCTCTTACACAATTAACGAACAGAGAAAGAAATTCACTAAGTCTCCAGTTAAACACCAGAGATCTGATATGATTCTCTCACTGGTTTTTAGAATTCCAGCTTTGTGCATTAAATGCATCATATGATTAATACTACTGTTTAACATACTTGTCAGATACTGCATCTGAGTGCTTTCTGATATTACTATTCTAATTAATTAGAATGTCACACATATTTTTCATCTCTGGTTTAAGTCATCTAAAATCCTGAGGCTTTCCTTTGCAAATAACTTGGTCCATATAATGGAATCATTTTCATTTGTCCTGGCAGTTATTTACCTTTTTAATATATTTTTTATTTTTATCATTTTATTATTGCATTCATTTATTTATTACTTATGCTGTTGATAACAAGGTTCACAAAGTGGATCAAAGTGGTTTTCTTGGCATTACTTGGGTACCTAATTGATACATATCTTTATTTTATTCTATTCTGCTTTATTAGTCTGTTTAAAATCTAAGATCCCTGACACATACTACTTTTCATGGAGCACCATTTTGGCTAATGAATTACTTAAAAGTATCATAGTGCACAAAACAGAAACTGATGTAAGCCATACCTCTCAAATTCTTTGCTCAGGAATTAGATATAAAGCCAAAACTAATGGGGAACAAAGTTCCAAAATCATGGACAATTTTTTTCTGAGTAGTATGAAATATGACATTCTAATGTCTAGCATTATTGGCCAACTGTAATTCTTATTGCTTAACCAGAAAATCTAACACTTTATGAGGGACACGCCAAAAACTGGAGACAAAAATCAGGGATGTGTGTAAAATCAGGGACAATTGAAAGCTAAGATGGAAAAAGACACAGGACTATAGGGTATAACTCATATAAAATTATTAGTCTTAAAAGGAGAGCTATACTTTCAATTCAAAAATGCAAAACAGTACTGCTATTTCTTATAAGAAACATGTCAAATTATTTTAAATCAAATAAATTATAGCTTCAAAAGAAGTACAGCTTAATATCACAAATCTAGATGTCAAGTTATTAATGAGATTACAAATTCCCACTAAAATGCATTTTTATCTAAGGAATCCAGCCAAGAAGATCAAATGAAATATGGACAGTATGATATTATATTCATACAAAGAATGAGATGCAGTGAATTTAAAAATTATTACAAAATATAAATGTTATAAATTTTACTAGGAAGTAATTATCTTCTAAGCAAGCTAGGTAACCTAACTTCTGATTGACTTAAAATCACTTGAATGGCATATTATCAATCACAAGTGGTCAATTGGTGTAAGCATCGACCGTTCAACTTAAAGTGAAGAGGACATTAAGGTCGCAGATAGAAACAGAGAGATAGTGGATATCCACCTCACCTCGCCTCATCACCAACAGGAATAAATAAGAAAATGACTTAATAAATAAATATGCTGTACAGACCTTAGCAGCAAAGCACTTTCTGTCACTCCACTCCCTTAGCAATAAAGTTACAGCCCATACAGCCCATACAGCAAAAAGTCTCTGACTGGTAATCATTATATCAAATGGGCCATGGATCCATGAACTGGCAGAAATAAGAAAAATTGAAATACTTTTGAGTGAATTTGAACCACTGACTCTAGCTCCCAACTTTGTTACACACACCATTACATCAACAAGAAGACTGATATCAGTTACTACAATATATTTCTTAACCTACAGCAGTATACACTCTCAGATACCACCTTGCGCTCTCATCTAACATTTCATTTTGGTGTTCCTCTTGTTGTTATTTTAAACATTCGTTGACTATGACGTTCAACCTCTTGTGTCCCATTATATGCCATTCATGCACATATCAGTTAATTAAAAGTTAAGAAGTCAGCAGGCTACCCATCCTTAACTTTAACTGCTATGCCATTTAGGTTACACGCACACACACACACACACACACACACACACACACACACACACACACACACACACACATTTTATAAAAAGAGCTCTGGGATTTAAACATTTTGCATGGGAAAATAAATTGAAGCTGCTTTGTTGTCATTAACCCTAAATGAAAAAAAACATACTTCTTATTGTTGTTGGACTTTAAATCTGGTATCACTTTACAGATGCATTACAAAAAGTGCGATAGTTACAGGTAGCTTCAGTAGCACTGAGTTCTATATCAAAAATAGTCACGGCTATTTCTGCAGCCCGAAATAATGAATGCCAAGATTCTAATGTCCAAGGAAATGAAGTGCATATTGAAGGCTTGCAATATTAATGAATGCTATTGTGGTGAGATGAGCAGGATGTGCAAAAGCAATATTCTGAGAATGACTCATCAGTTAGGACAGTACAGATCAACTCAGTCAGAGATAAGGATATTTTATCTCCATCACAGAGAGGCAGCCATTCACTGGCTTGGTCCTTATACATTTTACCTTTTGTGTTTTGTGGTTGTTAAGAGCAACCTGCCATGAACATAGAAGCCTTTACAAACAGGTAGAGATTTACAATTACAAAGATATGAAACATATCAAGGATTAAAATGTGTTGTGTGTCGGGGGGGGGGGGGGCAAGCTTGATTATCCTGGAATTGCAGCATCATCTATTTGCTGTTTTTGGGGAGGAAACAATGGCACTTCTTTGATATGGAATTATTTAAAGCTAACAGTCCAGACCTTACTGAAATAAGGCTGTGATTCTCTGCACAGGAGTAATTGGTAGGGACAGTAAAACAAACAAAACATCTAGGATCCTTGAAAAGAATAGACAAAATGTATTTCTGTGTGCATGTCACAGCACATAATTTTGGTGTGGCACTCAAAAAAACACACCTTTGATTATTGATATGCAAATCTGGCACATAGGCAAAAAAAAAAGCATGCAAAAGGTCATTCTTAAACAAGTAGTAAGGATGTTCCAAGTGTGTAGCATGACTAGACTCTTGTTTTAACATATTGCTCAGTTTTCCTTTTTAGTGCATCTTCTCATCCATCTTGTCCACATTTAGATGATTTAGATGAGCAAACAAGGTGATCTGCTGTGGCAACCCCTAACCAGGAAAAGCTGAAAGAAGAAGAAGAAGATGTAGACATATCTGTAGCTAGGTCAACTGCCACTAAACATAAGAAAGCAATCTTAGCTGCTAATGTGCATACACACACACGCACATGCACACGCACATGTACACACACACTCACACACACACACACACACACACACACACACACACACACACACACACACACACACACACACACACACACACACACACACACACACAGGCTCACACACGCACACACACAGACACACACACACACACACACGCACGCACACACTTCAAGCAGTCATTAGAATCATTTTGCAGTCATAATCTGAAATGTAGCTGATTAAGCAATTGCTAGTATAGCTTGCAGAATTGCAGTTGCAAGGACTGACACTCACAGGCCATAATATAAATTACCCTGTTGACTGAAGGAATGGCATTTATGCAGCTGCAATCCCACTCACAGCTGTTAATTACAAGGACTACTTGGAAGGACCATTTGGTACCAATTTTGCAGTAGCTGACTCCTTTGCCCTACCCTAGCTATGACTTTGGAGGTTGTACCCAGCACAAAAGCCCAAATCCTCTCAAGTACACCCTCAAACATTTATAAACATATATCCCTACAAGCACCAGCTATACCCAAGTACAAGATGAACACCAGCACGGCAAGACAGGAATAAAGCGTCTGTCAATGCTGAAGTGTCTATAAAATGAAAAGGGGTATAGTTTGAAAAAGTAGTTCATCCTGGGACCCATAAAAAGCAAGATGAACAGGGAAGAAATACGGGTGAAGGTTCAGTGGGTAGGAGTGATGTATAATACTGTATAATGCAGTGATACCGTGGGAAAATAATCAGTTGCTCTACTGGAATAATGACCATAAAAATGACAAAGTACATCAAAACATCATTGAATCTACATTAGAACTGGGATAGTCTAACAACAGGGCAGGATTCAAGTTACTGAAAGCAGACTGTCAGAATAAAATAAAAGACAAATAATGTACAGATAGAAAGAAACTGCAGATTAAGAAGAGATGGAGGGGCATCAGTGGGAAAATGGCTGTCAGCCTGAATGGGGAAGATGAAATGTACCTATTGCCACATTGCAGAGAACACCATACTCAAATGAGCCTGCTAATCTTAGAATCAAAAAGATGCTTAAAAAGATGGATAGGTGAGGTGCTGTAGAATGTTAATCATGAAGGGCCTAAGTCAAGTAATTATTTGTAGGACCTTAGTTTAAGTAAAAGTTCATTACCCATATTAAAAAGTAAACATTAACACAAAGATCAAGCAGAGTTGGGTAAAGGTGAATGATCCTCCTGCCAGCAGTGGTCATAATGTCTGCTGGTCCTGTCATTAATAGACAGATAGGGGTAACAGTGGCTGAGGACTGGGATTTTAAGGTAGCAGAATCTGGTATCATGGGACACATATTGAGGGGAAATATGTAGGCTGTCAAATATTGTATGCATCAGGTTGAATTACTGATAGATGCGGATGCAGTACTGACTATAAACTTAGTGAACCAGGTTTGCCTAACTGATGTTAGCACTAGGAGAAGATGGAAGGGATGACATGAGAGGCTACATTAAAATGCCGATCCTGGTGGTGGGGAATGGTTAGATATCAGGACAGTGACATCTGTTGGAAGACACATGCTGTTTGTGCAGACAGTGAGACAGCAGACCTGCAAAGCTTTGCATGGGCAGTGCAGTTAAGTCTGGTATGTGGATGCACACTGGCGACTGCCACCGCAGACCAGCTGAAACAGAACTCTGTACAGCCATTAGAAGAAAGAGATCAGAGAAAGCCAGAAAACTCAAACAGCCATCGCTGGTAGCACACCAGTTTCCTGACTCTTGCCCATTAGACACCAGCAGAAAAAAACTGAGGGTTCTGCAAAGAAAATTCACTCTTTATATAACTAATACCTTCATTTATTTATAACCTTGTAGACTGAATATCAGTTTATAAGTAACTTACTGTTACTGTACATCACCTTGTTTCCCAAGAATGCCTTGTTTTCGAACAACTATGTCACAAATGTCTTGGTAAATTCAATTGAAATCACCTGTGTTTACTTACTCTTTCTGCTCCCTTCTAACAAGTCACCTCTATGGTTTTGCATCTCATTTTGCCTAGGTTCATGTGGCTGAACCCAGCAATATTAATTTCTGCTTTCATATCCAAAGCAGTATTTTTTCAGGTATGCATTGAAAAGGTGCTAGACCTGAAGGACCTGTTTCACAAAACAAATAAGAAAATATTTAAGATGACCCTTCATCTGTTTAATTTATACTCTTGCTTGCTTAAGAAATTTGCTTTGTTTCTAGCACCCCGATTATGCTCGAGTCCTGCCTTTTTATTATTGTCTTTTGACTAACTTCTTTACCTCACTGTTGTGTTTTTGTTTGGATACCGCCAAGAGCCTGCCTTGATCCATTTTCCCTTAGATTATTTTCACTATTCCCCTCATGTCTTTTATTCTTTATTCCCCCTCACATCTTTTATTGTTTACTGTTCTTGCTCTCAGGGAACTCCTTCTCTTCCCTTTGCTTTTGACATCTTTATTTCACTCACTCTCAAATTCCATAATCTGGTTCATGACATGTTTTTCAACTGCTGCCTTCAGTTAAGTATTTATAGATAGCACTCCTTCATGGACTCTCCTTTTACAATACCTCAACATAGTTTTCTTCACTTGAGATTTTATTTAAGATATAAGGATAGAAGACTGTTCTGTCTTAGAATCCAAAACAGCATTAAGTTGAATCCTCTGGAGGTGATTCTGTTGTAAGAGTTAATTCCCTTACCTTCAACACTGTAAAAAATAAAGTCTTTCACTCATATGATTACCTACAGAAAGCTATAAGTTCACTATATTTGGTGAAACAGAATATTACTGTTGAAAGAGTTTGTTTGCTACTTTCCTAACCACCACTCTTAGAAGAAAAGGATGTCTTGAATAATTAAGAATGGCTGCTTGTAGTAAAAGAGAGAGAGAGTGCCTATATATTCTGCAACACTAAAGTATGCCAGCATTCCTTTCAACTTCTTATTTCAAGAAATCTGCACAGAATAAAAAATAATTGGGGTACAAAGGCCCAAAATAGGGACAAATTTTAAATATTGTTCTTCTAAACCTCGAAAGTTGCTAGAATAAAATATTTGGGATTATCATGCATTTTCTGAAGGATATGAAGGCTGAACCTCAAATGTTGGTCATTATTTAGTGACTTAAATCATCACTGATTTGCCAGAAAACCACAAATTTTATGAGGAATGAAACAAAAATATGAGCTAAAAATCTGGACATTCTACCAAAATCTGAACAATTGAGAGGTATGTATGCCAATGATGTATAACCCAAAGTCTAAAATGATCTGACCTTATAATGGGAAAGACAACTTAAAGTAAATTGTTTCTTAAAGTTGGAAGTTAATTTTACAAACTATAAATGGCAAAAAGCTAAAAATGTTAACACTTGTTAACGTTATATTTATAACATCGATATTTACATTAATGCAGAATTATTGTGAGTAAATGGTCATACCAGTGACATTAGTCTTTAAGGCTATTGTAAATAAATTTAAATGAATAGCAGCAAACAAAAAAGAATGAATGAATAAGGGAACAATGACTCCCTGCACCTCCTCCTCCTAGTGGGGAGCTGTGGTTCCATACCCGTGGATTCTAAATATACTAACTCCAAGGTTACATATCTCAAAGCGAAGAATAGCTGGTTCTGGAGAAAAAGTAAATATTTCCACTGTCTCTTTAGGTTCTACAACCTCAAGGTTGTTGTTTAGTATCCACATGTTTGAGGGCCGCAGGTCAGGGAACACAGTCATGCTACAAAAGCTCTGCAGTATTTTGTATACTTTATAATGTTACTAGTTTTGTGTATAATTTTATATTTTATTGCTCTGACAGTTTTGAAATTATGAATTTTATAATTTATTTAGTCATGCAGCAATTGAAAAGTTACAAGGTACTCAGGTGCAGCACATCCCACTACCTCAAGCAAAAATGAAAGAAGAAGAAGAAGACAGTAACACTTGTGAATTCCTGGTAGAGTTTGCATCACTCCAGGATCATACTGGTGAGTCAAACTTTTTGTAGTCTTAATTTCCATGACTTTCAATCATGTGTCTTGGCAGAAATTAGAATTATGATTCATCTGGTATAGTACCATGACAAGCAGGATAATGATCTCTGTTAGAGTAACAGCAAGGATGCTGGATTGACCTGGTGGGGGCAGATGGAATCGAGAAACCCACACTGGCTCATTCATAGCAAGGGATGGGGAGCTACTCGGTTCACTGCACTGGCCACACCTGCAGGAAAACAGGTGTATCACCAGCAGCAGCAATGAGTCCTTTGCATCAGCAGTGCATTGTCCAGTCAGGATGTTCAGCATGTATGGCAACATACATACATTCCTGCAGGCAGCATTCGTGGAGCACACAAGCTGCCTGCAGGAACAGTTAGGTCAGTGTAATGGATCAGCAGATTTACTTGCTCCCTAACACTAATCCCTTGAATCCACGGAGAACAGATGGTTTTATTAAGCTCTCCAGGTGGAGAAATGGGCTCTAAGGCTCTTGCCTTGGTCATCAAAGCCTAGCTCTCACCTCAAAGGAGGAACAAGTGGATGATTTGGGTGTAGGAAGAAGGAGCTATTGGGCTAATCATGTGGGCAAGGGGGAAATGTGATTTATATGATTGCTACTATATAGTCCTTAAAGTGGAATGATTCTTTACAGCCTTTTTATTAAATCTCACACAACTTCAAAGTTAATCTTGCCAGCATTCTTTCTTAAGCACTCATACTAGCTTTTCAACAATAAACAAATGCTATCTCAAACATTAAGTGTGATAATATTGCATCTCATTCACTTTTATAAAGTACTGATCAAATTACTTGATTAAAATATAACTGTCTATAGATACAGCTAATATTGGTCATTGATAATTCTTGTTCATTGAAAATTCACTTGCTCCAAGGTTGTTATATAAGGGGGCATAAAGGGTGTGGAGGACTTATTTGTTATGGGTAATTGTATGGTTTAATGAAGTTCATTTTATTGCTAAACTATTGTTCTAAAAAAAGACTTCATTCTTCATGGCTACTCAAACTCAGCTCAGGCTATGTCAAGTATGAAGGTACAGTTAGTGAAGCCCACTGCATAAGATGTGTGGGTCTTGACCTCAACCTTCTCTATACCTGATAGTCTTCTTTTTTTTCTTTTTTGAAGCCTTGTTACAAATGTTCTGTTGATAAACTCAGCTTCAGTTAAATGTGCTGTATATTGGTTATACTTCATAAATAAAGATACCTTGATCTGGTAGAAAGCTAGGATGATATATTGATCTCTGTTTCATAATTATTAAAAAATCTACTAGGTATATTATGCAAAACTACAGTTTTTCTCAGAAGATTTGGCTATTACTCTCTGTATGCCATTTTTATTTTCTGTTGCACATCAACAGCACAATTAATCTTCACAGTGTTAAAGATACACTACATATAAAGGAAATAAAATCATTTTCTATAAACAATGAAGCTACCTACCTCACTGTAACTTATACGGCATCAAACTAAAACTA
>NC_056740.1:270187977-270205477 GCF_019279795.1 Protopterus annectens
ACATGTTGTAATGGTCTCCAGTGTTATTAATTGTCAATGTTAGCAGGAACGCTGCACTACATGTATCTGACACTGGTCATCTACACAACACCTGCTGCTCTCCAACACCTTAGATGTATCAGTCTATAACAAGCACAATACTACCACTCACAGTGATTTCATGCTAGGAATGGCAACTGCTTGACCAACACAATGAGCCAATGTTCTGCTGTAATTATGAGGTTGTCCAGTGTCTGTCAGTCTGGGATGACATGACTGACAGAAGACGAGCCTTTGTCACAGATCACATGCATCCATGATTCAAGGGAGTGTTGATAATACCTCGTTCACATTTGCCCATATAGTGCCATTCCAAGACAAATGACCTAAACACAGGATAACACCCTGACACCTAGACGACAATTGCATTGTATGCTTATGCTAACCAGTGCTAGATGTGTTGCTGTCGTAATCACAGCTGCTCACTGTTGAACCTACAATGGGGAATACTGACATCTGTGCAGTGAGGAACACCTGGCTGATGGCTCTGTTGTGCACAACAGCATTACTTACCATATAACTCAGAACCAGACATGTGGGCCATAACACTAGTATGGACCACTCCAGGTGGTGGTGTCCCCACATTCATAATGGCTACTCACATGTACAGACCAGTACTCCAACATATATCATCACAGATGAGCCATGTGCAGGTCACAGTGTCAAAAGCTACATTCTAGGATGTAATCCTCAGATACCACCATGTCCTCAGACCACCAACACACATCCATACATGCGGTATGATATGCAATGGAACAACACCAAGTAACCTTTGACTGGTTGGCTCTACCTAGCCCTACAACTGTGCAGAGTACCCATGCACTGACACAGTTACATTATGTGTTATGCAATGCAATGATACCACTGTTTGTAACCAGGTCAGCTGTACACATACCAGGGTCCCTTGAATATTGACAGCATTAACAGATGACTGTTGCTGTGCACCATTGAATGTGTGCACAGCCTGACATGAAGCTATGATTGTACGAGATGTTTATGTGGGGAGCAGATTGTTTTGACATTTGTGTGGGATGTATAACCTGGAATGTGGACAGGTCCCATGCAGCCTGTATCTATGGCATTAGAGAGTGCAGCTTGTACCTGCATAGTTGTTATTACAGGGGCTCTGTAGTATACATGGAAATATGAATGTGTACCTGTTGGGAGGGGACAGTGTGTTTATGTTATCCAAGACCCTATCTGGCTGAACAGGTGATATTTCCGTAGGTGCAGTACCTCTCATGCCATAGTGCTGTGAAGCACAGCAGGTCTTGATGTTGCCATTATGTTTCATGACACAGCTATGGAATCCTCTGTGTTTGGCCTCATAATATGTGGATGAGTAGTTTCTCAGTAGCAATGCATGGCATTATATGCTGTATCTGCATCTTACTGAGGCTGACCATGGATCAACTTCCAGTCATGTGTAATGACCCTTGCAACAGTTACTACCTTCTGTGGTACAGTTTAAGGCAGGGTACCACTGGTTTGCCTTCATGGTTGTGTTTGTTTGAATTCTGTTTCTGTTTCAATGGCACTGCACATATGTGAGTGCCTAAAGTGTATTTGTGTAGGACCCAGCATTTGCACATGCATTGTACATCTGCATGGGTGCCGTGCCAGTCATCACTTTGCTTGTAAGGAACATAACATTGGCTTTGAAGACTGACCAGCTAAGAATACAGCATCCATGGGACCAGATGACATCCCAGGCTGTGTACTACATGAACTACAAAATGAACTGGCACCCCACCTAACTGTCATGTTTAATCATAGCCTCACCTCAGGCTTCATGCCACTGAGTGGAGCACAGCTACAGTTATCCTGCTCCACAAGGGAGGATCCGCCTTGGATCCTGGGAACTACCGTCCCATCAGTCTGACAAGCCTGATCTGCAAGGGCATGGAACGCATTATCATAGGACTTATAAACAAAGACATTGTCAACCTCCAGACACTGGACCCCACCCAGTATGGGTTTGTGAAGGGCTGATCTTGTCTCCTGAATCTGATTGACTTCTTCAAATCGGTCTCCAGAGCTGTGGACAAGGGTAAGGCGGTCCACACAGCCTATCTGGACCTCGCCAAGGCCTTTGACACCATCCCCCACTCTGGAATCATAGATAAACTTACTAAGCTGGGCATAAATCCCTACGTCACTCAATGGGTTGCCAACTGGCTTACTGACAGAACCCAGACTGCAAAAGTAGCCAACTCCAAATCCAGCTCCAGACAAGTGACAAGCGGAGTACCTCGGGATTCAGTCCTGGGACCACTCTTGTTTGGCATCTACTTCTCTGAAGTACAGGCCAACACTAAGGGACTCTGGCTAACAAAGTTTGCAGATGACTGCAAACTGGGAGCCATTATTGAATCCCCAAATGATGTAGATATTCTACAAAAGGGCCTTACAGAAACAGATGCCTGGTGCCAGAGCCATGGGCTCAAGCTTAATGCCAAGAAATGTATAGTTATCCCCTTTGGAAAAAAACATGTACCCATGAACTACCACATAGGTGGCAGGACACTAAACATTGAAAGTGTGATGAGAGACTTATGGACACAAGTGGACAGTGGTCTCACTTTCGATAACCACATCACCACAACAGTCAGGAAATCCTTCTACATGGCACACCTCATCACTAAGGGCTTTTCATCCAGAAAAAAAGAGGTCATTGTCCCACTGTACTCATCCCTCATTAGACCCATTATAGAGTATAATGCCCCATTTAATATGTACCTCACAAGACATATGCAACAGCTAGAAAGGCCACAGAAATACCTGACTAAAAGAATCACATGCCCAAAGCAGATGCCATATGCTGACCTTCTAAAAAAACTCCAGCTATACTCTGTGGCATATCGTCTACTCAGAGACGATCTATGCTTAACATACAAGGCCATGTCAACCCTGAGCTGCTGGACATGCTCCACTTAAAGAAATACCAAACCCTCAGAGCCACACGCTCCAGGGATTTAAACCTTATCATCACAATGAACAAAACATGCTGGAGGGATTGGCCCAGAGACTCCCCATACTCTGGAATAGACTGCCCATACATGTAAAGCAGAGCGCCTCATTGGCCCTCTTCAAAAGGAACCTTGATGATTGGATGGGAGATAGGAAATTCACCCCGGGGATCATGTCTGTCACCCTGCTAGACAGGGGCCCAGAGAAGTAAATATTGTGGGAAAAAATTTCCGGGGAATTTATTATGGTTAGGCTTGCATAGGCCTTAGGGTCAATAGCCTAGTACCAACCTATGAACCTATGACCATGTGTGGCATACTGTTAGCCATGTTGGTGTGACTATGGTGATCCAGTTCATTGGTGTTGATGACATCCAACATGGATTGAGCACATGTGTTCGTACATGATTAGTTTTCCCAGTTCATAATGGGATAGCTGAGTGGCCATGATTAGGGTGCCCTGTCTCACAACTGATATTCCCCATTACAGCACAATGACAGTTGGGATTTCTGAGGCATGGTGGATGATCTGTCACAAGGTGCAATTTGGATTACACTTTGACACAAAGGTAGTTGCCCAGCATAATGCATCTTACGTTGTGCAAGTGCAACTTGCATGGGGGTGTACATATCCCTCAGGAAGTTGGACACACCTGTGGCCCATGTGTTCCAATAAAGGATGTTGGCCAAGAGGTGAGGTATGTGTTATAAAACAGTCATGCAGGGGTGCTCTCCAAAGCGTTGAACCATATCTCAATCACTGCACAGATATGTTCTCCATGTTTCAGATTGCCGTGAGTCCATATTGAGTACCTGATTTGTATCATTGAGTAGCAAGACCCACTGTTTATTTCTTGGCTGTCTCTGTTACACCAGTGGACTTTCACTTGAACCTGGCAAGATGAGGGCACTATAGGGGACTCATGGGCTGTTGCCAGTATCCAGATTCTCAGGGGTGACAGGTGCAGACCCTGTCTGGCAAAGCATCATGGTCTATCAACCATGCTATCCCAGGCAGAGAGATGCTAGATACTCTTGGAACTTGGAATTACTCCAGTAAATGTCACAATTGTGGAATACAATCCTTGTCCCTGTACTGCTGCATCATTCTGGCCACTGGCAGAATGCTACCCAGGCCTTGGGACATACCTGCATGGGCTACATGACCTGACAGTTCCTACATCTGCATATGTTTCCATGCAATCCAGGCAACAGCATCACAGGTCCTGCACAAAAACATAGCATATGCCAGTGACATGTGTATAGTTCTAAAGGTGGTCAGAGTGTATGGGTATGTGGCTAATCATGGCAGACAGGCAGTTGACAGTATGTTTGCCTTCATATAGCTTGGTGTGTAACATAGTGCGAGGGTTTGCGTTCACAAATGAGTACTGTTGGCCATGTTTCCAGCCACATGTTCTGAGGTGTAACAAAATTATGCGAACTATGTTGTACAGTCTTTGTATTCTGCTGTCTGTCTATTCCAACTTGGGAGGCCTCTTGCTTGGCCAGATACTTAGAGGACTCTGTGGATGTGTGTGATACCTTGTGGAATGTGTGTGTGTGTCCTTACTGTGGTCTGGTAAGGATATGTGTTGGTTGAGGTGATGAGATGCATGTGTTAACCTACACATCTTGACTGTCTAGTCCAGTCATGGGTGTAGTATGGACTGCCTCCAACATCCCCCCTGTAGCTGCATCCCAGACAATGTGTGGGGTGCAGTGTTAGGTGGGTTTGGCAGTGTACATGGCACAGAGACTGCATTCCCCCAGGATGGCCACATACACAAAGTTGACATTAGTAAACACCAGTAGCTGAGTTGTGGACATGCCTGTATGAGTATTCAGTACTACAAGTACCGCGTACTGTATTTAGTATACTTACTGCTTATGGAGATGTTTTAGACAGTGATGCTCGCATGTAAATATTTGAGTTATGGACGTGGCAACACTAGCTATTACAGGAATGTGGTAGCTACCTTTAGTAGCATTCCCCCTCTGAGGGTCACATCATATCCTGAGAGTTGATTACAGATGATGCAAATGTGAACAGGGCTGTATCCTTGTCTGGGTATAAACTCATATACCCAACAGAACCATGATCTCTGTTGGGCATAGACACCCATTCCCCACACAGAGTCACATATCAATAGACTCTGCTGCCACTATCGACATGATCAGGATATAGTCAGATAGTGTACACCATCACCTGTGAAGCTGCTATTACACACGGGCAGCAGTTTCCTACATCTTACATGCCTACTACAGATGTTACACTGGAGTTAAAGATGATATGCACCCTGTTTCATTACCAGTACTGTCACCATATTTCCAAACAGCTGTTAGTCTGGCAATGAGAGGTTAGGCTACACAAATCTTCACCTTCAACCAGTGTGTCTCTACTGTCAATATCCACTCTATGTAGGTGTGCACATAGCCATTTGGCACAGCCCTGTAACAAGGGTCAGTGCACATTTGCAGAACATGGACACATGCACAGCTGTCATTGATTGCAAACAATAGTAGAGAGGTGGATATTAGGCAAGGTGGACTTTTAGGCAAGGCTCATAAGACAAACCCACCACCATACATAGCACATGTAACCAGAAACTGAGGGTATTGCTACTCAACGCCAGAAGTCTAAACCTCACATTGCACACACTTGAGGCACTCCTCAGTATGGAGAACATCAATATCTGTGCAGTAACAGACACCCGGTTTAAGGCTGCAGAGGGCACCCCAACACCACCAGGGTATAACCCAGATCGGAGTACAAAAGGCGGGGGTGTATCCATATTCATCAAGGACACTCACACCTCCAGGTTAGTGGCGCAGCACGATGCATCATAGGTTCATAGGTTCATACTAGGCTATCTGCCCGAGGGCATTTATAAGCCTAGCCAGAATGTGTTTGTCTTTCGCCACCCATTTTAAATTTATTTTGCTATGCCCTTTTTCGAGGTTAGTGTACTGTGCCTCTGTCTAACAGTGACACAGAAGTGATACCTGGGGTAAACCTATGATCTCCCATTCACTCATCAAGATTCCTCTTGAAGAGAGTCAATGAGGGACTCTGCCTAACCTGGACTGGGATTTTATTCCAGAGTGAAGGGAGCCTCTGGGTTATGAATCTGTCCCTCCAGCATGTTCTATTTATTTCAGTGCTGAGGTTCAAGTATCTCGAGCGTGTAGCTGGATGGGATTTGGATTTTCTGAGGAGCAGCATGTCCATTAATTCCGGGTTGGACATGGCTTTATACGTTAGGCACATATCGCCTCTGAACAAGCGGTATGCCACTGAGTAGAGCTGGAGTTTCTTTAACCGGGCAGAATATGGCATCTGTTTGAGCCCTTTGATCCTCTTGGTGAGGTACTTTTGGGGTCTTTCCAGTTGCTGCAGGTGTCTGTAAGGTACATCCCAAAGGGCATTGTACTCAATTATGGGCCTGATGAGGGATGAGTAAAGAGGCACGATGACCTCCCCTGATCTAGATGTGAATCCCTTCATGATTAGGTGGGCTATAGAAAATGTTTTTCTAACCACTTTGGCCACGTGGTTGTCAAATGAGAGACTGCTATCAACTTGGGTCCCCAGGTCCCTAATTACTTCTTCTGTACTTAATGGATTACCACCTATGTGGTAATTTGTGGGCACTTTGTTTTTGCCAAAGGGGATGACTATACACTTTTTGGCATTTAGCTTGAGGCCATGGCTCTGGCACCAGTTGTCTGTTTCTATGAGGCCCTTTTGGAGGATGCTTGTGTCAGCTGGAGAGTCAATTATGGCGCCCAGTTTGCAGTCATCTGCAAACTTGGTCAGCCACAGTCCTTCTGTGTTGGCTGTACCTCCAAGAAATATATACCGAACAAGAGAGGTCCCAGGACTGAGCCTTGTGGGACACCACTTGTAACTGGTTTGGAGTCTGACATGGCTCCAGCAATTCTAACCATGTGGGTTCTGTCCTTGAGCCAGTTTGCAATCCATCTAGTGACATAGGGGTTTATATTTAAGCTGGTGAGCTTATCTATAATGCCCGAGTGGGGTATTGTATCGGAGGCTTTTGCGAGGTCCAGGTAGGCTGTGTGGACCACCTTCCCTGTCAATGGCCTTGGTGACTGTTTCAAAGAAATCAACCAGGTTTAAGAGGCAGGATCTGCCCTTAACAAAGCCAAACTGGGTAGGATCCAGTGTCTGTAGGTCCCCAATATCTTTATTTATGAGGTCCATGATGATCCTTTCCATAGCTTTGCAGACCAAGCTAGTCAGGCTTATGGGGTGATAGTTTCCAGGATCCATTGAGGCACCACCTTTATGGAGAGGGACCACTGTTGCTGTACGCCACTCTTTGGGCACATATCCTGTAGTAAGGCTGAGATTGAACAGTAGATTTATGTTTGGGTTTAGCTCTTCTTGGAGTTCATGTAGGACGCAGCCTGGGACACCGTCTGGTCCCATTGATGCTGTGTTTTTGCTTTGGAGAGGGCGGCTCTTACCTGAGCATCTGAGATGTCAGGGGCAGCACTCTGCTGGGATAGATATTTGCCCTTTGGTGGGGAGTTTGCGCTGAACCTGTCAGCTAGGATGTTGGCAATGTCTGTGGGTTCAGTGTATTTTTGTCATTTTGGACTAATTCTGAGCATATCTGGGAATTACCACCCAGGTTCCTAACATAACTAAAGAAAGCCTTGTGATTATCCTTAGTGTCCTGTGCAATTTTTCTCTCGAAGCTGGCCTTAGACAATTTTATGAGTGCCCGTAGTTTTTGCTAATACTGATCAGTGATGCCTTCCTTTTTGGGATTTTGCTCTATCATTTAGTAGCTTCCTCCTTCTATTGTATAGTTTGTTTATGGCTGGGGTCCACCAGACAGGACGTCTGCCTTTGGAGGATTGGGTCTTGGTTTTATTTGGGATCGATGATCCATGCATTCCTGAAGGTGTTCATAGAATGCGTTTATAAAGGATTCTGCTGTCTGGGCCGTATTTTCCACAGGCCCGGGGTCTTTGAAGGATTCCACCTCAGTTTTGAGGAGTGTGAAATTTGCTTTAGAAGTTTTTCACTGTGGTTTTCTGGGCAGGGGGTGGGGTCGGGATGTGAATATCCAGTGAGATTAGTTTATGGTCTGATCTTACCAGTGAGTGATACACTTCTGGTCTGGAGCATAGAGTCCCCATGTTGGTGATGATCAGGTCCAGTATGTTTTCCCCTCTTGTGGGAGTGGTAACAATTTGTTCCATAGCATTTGAGTTTATAAATTCTAGGAACCTTTGGGCTAGGGTGTTGGAGCTAGAGTAATGCTCCCAGTCTATGTTTGGGTAGTTGAAGTTGCCCAATATAATGGTGTTTGGAGAGACCTTCATATTTTCCAGTGTTCTCAGAAAGGCCGTGTGGAGTTCCTGGGTTTGGGAGGGTGGTCTGTAGCAGGCTATAAACTGGAAGGCAGTTTTACCCACTGTTAGTTGCACATGGATAGTCTCTGATGCTTTGTGCTTTGCCACCAACCTGGAGGCGTGGGTATCTTTGATGAATATCGATACTCCCCCTCCTTTTGTGGTTCAGTCCAAGTTTTGGGGCCGAAAAGCATGGTATGAGGTATAACCTGGTAGTGCTGGGGTGCTCTCAGGAGCCCTGACCAGGTTTCTGTTACTGCACAGATATCGATGTTCTCTATGCTAAGGAGAGTTTCGAAAAGGTATCTTGAGGTTTAGACTTCTGTCGTTGAGTAGCATTACTCTTAGTTTCTTATCCCTTGTGATACCTATGGAGGTGGGTTTGTCTTTTGAGCCTTGCCTAAAAAGGCACTATGGGGTAGCAAGAGCCTTTGCCAATATCCGAAAGCCCAGGGTGACAGGTGCAAGCCATCCCTAGCGAAGCATCATGGCTTGTCGAGCATATCATCCCAAGCTGACAGGCATTGGATCCCTTTGAATGACACCAGTACTTAAGCCAGTTGTTGAAATTGATCATCTTGTCTTCATATTGTGGCATCATTCTTGGTGAGGGTAAGATGCTACTCAAGGTCAGGGTCATACCGGCCTGGGCTACATGCTCAGAGAGCTCCTTTATGTCTCTTTTCATGTAGTCCAGGGAGGTACATCTCAGGTCATTCACACCAGCATGGACAATGACTGAGTCATATTTGTACTTGCCTTGGAGTGACCTGAGTGCTTGTGTTATGTGGCGAATCCTAGCGCCCGACAGGCTGCTCACCGTGACCCTCTCCTTGTTCAGCCTGGTGAGCGGGACGTCAGTGTGCCTGACGATAGAGTCACCTATTACAAGTGTATCAGGTGTGTTGTTTAGTCTTAAGGGCTGTGACTGTTCGGCACACTGGCTTTATGAGATATGTGTTGCATGTGTTTTGTTTTGGGGTAGCGGTTGCTTTGGGTGTCTGCTTTGGAGGTCTCTGCTGCTTAGGCAGATCTTTATTTAGAGCCTCCGAGTATGTTTTTGTGTGATTATGTGTTTGGTTTGCTATTGTGGTAGGTCTATGTGAGACTGGAATTTTAGTGAGTGTGGTTTCCTTCTCCTCCTGACTGGTTATGCCAGTACTGAGTTGAGAGAGCTTAGCCTCCAGTTTGGCTATATGGTTGCATCTCTCACATGTGTTGGAATTTGTTGGGAGGAGGAGAGGGTTGTCTGTGTACATGAGGCAGTTGTAACATTGCCTCAAGATTCCCAGATTCACCAGCTGGACCGGAGAGGAGATTGACAGATATCATCCAAGTGCAAGTGACAATGGGCAACACTGCAATCCAAATTGTAGCTTGCTACAGATCACCCACCATGACCCAGGACCCACATTCCGCATTTCCTGGGACACTGGGAAATATGTGGGTCCTACCAAACACCCTAATACTGGGTGATGTCAACTACCCAAACATTAACTGGGAAAACCACTTGAGTACTAACTCCCTTGCCCAGCGCTTCCTAGAATTTCTCGACTCAAACTCCCTGGAACAACTGGTCTACACACCCACCAGAGGGAACAACATATTGGACCTGGTCATCACCAACATGGGCAACCGGTGTTCCACACCCGACATCAACCTCTTGCTGGTTAGATCAGACCATAGACTAATCACTCTGGATATTCACATTCCGCCCACAACCCCAAACAAGGAAACCACCATGGAAATCATTTCCAAAGCAGACTTCACATTGTTTATGCCCAAGGTGGAACGGTTCACAATGCTGTCCAAGATGCTGAAACCTATACAAAGGCACTTTATGATCATCTGCAGGAATGCATGGATTGTGCTATCCCAAGTCTAACCTAGACTCACTCCTCCAAGAACAGGAAACCGGTCTGGTGGACCCCTGCCATACACAGGCTCTACAATAGTAGGAGGTAACTAGTACAGATAAGTGCGAAATCCCTAGAATGACAGATATCCCTGATCAGTATCAGCAAGAAACTACAATCCCTCATAAAATCATCCAAGGCTAGCTTCAAAAGACAGTTTCCCAAGGACCCTACAGACAACCACAAAGTGTTCTTTAGCTATGTCAAGAACCTAAATGGGAACTCTCAGATCTGCTCAGAGTTGGTGCAGACTGGCACAAAATACACTGAACCAACTGATATTGCCAGCATTTTGGCAGACATATTCAGTGCAAACTTCACACATCTCTCAACTCCTAAATGGCCCTTAACCATACCAGAAGAATGTACATCCCCGGCAATCACCAACACACAGGATAAACCATCCCTATCTAAAGCCACAAATACAGCCTCGATGGGACTGGACAGTTTCCCAGGCTGTATCTTACATGAGCTCCAAATGAACTAACCATTCACCTAAACACACTGTTCAAACACAGACTCTCTACAGGTTACATACCCACAGTGTGGCGCACAGCAACAGTGATCCCACTCCACAAAGATGGCACTACAAGGGACCCGGGGAACTATTGCCCTATAAGCCTGAATAACCTGGTCTGCAAAGCTATGGAGTGTATCATCATGGAACTCATTAACAGAGACATTGGGAACCTCCAGACACTCGACCCAACACAGGTCTTTTTGAAGAGTGCAGGTCATGCCTGCTGAACCTGTTTGATGTCTTCCAGTCACCTAGACTTTAGGTGTGGGGTGTGGTAGTTCACACATACTACCTGGACCTCACTAAGGATTATGACACCATTCTCCACTCAGGTATTGTTTATAAACTCACCAGCCAGTACATACACCCATACATCACAGGTTGGGTTGCCAACAGGCTTACACACAGAACCCACATGGTAAGCCTAGCAGCCTCCAGGTCCAACTCTTAACCAGTCACAACTGGTGTCCCACAGGACTCAGTCTTGGGACCCCTACTGTTTACCATATACCTTTCAGAGGTACAGGCAAATACAGGTGGACTACAGCAGTCCATGTTTGGCGATTACTGCAAACTGGGGGCAATAATTGACAGTCCAGCTGTCACAGACATCCTTCAAGGGGCCTCACATAGGCCACCACAGGATGTCACAGTCATGGCCTCCAGCTAAAGGCCATGAACTGCATGGTCATTCCAAGTTGGGAAAACTAAGCACCCACATATTAACACATGAGCGGCAGCCACTTTAATACAGACGAGGTAATGGGTATGTGGGGACTACTGTAAAAAGCAGAAACCTGATCTCACCACGATGTAGTCTGTAGGTAAAATAAAATGCGGTTACTGTTCCACAATACAGTTCCAAAAAGTCACTGTTCAAAGAAACTGTTGGCAGCCGTAGTAAAGATATAAAACTCTTCTTTATTGTAGATGTAATTAGAAAAGGTAAGCGCTTTCGCGTGGTCACAGCCACGCTTCATCAGACAAATGAAAACTCTGCATAAAGGTGCTTATATAATACAAAGTTTAAAACCAAGCCCTATGTAATTAGGTACTTCAATAATTATTTAAAACGGCAATGCTAACAAACTGTCAGAGGCATTGCATTCATTGTAAGTGCTTGTAGAATCTATAATATATCTTATACAAAACTCTTAATACAATTTGTGAGCTAAAGAATATTTAACAATCAGACAATTAAAAAACTTATTGCAATTCAACAGTAAGTCTATGCTTAAACAAATAAAAAGGCAGTGAGAACCCTGCGCATCTAAATACTAACAGGTATATCACTAAATGGACTTTTTTACGGTTACCATCGCAACCGAAAACTTAGTTCGTATGACAAGAACTAGTTAAAAGCATTTACAAAGAGTTTGTACAAATACATTTCTAAATATTTTTCTACCTAAAAAAAACGATATGAATGCATGGTTATTGTGAGCACTATTTATGTTTTTTTAAAACTAAATAAATAAAATCATTTGGATGGTTTTGCAAACCTGACTAAGTCTTACCATAAAAACATTATTAAAACACAAATGAATATGATACAAAACCACTTGGGACCAAGTAGCATATAGCTTTTGAGATCTGTATGAGAAACCAAGCAGAAGACAAAAAACACATATCCTCATAGATAGAAACCTAGATCAAAATCAGCTGAATTGTGCTAGTATCTTGAAACGTAAACACATCCAGTGGGACGCGATAACAATGAGATGGAAAATACAGCAATACTAGAATTGCAGAGTTATTTGATATAAATCAAGATCGAAGCCATAAATAATCTGCTAAGGGAGCATAAGACAATTATGGTAGTTGTATATGGAAGAATAAAAATATATATAAACAACAACGAGTGCTATTGTATATACATAAATAAACTATAAATATGTCAACAAATATATGTATACAGTTATATATCTATGTTAATACCTATGGTTTGAATAGTGCAATATTAATAAAATGGTATATAAACTTGAATAAAACCAAATACCTTATGAAGTAATAAAAAACAAATAAAACAAATACAAATAAGTGAATAAATCCATTTAATATAAACTGCTAGAGTTTATATACCCATAAGTTCTTGAGGTTATGATATAACAATTTTTTATATACTGAATTTTTTATTCTTTATTTATATATTTATTTAAGAAAATTCCAATAATCAATTAATAAATATCAAATATTAAATGAATAAATAGATGCATAAATAACAATTAATGAAAGTTAATAACAAAAACCTCAGTTTTAATGAAATTATAAGATTTTTTTATGTCAAAATATTTCCTTTACCTTAAGGCTAATGAGTAGCATCTGTTTAAATAGAATTGATTTGATATAACATAATTCCAAAGATGTAAATACATATAAAAAAGTATATACATATGAAAGTTAAAACCAACTATGTGGGGACTACATTAGATAGTGATCTCTCCTTTGACAATCATATCTCCAAAGTACTTAGGCCATCCGTCTATGTAGGCCATCTGATTACTTAAGGGTTTGCATCTAGACATACTGAGGTTATTGCGCCCCTTTACTCATCACTCATCAATCCCATCATCGAGTATGATAACCCATTTGGGATGTACCTCAGAAGACACATCCGACAACTGGAGGGTCCACAAACATACCTCGCCAAGAACATTACTGGCCTCAGACATGTGTCCTTTGCTGCCAGACTTCATGAACTCTTGCATTACTCAGTGGCATCTCGTTTACTCAGAGATGATCTTTGTTGCCCAACAAAGCCATGTCCAAGTCAGGCTTAATGGATATGCTCCAGCTATGGGAATCCATGTCACAGTGAGCCACACACTGTAATGAGCTAAACCTTGCCACAACCATAACTGGAAGATGCTGGAGTGACAGATTCCTGTCACAGTTACTCCCCATGCTTTGGAACTACATCCCTGATTACATTATATGGAGCCCCTCACTAACACTCCATGGATGCCTTGCAGACTGGATGGGGAACAGTGGGCACACCCCAGGGATCCCACAATTGGCTCTGCTCCACAGAGGGATAGTTAGTTAATCAATGGGGTGGCGACAGCTGACACATTTTGGCTAGGCATATGAATGGTCTTGGGCAGTTAGCCAAATACCTACCCATGTACCTATGAACCTATACATACAGTATCAGCACATGCTGATAGCTTAATTTACTGTTCAGATGTTGACTTACCTTGTGCCAATAGCGGTTGTGTGTGCAGTAGTTGAGGGCTGCCTCTGTAGGATGCACACAGTAGACCACCTATACATGACAATTTACATGTGGTCTTGTGTGTGTGCCATCCATGTTTACTGTGTGTGCAGGTGGAGAAGGGTGTCAGTCCATAGGTGCCTACACTGTCAGTGTGTGAGCTATATGTTCCCTCCTTGTCAAGGGATGGGCATACTGGGCACACCTCCATCTGCCTACTGGGGCTGGCAAAGGGTGTTCATGGTCTGAGTACTTCTGTGCCAGTGGGACCCTTGGCAATGGTGGTGGGCTGTGAGGGCCTTCACCATTCTGTCCCTGCTGCATCTATTTCCACAGGATCATATTGTGTAGCATGGCACATTCTATAAAGATGTGGGCACATGTGCCTGGAGAGTACTGCAAGGCTTCACCAGATATGTCCAAGCAATGAAACCATGATTTCAGCATCCCAAACACACGCTCTGTGATGATTCTAGTTTGTGCATGTGCCTCATTATGGTGTTCTTGCATGGGTGTGTGTGCATTTCTGATGGGAGTCATCATCCATGGTTCCAGTGCATAGCCAGCATCCCCCACCATGTGGCCATATGGGATGTCCCCCTGGCAGATTTCTGATACAGCTGTGAAGCATGCCAGATGTGGGAGTCATGATAGCTTCCAGGGCTGCCAGCACATACATCCATGATAATGTGGAATTGCACACAACCTGGGAGTTGATGGAGGGATATCCCTTGTGGTTTATGTAGCGCATACCCTGCTCACCGGGTGGTGACTTGATGTGTATGTGCATGCAGTCTTTTGCACCCAGTACCTCCTGATATTCTGCCACATGGTGGAAGAGACGTATATTGCTGGCCAACTCCTCCTGCGTTCTGGGGAAGTATATGTGCTCATTTGCATGTGGTAACATGGCATCCAGGAACTGGTGGAGTACCCCGGATGCTGATGCCTGAGAGACCCCAGCATATCCCCAGTTGGCTTTGGAAGGTACCTGTGGCTAGTATTCTCAAGCTTACACATACCTTCATGTCCACTGGGATGGGTTCCCCTCTGTTATTTCTCGCTCTGAGGCATGGCCGGCACAGCTCAACAAGTTGCTGTATGGTGTCCCTGTCCATGCTGTAACAGTCTACTATCTCCAGATCATTTAGCCCCTGGTAGGTTACCCTGGGTCTGAACACTCTTCTCCTCCTCCGGTGCCTGAGGTGGTTGTCAGCATCATCCTCCACACCACCTTCAGTCTCCAACACAGGCTGATGAATCAAAGCTCTGGCAGCCCATAACATGTAAATTTTAAAAGTTCCCCATCTGTTTACACCAATGGTGCAGAGTGTCTGGGAATACACAAGTCTGTGTGAGGTGCATTCACACTAATGTGCTTTGGATGCTGTTGATGCCATTGGGTGTGTATGTGCAATTCCAGCTGCAGGGTATCTTAATTATGGATTTTACAGTGAGTACTGCAATTGTGGGGCCTTTGGTGTTAAATTATGCTTGCCTGCCGTGATTTATCTGTTGCCCTTTATTTCACTTTTCAACCCGAATCCCCTTCCATTGACAGGCATGCATCCAGCTCCTGGCTTTCTTGTTTTGTACTTTCCCTACCCAGGAATGTGTTGCGAAATGTGTTTTGTAGCTGATCTACTGCAATTTTACTTTGTTCTGCTTTGACAGTTCTATTTTCTTTGCAGTACAGCACCTCCCCTTTCCTGTTCTGCAGGTAGCTGCTAGCAGCCTTGTTAGCTGTTGTCAATGGCCCACTGCGGGTTCCTAGGTGTTAATTATTCATTTGTACTCCTATTTCCATGCTGCAGCATTTTCTTATCTTTTTCCCATATCCTTCCTGTTTCCACTCTGGTGCGAGTGGCACACAGCCTTTTACTGGGTTTACAGTGCGTTTGCATCCACGTTCACATGCGAAATCGCTTACCTTGTGTGCTCTCAGCTAAGCCAAGCTAAGGTTACTTCAACACACCCCTATCCTGCAGCTTTACTTAGCAACAGGCAAACCAGGTTAGCAATGCTCCAATGTGCTTACAGCAATGGTGACACACCCCTCTCTTGATGTGATTTTTATCTCAAGGGCTCACCTCGGTGTTATAACGCTATGCTGTTTTGTGCATCCTTACACCAGCAGGAAATATGCGATTCAGTATTACTCCTCTCATTTGCATGGCATTGCCTACTAATTCCTAGCTACTGTGCATAACACTGTCACTGCCCCTTAGCAACCCTTGTGCCATGAGTATGGTCTAGCATGCCTGCCATTGACTATTATGGGGAAATCGTGATATTTGTTTTCATTGCAGTTTTATTCGATATTTTTGTATATTCCTTGCCATCCCCTTTGCGCACCGATGCCCTGCACTTTAACTTTGTGTTAGTGTGGGCATAATATTAAATGTTCTTTCTCATAGTTTGTGCATGTTGTTTTATGCCAATGGCTATATATTTAGCCATTGGCATATATTAACAGTATAATACGTGAGTTTGGTCCACTGTCATGGCTCCAATTTTATGTTTGAAAAATGTAAACCGTTTTTTTTTGGTTTACATTTCTGCATGCTTACAGTATGTCTGCACCACTTCCTGAATCGCTACATACCTTCATTTGCATGCTACACTGCTGCACATGGGGTGATTAGCATACATGTGCCGGGAGCTGTGCAGGCGTGGCGTACACAGGTAGTGCACATGGAAACAGCACGTACCTAAATCGCTCAGCGGCCATATTTGGTGTTAGATCGCCGACTCTACACCTGCACCTGGTGCAAGCTTCATGAATCCCGGGGATAATGTTCTGTATGATTATTGTTATTCGCCTTAAAGATCTACATCCATAATCCCAGTCTCTCCTTGTTCCTTGAGCTTCCTCCCCTGTTTCATCATCATCCCTTCGTACTTTGATTTATAGGTTTCTGCTTGTGTTATGTATAGGAGCCTTAACTGTGTAGCTCTAAAATACCCTTTCATATCGGGTAATCTCAATCAGTCTTGTTCTGTTGGACGAAACATCTTATCCCACTTGACTCTTGACATCTTCTCTTCTCAGATAAGATCTTTCTACTTTTTATTAATTGATATCAACAACTTCTCCACTGCTGGATAAAAATATCCCTAACTGTGTATAAGACTAACGGGACTAAAAACATTTTAACTGTTTGTATCTTACTATCTATATCCATATAGTAGAGCTTCCGATTTCTCAGTTTTTGGATTATCTTTTGTTTAGTCTTTTCCCACATATCCTTAGCTGCCACACATCCATACTCCTAAATATTTCATTTTATCATGTCCCCATAAATATGGATACTGCTGAACCAATTTGTGTGTGGGTACATAATTTATAGATGTTGCCTTTGTTTTAGCTTCATTAATTTTGTATCCCAAATAAATTTCAAACTGTCTCAAAATATTCAACAACACTGAAATGTCCTTTTCTGCAAGTAGA